>NW_017619627.1:0-607500 GCF_001879475.1 Ipomoea nil | reverse complement strand
TAAATTTAATAATGGACGTGAAACATAATATACACAGTATACGCTAATTCCTTCGTTATATTGGTCAGAACGTAAGTCATCATTCAGTTAGAAACTAATAAGAATCATGGCGGTAATACGTCACTAATTTAACGTAGTCCCTTTCATGTATCACAATATTAATTTCAAACTCAATATGATTCATAATGAACTTTTCCATTATGGTCCACGATAATGTCTTTGTCAAAGACAAATCCTGTTTATATTAACATAAAACATTCATGTATATATACTTCAAAACTAAACATGATACTTAATATAGAAACGAAACTATATTGAGCTCTTAGTATCAAATATATCAAAACACAAACCTTGACATATTGTTAACAGTTTCCAATAACGCCCATTCTTTCAACATGCTCACTAAATGCCTTTGGTGGCAAGGTTTTAGTTAATGGGTCTGCAATCATTAATCTAGTGCTAACGTGTTCAATTGATACTCTTCGTTCCCGAACATCTTCTTTAACGACAAGATACTTCAAATCAATACATTTAGCACCACTTGTATACTTGTCGTTTTTAGAAAAGAAGATTGCTGCGGCATTATCACAATAAATTTTCAGCGGCTTGGCAATACTGTCGACAATTCCAAGTCCCGAAATAAAATTCCGCAACCATAATCCATGATTTGTGGCCACAAAACATGCCACAAACTCCACATTCTAAATCTTTCTAAAACTTTATTGATATATGCTTTCTGAGACAATCCTAACATTCCTTGTGATCTATTACGAAATATTTCAATTCCAATCACAAAGGATGCCTCACCCATATTTTTCATTTCAAAATTCTTAGAAAGAAACTGCTTGGTCTCGCGCATTAAACCAATATTATCAGTAGCAAGCAAAATGTCATCGACATACAGAATCAAAAATATAAACTTGCTCCCACTGACCTTTAGATATATACACCGATCCACAGTGTTTTCCTTAAATTGAAAGGTCGTTACAGTATCATTAAATTTAAGATACCATTGTCGGGAAGCTTGTCTAAGTCCGTATATCAATCTGTTAAGTTTACACACCATGTGTTCCTTTCCTTCAATTGAAAAAACCCTCAGGATGCTTCATGTAAATTTCTTCCTCTAAATTTCCATACTGAAAGGCAGTTTTCATATCCATATGTTGTAGCTCTAAGTCATAATGAGCTACTAGTGCCATAATTATTCTAAATGAATCTTTCTTTGAAACAGGTGAAAATGTTTCATTGAAATCAAAACCATCCTTTTGAGTAAAACCTTTGGCAACAAGCCTGGACTTGTATCGTTAAATATTGCCATTTGAGTCGTGTTTGGTCTTAAAAATCCATTTACAGCCAACCGGCCTACAACCTTCAAGCAATTCAACAAGATCCCATACTTCATTATGTTCCATCGATTTTAACTCATATTTCTTGGCTTCAACCGATTTAGAATAACTAGAGCTATTTATAGCTTGTGAAAATGAAACTAGATCTTTATCAATTCCAATATCAAAATCTGATTCTTGAAGATAAACTATATAATCATCAGATATAGCTGATCTCCTTTGTCTTTGAGATCTTCTTAATGCTACTTCTGTAGGAATATCATTTGTGGGTTCATTGTTAACTTCAACATGGAGTGATTGATCATTAATCTCTTTATCATTAATTTGTTGTTCAGGCATGTGATTAAATTGTTCAACCGTTGTAGGCTGAGCAATTTGAGTAACTCCAGGTAGAGTAATTTGACACACAAGAATAACAAATTGAGAAGAAGATATCGGAGAATTTTGCACCGTAACTTCTTTAAGTTCCACTTTTCGTGGTTCAATGCTCCCACTTATGTTATCATTCTCAATGAACTTAGCATTCCCAGTTTCAACAACTCTAGTAGTATGGTTAGGACAATAGAATCTATACCCTTTAGATTTATCTGGATAACCAATGAAAAATCCACTAGTTATTTCTTGAATCCAGTTTTTTTTTTTTTTTCATGTGGATTATAAATGTGTATCTCCGCTAGGCATTCCCAAATATGAAGTTGCCTTAAACTAGGTTTCCTTCCTGTCCACAGTTCAAAAGGTGTTTTTGAAATTGCCTTACTAGGAACCCTATTCAATAAATAAGCGGCGATTTTTAAAGCAAATGTCTACAATGATAAGGGTAAAGAAGAATAACTCATCATACTCCTAACCATTTCCATTAATGTACGATTACGCCTTTCTGCAACAACATTTTGTTGTGGTGTACTGGGTATTGTGTATTGAGCACAAATATCACGTCTTTCATGAAATTTAGCAAATGGACCAGGGCATTGTCCACTTTCATTATACTTTCCATAATACTCACCACCCCTATCAGATCTTATAACTTTCACCTTTTTATCTAATTGTCTTTCAACCTCATTCACAAATACCTCTAAAGCATTTATTGATTGAGATTTTTCATGCAATAAATAGACATAACCATAACGTGAAAAATCATCAATAATGTGATGAAATATTTTTCTTTTCCGAATGTTGGGACATCAAAAGGTCCACATATATCCGTGTGTATAATTTCATGAAGCTGTGTGCTTCTTGTGGCTGCATTTGTGTGTTTTGAATATTTTCCTTTAATACAATCCACACAATTAGCGAGATCAGTAAAAGCTAATTCAGGAAAGATTTCATTCTTTACAAGTCTTTGAATCCTTTCCTTAGATATGTGACTCAAACGTTTATGCCACAAGTAAGCTGATCTTTCATCCAATAAACTTCGTTTAGTTCTAATACAATGATGAAGGTTAAAAGAGTTAGGGTTTGACCAAAAAGATTGTCAAGCTTTAGTTTGTACAAACCATCAGAAAGAATACCAGAACCAATGAAATGATTTTGCTTGAATAAACTGAAACAACCATTTCCAAATTAAAAGGAAAAACCATAAGATTCCAGTTTTAACAAATAAAATAAATTCCTAGAAACTGAAGGAACATAAAGAGTTTCAAACAAATCCAAATGATTTCCAGTATCTAAAATTAAAACGATAAGTTCCAATGGCTTCTACCGGAGCCTTGACTCAATTCCCCATAAACACAAATTTTTCATTTGGCTTTATGGTTTGGGTCATAAGGAATCCATGCATAGTATTCGAAACACGAGTAGTGAAACCAGAATCAATCCACCAAGTATTATAAGTTAAATTTGATTCGAAACATACTGATATATAATGTATACCTTTCTTTTCGAACCACGCCTTATGCTTAAGGCAACCTTTCTGAAAATGTCTAGATTTCTTAAAGAAATGACACTTGTCATTCTTATGGTCCTTTTGTGGATTTGAGAAGAGGACTCATTAGTCTTCATTGGTCCTTTTCTTACCTTTACGATTCTTCTTTCCAAACTTCTTACAAGCCCTTGACTGACTCATGAGATTAATTGAGTGAATTCTTTGTCTCTTAAGCCTTGTTTCCTCTCGAGTTAGCATTTTATGCAATTCGAACACATTCCACTTCTCTTTAATGGAATTTTAATTCACTTGGAATGTCTCATACTCGAGAGGCATAGAGTTTAAAATAAATTGTACAAGGAAAGTATCACTCACGTCCATTTCCATGGACCTTAATTTTGTTGCTAAGCTCAACATAATCATAAACAATCAAATACATTGAAGGTCTCCTTTGGGTGATCCAACAACAAATAACTTTAAACATAATACGATGCTAAAAAATTCATATAATTGGTCATTAAGTATATTATGACTAGACTTGTTTGCTATCTTTGGATATGCTAAACAACTCAATCAAATATAAATAATTAACCACTATTATGTTTATAATTGTGAAATAATTGATCAACCTTTGGGTGACTCTTAAATATTTCAAAATTACAAAACTTCAATTTACCCAACAAGACAAAACATGTCATCTCATTATAAGCATCACATAATCATGGGTAATTGAATTTTATTTAAATTTGATAATTTGGCCACTTTTGTGACTAACAAATTAATCATAATTAGATACCAAGTTAAGTGGGTATAATATATAATATCATAAAATATCCACATACATAATTATCACTAATCACTAATATGCAAGCCAAATGATTTGCGTCATTTGCATGGGTGGAGATTGAACCCCTGACCTCAAGTTTAAGGGACGAAGTTCTAAACCACCATGCAAATCATGTTGGCTACAAAAAAACAGAATTAGTCTACATACTTAATTAACACATAATTAATTAACAAATTAATCTGCATGCAGTAAAATAGCGGAAGCGATAATACAAATAATTGTCAACGCATATGCTGTAACAGATACGGTAAACATATTACATACAGGAATCACATACATTCAACAAATTACATATAGTGCGTACAAACAACAAATCCAACCCATACTGTCATAAACATCCGAAATACATAAAGATATAAACATATATATTGATGCAGTACTGTAGCAATCCATAAGAAGTAGTTTAAGGAAGGCTTGTAAGAATTCAGCAGAATTCATCAGAACCATATATATAAATTAACAGTATATACATACTTAAATATATGGATAAACAACTGATTGTGATAAAGCAGCAGCAAAAATAACCTTCATGCTATCAAAAATATGTACTACATACAATATATATGTATATATGTCATATATAAACAATACATACGCAGTAATACATATATAAACAATTTATACATATATAAACAGTTTATGAAAACAGTTTATTCATACAATTTCTTTATTTATATATATATATATATATATATATATATATATATATATATATATATATTCAACAGTACTGGTGGATAGAAACATTTGCAAATATTCAAACAAAAGCATTTGCAAATTTGATGTTCATTTCAATTCGTACTACATCATCAACCAGTTTGAATATATATAAGCAGTTATATATTATATCGTATTGCATATTAAATAATCTTCACTTAATCATATTACATCAATAAAAGCCGAAAGAAAACATATGCATGGCTTGCACATGTTATACGCAGAAGCATATTCATAACAATGAAGAATCATAGGTTCATACAAAATGATATACATACCCAAAATTCAACAGTACATACAAACAACCTTATATAGCAATGCTTTTACATCATAATATATGGAAAAAACACATGTTCTACAACCAGGCTCATGATACCAAATGTAAGTTAATTCTATAAAACATAAGATCTTCAGAACACATGCCTTTCACATACTGTATTTAAATAGCGTTCTGGGAACATACCTGGCTCCATTGTTTTCCCGTAGTTGCTTGAGTTAGAAACTTGGTTTCTCCCTACAGACCTTCAACATTCCTTTCTCTAAGAACTCTGATGGAGAGAGACTTTTGTTTTTGTTTTTCTGAAGGTTGGGGAGAGGACCAGAGAATCAAAATGGTTAAAAACATAATCTCACGGTTCCATCAACGTGAGAGGTTATCTGATGCAATTAAAACTGCTATTTACCATTAACTGACCAATCATAGAATTATATTATTATTAAGGGAAAATGGCACTTTTTCCCCCTGAGTTATATACCTATAGCATTTTTGCCCCCTAAATTATTGAAGTGGCTGTTTTCCCCCCTGAAATGTTAAATGGACATATTTACCCTTCAACTAAATATTTAATTTATTTTTTTTCTCCAACAAATTATGACCATAATTTGGTTCAAACCAAACAAACACTATAGCAACCAAATCGAAATATTCCAATTACAATTTAGAATCGAAATCCGATATTTAGAGTTTATTAAAATCGTGAACCAGAACGGACGGTTCATGTTCCGAACTGAAAAAATAAAATACATATATTGTTGAATTTATACTATTTTAAAATAAAAAATAAAATTTTAAAATAAAGACGGTTCAAAATCGTGAATCGGATCCAGAACCGCCGGTTCACGGTTCAAGATTCAATTTTTTTGATACATAATTTTAATAAATTGACATTTAAATATTGGATTCTAGATCTGAATTATAACCGAAAACTATTAATTCGATTGCTATAGTATCTAGTTCAATTCAAACCGAACCGTGGTCATCCCTACGTATACGCAATAATTTGTTGGAGAAGTAAAATAAATAAAATATTTACTTTAAGGGTATAAATATCAATTAAATATATCAGGGGGAAAAAGCACCACTTTTAGAATAACTGAGGGGGCTAATGTGCTTACCTAAATAATTGAGGGGGAAAAAGTGCTATAAGTATATAACTCAGGGGTAAAAAGTGCCATTTTCCCTATTATTAAATTATAAATAAATATTTATGAGCCATACAATATAATAATGAGCAATGGAATAATAATAATAATAATAATAATAATAATAATAATAAATAAATAAATAAATAATTATTCCAACACACTAGGCTGACGTTGGTCAACCATGAGCCCTCATTTTTTATCCAAAAATAAACTTAATAAATAATGGATTATTCTCGTCAAAATCGTTATCAACAATCAACAACTAATTTGAAGCAAAACCATACGCATTATATACATGCACGCGCGTTTATTTATATACTGTATATATGCATTTTTGGAACAACATTTCAATCAAAGTTAATTTTTTTGTTATCCTTATTTAAAAGAAAAAAAAAACAAAAACAAAACAAAAAAAAAAAAAAACAAAACATGTGCGCAATGTTCGTTTGAATGATTATTAATTTGTCACATACATGTTACATTGTTACCTAGCTTATTTAATATTGTGACCAGGGCCGATTTTTATATTTTTGTGACCTCGTTCTGGTAAATAAATGAGGCCCTACCAAAATCACAATCTTTGAAATCAATATCGTATTTTTTTTTTTTTATAATAATAAGGTGGTAAAATGTTGCTGTGCGCAAAGGAAAAAACAAAAAGCAACAAAGGAAAAAACAAAAAACATATTATGGAATAAATTACAATGATAATAATAATAATAATAATAATAATAATAATAATAATAATAATAATAATAATAGTAGTAATAGTAGTAGTGTGCGCAAACTCGTAATGCAAAAGGATTAAAAAAAAGGAAAGAAAAAAAAAACAAAAAGTATATTATGAAATAAATTACAACAACAACAACAACAATGATAATAATAATAATAGTAGTGTACACAACTCGCAATGCAAAAGGATTAAAAAAAAGGGAGATGTTCAAAGTTGGAGTAACACTCAAGTTTCAAACTTCTAACCTCCAAGTTGAAATCCAAAAGCACATGTTTCTACCATTCCTCCATGGAGCCTTTTATATTTAATACTTTTAGTTTTTTATTTCTAAACTAGATAGGTAAAAATTAAATGTTAGAGATATTCAAAGTTGGAGCAGTACTCAAGTTTCAAACCTTTAACCTCCAAGTTAAAATACAATAAGCACATATTCCTACCATTCCTCCATGAAGCCTTTCAAGTTCAATTGAAAACTTTTTATTTTTATTTCTAAACTAGCTTGACAAAAATTAAATATTGGACCCTCTAAAATATGGGAGCCCTGTGCGGTAGCCCAACTTGCACAGCCTAAAATTCGGTCCTGATTGTGACATTGTGTGCACATGCAATAGCTTCTTGGTATAGGTGTATAACTAGAAAGTAGGTATACGGATTATTCATGTATTTAGTGTGTATACATATATATATAGCCATGGCATGATTTAACCATATTATAGCGGGAACATGTAAACTTACCTTATTCCATGCAATAATGGACGTTTGATCGAGGATCACCATTCTTGACAAAACCTCCTTTTTCTTCTAGTCATTCTGCGTGTCTATATATATATATATATATATATATATATATATATATAATAAAAAAGAGTAAAATATCAACATATTTAACAAATAAATTATAAATTATTATAGTTTAAATATCTACAAATTCAGTGTTTTATTAAGAAAGCTCGTTAATAAGGTAAATGCCTACAAATTTAGTAATTAATTTAATTATAATTTTTTCTTTTGAAAAATTTAATTATTCCTATAATGATATTTCATGTAACAATGTAACAGATTAATTATTAATGATATACTCCCTATTAAAAGTCATAATCATCCCTTCAACTCCCTATTAAAAGTCAAATTAAAGAGAGGGAATGAAGATCGATCCCATATACTCAAACTTCATCCCTATTACCTATTGCAATGAGACTTTTTATTAATGAATATAATACATGTGCCACATCGCAATGTGACCTTTTATTGATGAATATAATACATGTGCCACATTTATTGTAGTGCACTCACGCTACACTTATACATTATACTAGTATTTTTTATGCGCGATGCGCAAAAAATAAGTGCCCAATATTAATATATTATATTAAAATTTTAAATTTATTTAAAATTTAGATATTTAAATTATTCTAAATAATAATAATAATAATGTAAATAATTTTTATAAATTTGATATTTATATTTATGTAATAATTAACATATAACTCAAATATTTAATGTGTATATATTATTATTAATGAAGAAGATAAGAAAATATATGGTGGATGCATGTGCATGGTAACAATAGTGGAAAAGATAACGGAAGTTATAACGGTAGGGGTATGTTTGTCCAAAATATTTTAATGTACAACCTTTATAGCATAATGTACAAAAAAACTTAACGAAAAAAAGGGACATAAATCAGGGGTATAACTTTCATTCACACTTATTATGTTTTTAGATTATGCAAACTCTAAAATTGCATTATGCACACGTTCACATTGAAATTCACTACAAAAAAAAAGCCAAAATAGCGACGGACCATTCCCGTCGCTAAACTGTTTAGCGACGGATTTAGTCCGTCACTAGAATTGGCGTCGCTAGAATTTAGCGACGACATTTATTTCCGTCGCTACACTTAGCGATGGCTATTTCCGTCGCGGAACAAAAATAATACGTCGCTATATTGTTCACGGCGATGATTTCGACGTCAAACATTGCGACGGAATAATGACGGATATTTTCGTCGCTAACTCTAGCGACGGAATATCCGTCGCTAAGACAACAAAACATCCGTTGCTAGATGCATACCACGATGATCTTATGACGAACGTTACAACGGACTAGCGATAGATTATTCCGTCGCTAATTATAGTGTCAGACGTGTCTGTCGCTAACTTCCGTCGCTAATATGTAGCGACGGATATTTGTCGTCGCTAGATTGTTTTTATTATTTGAATTTTACGCTATTTAGCTACGGTTTAGTGCCGGCAATATCCGTCGCTAAATTTAACGACGAAATTGTTTCGTCACTATTTTGTTACCAGTTGATATTTTATATTAAATACTTAGCTACGGGTTTACTATAGTATTTTTCCGTTGCTAAATTATAAAAAAATTTTTAAAAAATATACCCACAAATTAATACCATACCTGCATTAAACTTATAATATACTACATCAATAATATAATTATAAAATATATTATATTTAAACAATCATACTCCATAACAATAAACTACTATATAATGTTATATCGTTTGCAACAATACCACACACTAATAAACATAACCTAATCATCTCCTAAATTTTCAACATTTGAATTAACAGAATGTGCAACTTGAGTAGTTGGAGGTGGTGGCATAGAAGTGGATAACATCCCATTGCGACGCAACTCATCCATCAAACTTGCAATTTGAGCCTGCATTTGATTTCTTTCAGCTTGTAGTTTAGCCTCCATCTCAGCTCGCACGATCTCTATCTGTTGATTGACCATCTCCTTCACTTCATCTTGATGACGTTGTGAGGAAGCAGATGAACCACAACTATTGTTGTTGAACCACAACTAAACCCAAAAACATAAGTTTAGCAACGGAAGGACATCCGTCACTATATTATATATGTTAATATCCCATTACTAATCTTAGCGACGGACCTGCATTTCCGTCGTTAAAATATTCTATAAAACTCGTGTTTCATAAATGTAGTTAGGTAGTGACGGATTTATACATCCGTAGCTAGATAGCGACGGATTTTTACATCCGTCGCTACTATATAACCAAAAACACATTTCTGTTGTAGTATCTAGCGACGGATACTTCTATCCGTCACTAGGTTGTAGCAATTAAAATAATGAAGTAACCCCGTGAAAATTTCGTCGCTAATTTGTCTCTAATTTTCGCACCAAAGTTTGCCGCAAAAAATTAGCTACGTATTTAACGACGTGACATTTTCGTCGCCAAGTCCGTCGCTAGACCGTCGCTAAATGTTCATTTAACAAAAAAATTGAAATCCGTCACTAATTTGTCGCTAGTCGGTCGCTACGTTCACAATGGAACATGTCGGTCGCTAGAACCGTCGCTATATTGGCCTTTTTTGTAGTGATTTACACATACACATTATGCATCACCACCACTAGCAAGGAAAATAAGGATAAAAAACTCTAGATGATTTACATACCTGATTATTGCACAAACATATCATTAGATGCAAACCACAATGCACACACATATGTACTAT
The DNA here is from genome assembly GCF_001879475.1 of Ipomoea nil. Lineage (NCBI taxonomy): Eukaryota > Viridiplantae > Streptophyta > Magnoliopsida > Solanales > Convolvulaceae > Ipomoea > Ipomoea nil. The sequence goes on along the minus strand of NW_017619627.1, from coordinate 597,071 downwards.
AGTGCACATAGACCAAGTTTACAATGCAAACACACTTCACATGAACAAAAAAAATGCACATTAGTAGGTCACGACAAGGTGCATACTTACGACGAAAAACTTGTAACGAGGACGGCAATACAAATGCACACCTACGAAGGTCACAGTACACACTAGTACATTGCCACGAAAACTACAAATTACTAATTTTACGTTTCAAATTTCAAATCTTAGACTAATTACACAATGCACATACTTAAAAAAAATATTATCGCATTTGTTATCTAACTTTTTACTAAAAAGTATTTTTAATAAATACGCTTACATATATAACTAATAAATATTTCATTTGACAATATTGTTCTATTTTCCAGTTTCATTTTTTACGCACACTAGTTTCATTATAGCAATACCAAAATATTATTTTAATTATACTACAGTTTCATTTGACAATATACATTATTATATGAGCTCTATTTTGTAGTTTCATTTTTTCACACACACTAATTTAATCATAATAATGCTAAAGTGGTTTTTGAAAAGAATAAATCATATTTATTAATACAAGTAATATTTTTTCCAAAAGATTGAACCCCAACCCTGTATTATATTATATTATAACAACATAACTTCAATATTTATAAAATTTTGTCCGTGTAATTTTAATAAATACGCTTACATATAATACTAATAAATCATATTTATTAATACAAGTAATCTTATATTATAACAACGTAACTTCAATATTTATAAAATTTTGTCTGTAAAATTTTGTCCGTGCATCGCATAGGTGGTAGTAGCAGTAGTAACAATCAACAAGTGACAACCACAACTCTAGATGCAACCTACCATTCACAAGGTAGAGTTCATCATAGACATGCTCATAAGCGGGAGATACAACAATCACATAATGACAAGTTTCACGTTCCAACATTATGCCCTGTTCCAACCTTATGGCTACCCCCGGCCTTATTTCAGTTCCAACCATTACCTCCTAGTGCCACCCTGTACTTCTGAGTCCAACCTTATTCTGTCTAGGACCGTCGTCTCCCACCAATCTCATAGTATTACCACCGATCTCTCAGTACACGAGGGTACCATTAAATAACACAATATTACCACCGATCTCGTGAGTAAAGCTCAAACAATATTACCACCAATCTCATTCATAGTTACACATAGTCATCATCAAGAGGATTGAGGCTCATCAATAGCCCAATCAAGCATCAACAAAGGGTACGATTAAATGTACAAGATTACATCATAGACATCAATCAAGAGGTTTCAATGATAGACATGAAACGATACTCAAAAACAACAATGGACTTCAATCCAACATCAACATGATTGGAAACACGAGTTGTCAATCCTCAACAAGAAGGAACAAACCATACATACTAGCATAACAAAATCAAACTAGCATGCACATCAAACGGGTAAACCAAAATGGTTCCAACGAACCTTCAATACTCATATTAGTCCAACGAATCACAAGGTTGGACCCTTAGCACGATTCAAGACACCAAATCCTAACATGGATTCCTAAAACGTCGTTCTAGACATACGAAACATCAAGAAGACTCACAAAAGCTCAATAATCCAACAACGGAAGGTCAAAACATCAAGTACCAAAAAGAAAGAACCACGGGGAAACAACTCCCCGTCATCATCACACACGTTCCCCGTGGGTGGGGCCACGGGTAGACCACCACTCGTTTCCTGCCCGCGGGGTACCATCCCACAAGGCCACGTTCCCGCGGGCGGGGCGGCGGGTAGGCCACTGCCCGCCGTTCCGCCCGCGGGTACCTCCTGTACACCACATTTTTCCCTTCGGGGAAATTCATCTCCAAGGTCAAGTTCAAGTCCAAAACACCCAAAACCTCACACACAACAAAGATATGACTTGAACCCAAGAATAGCTCAAAGAAAGGCATTCAAGAACCTTAAATACAAGCTCTAAACATGCATTATCACAAGATCATGCATCCAATCTCACAAATACACCAAGAATCATCAAATAGAAGCCAATAATCATTCATAGCAATAGAAAATAGGTTTTGTATAGCATGGGTTACCTTTGAAGACCAAAAACCACTTTCTTGTTACACTCCCAAGCCTCTCCTTGAAGCTCTTTCTCACCCAAGACTTCTTACACAACCAAACCACAAAGAAAACACCAAAATAAGATAAAGATACCTTAAAGCTAACTAAAAATACTAAATAACTTTTGATGGGGTGAGGACCCCGGCCCAAGAGATAGGGGCCCAAAGAAAATAGATAGGAGAAGTGGGCCAGTGTAAAGAGGGGTCCGAAAAGCAATTGGGCCGAGTCCGGGAGCCGGCCCAGGCCCAAGCACGGGGCCCGGTTCAGAGCTACTAAAGAGGAGCCCAGTGGGAGCTTAGGCCGAGACGAGGAGTCGACCGAGGCCCAAGCTCAGGGGAAGACTCGGTTCAAGGAGCCGTTGAGAGCATTGAAGAGGCTCGTTTAAAAGGGAGCCGTTAGGGCATTGAAAGCAGGACTCGGTCAGGCTGTTACAAGCCTGGAAGAGCCGTTGGTCGACCAAGTAATGGCGTCCAACGGCTCCATATCTTGATTAGCCTTGAAGTCGGCCATTAAGGGCCTTCAAGTCGGTAGAGGAGGAGCCGCTATATAAAGGCTCCTCCATTCTTGTAAAAGGACAGACGATTGAACACCCAGAGGGGGAGAATACCAAAAAGGTTCCGAGTACTCGCATTATCTCCGAGATAGGCATACATTTTACTGAAAGGTGCACCCACCAGCCAAAGGTTGTGTTGGACCTCATTGGGCCCGAAAACCCTAAAACCATCACTGGCACCGTCTGTGGGGATCGAAACTAAGAGTCACGTGTCCTCTTGAGTGAGGCGAGTCCGAGGAATGAAAATTAGAATCTCAGTCGAATTAGAAAAGCTCCAGACATGGCAGGAAGTGAGGAACAATTGAGCCGTCATGACAATGGACGGGAAGCAGACCTGAGAAGCCAGCTGAATCGGAGAAATGCCCGGAGCCGGGAAAACGAGACAACACCGCCGCCGACACCACCGATAAACCAACAATTGCCCCAAGTGCTGCTCACCCCAGAGCAGCTGCGTGCAATCGGACGCGCCTGCGCCGAAGCAAGCCTAGGAGTGAGAGAACAGTCCATCACTCGCCAGCCGCAACGCGAGTTACAGCCGCTTCATAGGCCCGACAATCGGCAACAGAGCCGACGGGCCGAAAGCCAACCGGTACAGTCCGTTCATTCCCGGCTGGGTCCCAGCGGTGGGCGTCGGTCGGCAAGAGAACGATTGGGTCGGATGGAACCCAGTCGTGCCCAGTTAGCCGCTCGCGATCGACAAGCTGCACGAGAGAAGAACCGTACCAAAAGAGCCAGGACTGAGACTCGTCGCGTGGACCAACCTCCACGCAACCCCGATCAACCGGCTGAGTCTGAAGTCGGTGAGAGCACGGAATCCACAGGAAATCGCACCCGGGAGAGGGTCGAAGTGGCGAACTTAGTGCAAGAAGTGCGAAATCTGAAAGAACGGATGGAGGGGAAAGCCAAATCCCCAGGACGTACGTTACTGACCGCCTTACCCTTCTCGGACGAGGTTATGGCTTTTAAGATACCGGGTGATTTCAAGTTCCCGGAGCAGGCCACGTTCGATGGAACCGGCGATCCCCGGGAGCATTTGTTGAGCTACCAGGCTAAGATGCAGGTTTTGGGGGTACGAGATCCGGTCATGTGCCGCGCTTTCTTACCCACGTTGAAAGGGTCAGCACAAAGGTGGCTAGTGGCGCAGCCCTCGGGGTCGATTCACAACTTTGAAGAGCTGGCAGACCGCTTCATGAGCCATTATGCCGCTAATATCAAACCACAAAAAGACCTAACACACTTGGGCGACATTCGTCAAGATGAAGGCGAGTCCTTGAAAACCTATCTGGCCCGCTGGCAGAAAGAAATCCAGTCCATAGAGGAGGTCGAGGACCAGACGGCGCTCACCTTCTTCATCGAGTCCTTGCGGTCCGGCCAACTATACTGAGACCTGAGGGACAATCGCCCGGCCATCTACGCAGAAGCCATTCATATGGCCAACAAGAGGGCCAACACAGAGCAGGCTATGAAGTATAAGCGGCAGCGCGAAGTCGGCGGATCCACCAACGGGAAGAGGACGCGAGCTGAAACTAAGGAAAGGCGACCGGACGTAACTCGGCGACCCGAGGTCAGACGGCCGTACGACAGACCCGTCGTCCACGCCTATCGACCGATTCCCGAACATCCGGTCCACGAGATACAAGCGGTTGCCCCACCTCCGCCTCCGCCGACTGACGATCGCGTGACGAACGAAGAGATGGGTAAGACCTCTAAGTATTGTCGTTATCATAAATCTTATACTCACAGCACGGAGGAATGCTTCTACCTGAAGAAGATCATGGAGGGTATCATTCAGCAAGGAACCCCGCCTCCTAATCAGTGGAGGCGGAGATCGGTCAATCGAGGGGATGAGGATCCCGCCGCCGTTTCCGAAAACAGTCGAGGCAAGCAGCCGACTCCCGAAGAGGAGGAGGCTCAGTGGCGTCAGAAGCCGGTTATCAACATGATAGTCGGCGGGCCGGAAGGTGGTGACTCGACGAACACCAGAAAAGCCTGGGCCCGCCAGTTATACGTTGGAACGGTGTACGGGCGCGAGGAGAACCCTAAAAAGGTGTGCCGAGAGCCCATTGTGTTTATCGACCGAGATTTACCAGTCGGGGAAATACCGCATCGAGATGCGTTGGTTATAGCCATGGACATCAATGGCGTTGTCGTTCGACGAATCCTGGTAGACACCGGAAGCAGCGTCAATGTGCTGTACCTAGAAACCTTCATCAAAATGGGAATGACTCGGGAACAGCTGAGTCCTGTAAAAACTCCCCTCGCCGGTTTCACAGGGGACTCGGTGGAGGCGGAAGGATCGATCACACTTCCAGTTGAGATCGGCAGTTACCCAGACGTACAGAGACTCAGCATGAAGTTCATTGTGGTGAATCTGGCCTGTTCACATAATGCTATGCTCGGCCGACCGGGTCTCGAGGATCTAGGAGCGCTGATTTCAATTGAGCATCTTTGTTTAAAATTCCGCACGCCAAACAGAATAGGCACGGTGCGTTGTGACCGTAAGGTCGCCCGCGACTGCTACCTACAGGCATGTAGGGGGATGGGCAAACGCGAGATACAGGTCCATGAGATCACCGAGAGGCCCCCAAAAAGGACGATAATACCACGTCCGGAGCCTGCCGTCGAGTTGGAAGAAGTCGAGATCGACTCCACGCAGCCGGACCGACGGGTGCTCCGGGAACACCGGATGGTCTTCGCCTTCGCCTGGTGCTCCGGGAACACCGGATGGTCTTCGCCTGGTGCCCGGAGGACATGCCAGGCGTCGACCGATCGATCATATCGCACAGACTCGTCGTGGATCCCGGGCATCGACCGGTTGTGCAGAAGAAGCGATACCTGGCCAACGACCGAAGAGAATTTGTGAAGAAGGAAGTGAGCACGCTACTCGCAGCCGGACACGTCCGCGAAGTTAAGTACCCGGAGTGGTTGGCGAATGTGGTCCTTGTACCCAAGCCCCCGGCGTGGCGGATGTGCGTGGACTACACCGACCTTAATAAGGCCTGCCCAAAAGATCCGTTTCCCTTACCTCGGATCGATCAACTGGTCGACGAGACGGCGAGGTCGGCGCTGTTGAGCTTTATGGACGCCTTTAGGGGGTACCATCAGATATTCATGCACTCGGCGGACGAAGAAAAGACCGCGTTTTTGACACCGGACGGAGTTTATTGTTACCGAGTCATGCCCTTCGGGCTCAAGAACGCCGGAGCCACATATACCCCAATGGTGGCCCGATTGTTTCAGCATCTGCTGGGGAAATCGATGGCCGCGTACGTCGACGACATGCTCGTCAAGAGCCGAGAGGAGAGCAAACACGCAGAAGATTTGGCCGATTGCTTCAAAGTAATGATAAGGTACAACCTCCGGCTGAACCCTAAGAAATGCGCGTTCGCCGTGCAAGGTGGAAAGTTCCTGGGCTACATGGTCACCAAGCGAGGTATCGAGCCTAACCCTGAGAAAGTACAGGCCATCGTCGACATGCAGCCTCCCAGCACTATAAAAGACCTGCAACGGTTGACCGGCCGATTGGCCGCCCTTAGCCGCTTCCTAAGCAAGGCGGCAGATAAGACCGTGCCTTTCTTCGAAGCCATGAAGAAGAAGGAAGGATTCGCTTGGACCCCGGAGTGCCAGCAGTCGTTTGAAGAATTGAAACAATACCTCTCGACACCCCCGGTATTGTCTACCCCACAGGCGGGCGAGCCCTTGTTTCTGTACTTAGCCGCCTCTTGTAAGGCAGTGAGTTCGGTGTTGGTCCGAGAGGAAGAGCGAGTCCAGCACCCGGTTTATTACATGAGCCGGTCTCTGAAGGCTGCTGAGTCAAGGTATACCGCCTTGGAAAAAATTGTATACGCGTTGGTGATCACGGTGCGCAAGTTGGCGCCCTACTTCCAAGCCCACACCGTCCGAGTACTGACAGACCAACCTCTCGGAAGCGTTTTGCGAAACCCATCGTCGTCCGGCCGCCTGGTAAAATGGGCCGTAGAACTAACCCAGTATGGGATTGAGTACCAGCCCCGGCCTTCCATAAAAGGACAAGCCTTAGTCGACTTCTTGGTCGAATGTACGGCGAGCGAGGAAGAGAAGGAACACGCCACGGAGAACTGCTTAGGCGAGTGGTGGGAAATGCATGCGGACGGAGCGTCAAGTCGACAGCACTGTGGAGGTGGTGTTGTGCTCATCACTCCCGAAGGATTCCGACTGTACTACGCCCTGAGCTACCTGTTCCAAGCCTCCAACAACGAGGCCGAGTACGAAGCTGTGTTAAACGGCCTCCGACTCGCCAGGGCCCTAGGGGTCGAGAGGTTACGAGTCAAGACTGACTCTAGGTTAGTAGTCGGGCAGATCTCAGGCACGTGCGAGGCCAAGAATGCCCGGATGACTCTATATAGAGAGCGCGCAGTCGAGATGTTAAAAGAATTCGAAGCCTACGAAATAGAGTATATATCCCGAATGGATAACATAGAGGCGGACATATTATCCAAGATTGCCTTGGAGGGAGTACCGAACCACTTGGTAAAAATCTGTCAAAGGGAGGAGCTAAGTCGACCAAGCGTTGAGGAAACACCGTTAAGGATCCAGCAAGTGACCGGCGAAGAATGGGACCGAGAGAAAAACCCCAAGATGTTCTGGATAGAGGACATCCGGCGATTCATAGAAAAAGGCGAGTTACCGCTAGACCCGGGAGTCGCCGCAAGGGTTCGACGAAAGGCCCCCTCTTTCCAAATCATTGATGGGCAACTATATAAACGATCATTCGGAGGACCTTTGTTAAAATGTTTGCTAAGGCCCGAGGCCGAGAAAATAATGGATGAAGCCCACAGAGGCATTTGTGCCGCGCACCAAGGCCCCCACACGCTTGCTCGGAAGTTAGTCGTCCAAGGATATTATTGGCCAACCATGATGCGAGACTGTATTGAATGGATATCCAAGTGCAGCGTTTGCCAGGCATTCGCCAAGAAAGACACTCGGCCAGCTACTTTCTACACGCCGGTCACCACCGCTATCCCATTTGCCAAGTGGGGGATTGATTTGCTGGGCCCATTACCAGTCGCCCTCGGAGGCTTAAAGTTCTGTGTCGTAGCTATCGACTACTTCACCAAGTGGGTTGAGGCGGAACCACTGGCTACCATAACCGAGTACCAATGCCGACGCTTTCTGTGGAAAAGGGTGATTTGCCGCTTCGGCCTGCCCGAGCACATTGTCAGCGACAACGGGCGACAGTTCGATTGTCAGGCATTCACTGACTTCTGCCGCCGGCATGATATCCGCCACACTAAAGTGTCGGTGGCATACCCGCAGGCCAACGGACAAGTTGAGAACGTGAACCGAACGCTGGTGGATGGGATTCGGAAGAAATTGGAAGATATTCGCGGGAATTGGGCGGATGAGCTTGACCGAGTCCTATGGGCTTATCGCACTACCCAACGACGAGCAACGGGAGAGAGTCCGTTCTCCCTCGCGTACGGCTTTGAGGCCAAGGTTCCAATTGAGGTGGTCGAGCCCACTCATCGGGTCCGTACCAATTCAGACACGGAGAACGAAGAGAGTCTTCGAATTGAGAAAAATTTCTTAGAAGAAAAGAGGGAAGCCGCGAGTGCGCGAATGATTGAATACCAACAGGCGGTAAAAAGATATCGCGATCGGAGGATTCGTCCGCGATCCTTCCAGGTCGGCGACCTCGTACTATGGAATCGACAGGCCAGTCAACCCACCGAAGGGGGCAAGCTTGCGGTTAAGTGGGAGGGACCATACCGCACCGCCGCGGTTGTCCAAGCTGGAACCTACAAATTGGAAACCATGGAGGGTAAGCCCGTGGACCGGATTTGGAACGTTATCCACCTGAAAAAGTTCTACCAATAGAAAGGGACAAAACATGTACGGGCCCAAGGGTCCTGAAAGACTTGAATAAAAGTACAAGTTAATCATTCCAGGGACTCGGCGAGAAAGAGCTAGGAAACAAGGGCCCAGACCCTTAGTCGTTTCCGTGAAAAAGCCAAAGAGGAGTCGCCTCGACTGAGGGACTCGGCGAGTATTTAAAGAAACAACGGGGCACTGACCCTAAACGTTTCTGAGAAAGAAAAAGCCTAAGGAGTCGCCTCGACTGAGGGACTCGGCGAGAAAGAGTTAGGAAACAAGGGCCCAGACCCTTAGTCGTTTCCGTGAAAAAGCCAAGAGGAGTCGCCTCGACTGAGGGACTCGGCGAGTATTTAAAGAAACAACGGGGCACTGACCCTAAACGTTTCAGAGAAAGAAAAAGCCTAAGGAGTCGCCTCGACTGAGGGACTCGGCGAGAAAGAGTTAGGAAACAAGGGCCCAGACCCTTAGTCGTTTCCGTGAAAAAGCCAAGAGAAGTCGCCTCGACTGAGGGACTCGGCGAGTATTTAAAGAAACAACGGGGCACTGACCCTAAACGTTTCTGAGAAAGAAAAAGCCTAAGGAGTCGCCTCGACTGAGGGACTCGGCGAGAAAGAGTTAGGAAACAAGGGCCCAGACCCTTAGTCGTTTCCGTGAAAAAGCCAAGAGGAGTCGCCTCGACTGAGGGACTCGGCGAGTATTTAAAGAAACAACGGGGCACTGACCCTAAACGTTTCTGAGAAAGAAAAAGCCTAAGGAGTCGCCTCGACTGAGGGACTCGGTGAGAAAGAGCTAGGAAACAAGGGCCCAGACCCTTAGTCGTTTCCGTGAAAAAGCCAAGAGGAGTCGCCTCGACTGAGGAACTCGGCGAGTATTTAAAGAAACAACGGGGCACTGACCCTAAACGTTTCTGAGAAAGAAAAAGCCTAAGGAGTCGCCTCGACTGAGGGACTCGGCGAGAAAGAGTTAAGAAACAAGGGCCCAGACCCTTAGTCGTTTCCGTGAAAAAGCCAAGAGAAGTCGCCTCGACTGAGGGACTCGGCGAGTATTTAAAGAAACAACGGGGCACTGACCCTAAACGTTTCTGAGAAAGAAAAAGCCTAAGGAGTCGCCTCGACTGAGGGACTCGGCGAGAAAGAGTTAGGAAACAAGGGCCCAGACCCTTAGTCGTTTCCGTGAAAAAGCCAAGAGGAGTCGCCTCGACTGAGGGACTCGGCGAGTATTTAAAGAAACAACGGGGCATTGACCCTAAACGTTTCTGAGAAAGGAAAAGCCTAAGGAGTCGCCTCGACTGAGGGACTCGGCGAGAAGGAGTTAGGAAACAAGGGGCCAGACCCTTAGTCGTTTCCGTGGAAAAGCCATGAAGAGTCGCCTCGACTGAGGGACTCGGTGAGCAGTTAAAGAAACAAGGTTAGAGAAAAGGAGTCGAGCCCAAGATAACACGCAAGGGAAGAGAAAACGGGAATTTTATTAAAGTTAAAAAGGGCCCGAGAAGGAGGCCAGCCTTTACAAAAGGGACTATCCCAAAAGAATAGCCCTAAGCTACTGGGGAGGGGGTGTCAACATCAATCCCTTCGACTTGAGCCCCCGCCGTTGGTCTAGTCAGGGGAACAGAAGAAGGGTCCTCAGCCTGAAGAGAGGACTCGGCGAGCTCAGGAGGTGTTGCTGAAGGAAGAGTCGCTGGATCAGAGGCTGCCGGAAGAGCTGCCGACGGTCCTTCAGTCGCCGGAAGAGCATCTATCACGGGCTTGAGGCCCCAGCCCTCGGGAGTGAAAGAGGAGTCGCGGACCAACAAGGCAGAGTGGATTTCTGTTTGCGCCTCGCGAAAGCCAAGGCGATAGTCACGCTCGCCCAAGTCCAGGAGGAACTCGTCACCATCCGGCGTCGACAGCCACTCCTTAGCAATTTCTTTCTGGCGAGCCTCTATCGCCGCCTTCACCTCCGCCTCGAAGGCAGCCGACTTCTTGTACTCCTCGACAGAGGTCGCAGCAATCGTCGCCACCTTGTCCCGCTCCTCCTCCCACTGACGGGTGACCCTCAGCATCTCGGAATTGTGCACCTCCACCACCTTGAGGTGCTTCGCCTGCTCTTCCAGAAAGGCCTCCTACGTCTGGCGTAGTTTGAGGGTCATAGACCGCATCTCGGCCCTGTAGTTCTGCAGCCGCTTGCTCATCTCCATCTGGAAGGTGAGGTTCTGCGAAACGGCCACAAGTCAGATAATAAAAGGAAAGAAGAATGAGAGGAATTAGGTCGGGAACACTTACACGGTACGACTGACGCAGCGAGGCCTCGATAATGTACTCATCCCCCAGAGCGTGAGTCGCCGACACGTCCTTAGGTAGGAGGACGTTAGCACACCACTTGCGGACGGAGGAGGCACCCATCCAGATCTGGGCATCCTCCTCTACCTCATGGCACAGCCGGATCCTTTTCGGAGCCGGCTCATCAGTTTGACCGACCGGCCGCTTAGAGCCCGGACTCTCTGTCTGAGGAGGAGGCGGTTGCCGAGTGGGCGACACGACGGGTGAAGGAGTCAAATCCACCACATTGCGAGGTAGTGGGGGAGTCGACCTGGGGGCAGGAGACGGTTGGGAGGAGGAAGCAGCAGCGGTGCCAGAAGTGTGCTGGGTCAACCGACGCCTCATTTTTTCGGCTCTATCCGCCATCACTGGAGTCGGTTCAGCCGCTTCGTCGGAGCTGGAGGAGTCGGAGTCGTACGGACCTGCGAAAGGAAGGAAAAGTCATGAAGTGTTCCGAGTCGGAATGTGACAAGATAAGAAAAGAAGAGGAACGAGGGGTAATGAAGACTACCTATGGTGGTCGCACCCTCCGGCAGCAAGCCACGCTTAGCCATGGCCCGGACTCGGGACCAGTACTTGACGGAGTACGGCCCAAAGCCCTTCAAGAACTCGCCGCCCAGGACCGCATCATCGGAAGGAACGGCACGCCGAGAGCAAGGCTTGAATAGAGCGGCCGGCCACAAGGTCGGAAAGGTGAAGGAAGAGAAAGCAGGGCGGACGAAGAAGTAGAGGAGCTTCCAGTCCTTAATGGAATCAGACAGCCCCTCGAAAAGCTGTCGCCCCGGGCGAGCGGCAACTTGAACAAAGCCAGGCGAGTGCGAGCCAACCTTGTTCACGGTGAAGAGATACCGGAACAGGTCTAGATCCGGCTCGCACAACCACCAGTGGCAGAGGTTGACAAAGCAGGTGAGGAGTCGGTGAGAATTGGGCACTAATTGGCCCGGAACTAAGTTATAATGGCGGTAAAAAAGGGAAAGGAAAGGACACGGAGGAACTCGGAAGCCAAAGGCAACCGAGTGCAAGTGAATGCCGACACAACGGACGGTGACCTGGAAGGGCGGACGATGGAATCGAACTTGCCCCGCGGCCGTCCGACACCACCCGGCAGAGCCGCCACCGTCGTCAAAGGAGCGGGGCTCAACGGAGTAACCGCCCCCGAAGAAGAGGGGGTCGGAGGAAGAGAAGACGTCGATGGAACGTCCCCCGGAAGTTCCATACGACGAAGAGAAGACGTCGATGGAACGTCCGCCGGGAGTTCCATACGACGGGGAGGAGTAGAAGAAGACGAAGAAGGAGAAGAAGAAGAAGGAGAGGTCGCCTCCGGGTTATCAACCGAGTAACGACGGGAAGAAGAAGAATGCGAGGAAGAAGACATTACCTAAGTCAGGAGGGAGATCGGAGGAACTGCAGGGTGGCCGGAGAAGCTCAAAGTTGAAGTTGAAAGGAAAAACTAGAGAAAAAGAACGGAAAGAGAGACGAAATGGTTATTTAAAGGGGAGGAATTTCAGAGGACGGCCACGTGCCACCTTCTCGTTAGAAGAAGTGGAGGTGACGGGATGTGAAGGGACGCCGCATTTAATGCCTCAAAAGGCGGGGCGACGGTTCAGGCCTAGGGTTAGCCCACAGACGGCGCGTCTGCCCTAGGCTAGGGTCGAACGTCAGTGACCCGGCCTGCTAAGCCGGAAGCCCGTAGTGGGCCATGGGCTCTGGGCCCACGAGATACGAGCTGGAAGCTTCTAGAACGACCCGGTAGAACCCGGCTCATCGAATGATATCAGCCGAGTTCACGAAGAGACTCCGGTAACCAGGTCGGCAATCAGACTCGGCGACTCCCTCACCAGGAGGGTCTCGCCATAGCGAGACTTGGAATCAGTCTCATAGACCAGAGGTCGGTCGACAAAATACTAAGAAGATGTGGGGTCGAACAGAAAAAACACACAATTTATTTAATTAGTACGAAGATTACAAGGCCCAGCACTCGGCCGATGCAAATTACAAGAGAAAAAACGAGTCAAGGCTTGGCTTCTTTCTCTGTCGACGGGCGAGCGGTCGGAGGACCTTCTAGGAGGTACTGAGAGCGGAAAGGCAGAGGACTCGGCTCAGGCTCAGGCATTTCGTCCAGATACACGGCGGACTTCCCGTCATCGATCATTCGCAAGGGCCTCTCCAGAGCGCTCGGCGACATGGCCACACCGAAGAGGGGAGGAGCCTCCCACTTCTCTTCCACCATTGGTTCGGGATCCTCCACCACAGGCTCCATCTCCACCCCAGGTTCCATCTCCACGTCGATGGGCTCCCTACACATCAGGTCCAGCATGTCTGGAGGCACCACGATGGGGTCTGAGGCCGAGTCGCCCACCAAACGACCTTCGTTAGCCAACCTCTTCTGCCTCAATTGCTCCAGACGAGCATGCTCCTTGTTACGAATAGACCAGCGGCGATCACCGTCCCTATAACTCATAGCGCCGTACCTTCGCAAAGTAGAGAATGTTGCGATTTGCATCAACTGTAAAGGGCCTTTATATAGCCCAGCGAATGCAAATACCTAGGCGATAATCGCGGAGGAGATTATAACTGACATAACTGAGCCGGATTAGACGGATGACGCGAATCTCTGTCAGAGATTAGTTCCATCAGATCCGCTCGAGAAGAGCGAGATTCGCACGCCAACGCAGAAAAAATTGGATTCGCCCAAGATATGGGGAATCTTGCAGGTGTCAGACCGAAAAGATTCTGATGACGTGACCGACTCCTTGACCAGTCGTCCAGATGAGTACGTAATAGAACACGACAAAACATAAGGCAAGGATAGCATTTATTATTATTATTGCAAAAAGGAGGATACAAATGGCAAGGAGCTTATTACAATAAGGAATATGAAAATGCTCCTAAAAGAAATTCCTCCGAACTATGGCCGACTCCGGTACATACGATCACTCGCCAGGCGAGGAGGAGTCGCCCCCAAAGAACCCCCCCGATGGTCCAGGCGGGGATGGACAGAACGAGTCCCAGAAAGCTGGCATGAGTGGTGGCGCAATTGGCTCCTCGTCATTCGGATACACCTCCAGGTAGCGGGCCTAATCCTCATCATTCATCAGGCCCGTAACCGGCCCGTCCAGGTCGTCCAGCGGAATCGAGAAGGTCATTCTGAAAGTAAGTTGCTCTGGAACCGCCACCTCAACAAAGGACCCATCTTGAGAAGTCACTCGGGCAGTCGTGGGAGTAGGCGGATGGCGTGACGGCGGAGCGACCTCGCGTCGAGTAGGAGTCGGCGGCTGAGAAGCTGAGGACATAGCGCCGGCAGGAGACCTCTGAGGGGCTGAGCGAGGAGTCTTCTTCTTCTGTTCCCGTTCAGGCCGAGTCCGCTTGGAGGGCAGCGGACGCCAAGGAGACCCGAAGTCAATCCGTTTTCCTTTCAGAGGAGAACGACCCATGATAGACTTGAGAAGGTGAAAGAGAAGGAAGGACGCCATTTATAGGTGCCAAGTTTAGACGGAAGAATCCAAACGGCCCCGCGAGATCCTGAGGGAATGGCTGAGGATCCGGACGTTACCGAAAGCTATTCAAGGCGAAGATACGGTGATTGAAGGAGATGGACAGTTGCTACTTTTCCAAACCCAGGCTAGCGGACCGGGTATGGAAAAGTGAGGGACTAGTTGATGGGGTGAGGACCCCGGCCCAAGAGATAGGGGCCCAAAGAAAATAGATAGGAGAAGTGGGCCAGTGTAAAGAGGGGTCCGAAAAGCAATTGGGCCGAGTCCGGGAGCCGGCCCAGGCCCAAGCACGAGGCCCGGTTCAGAGCTACTAAAGAGGAGCCCAGTGGGAGCTTAGGCCGAGACGAGGAGTCGATCGAGGCCCAAGCTCAGGGGAAGACTCGGTTCAAGGAGCCGTTGAGAGCATTGAAGAGGCTCGTTTAAAAGGGAGCCGTTAGGGAATTGAAAGCAGGACTCAGTCAGGCTGTTACAAGCCTAGAAGAGCCGTTGGTTGACCAAGTAATAGCGTCCAACGGCTCCATATCTTGATTAGCCTTGAAGTCGGCCATTAAGGGCCTTCAAGTCGGTAGAGGAGGAGCCGCTATATAAAGGCTCCTCCATTCTTGTAAAAGGACAGACGATTGAACACCCAGAGGGGGAGAATACCAAAAAGGTTCCGAGTACTCGCATTATCTCCGAGATAGGCATACATTTTACTGAAAGGTGCACCCACCAGCCAAAGGTTGTGTTGGACCTCCTTGGGCCCGAAAACCCTAAAACCATCAACTTTAGATCTTACCCTTTCCTATGCTAGGGAGGTAGAAATGTGGAATCTTTAGATGAAACTTTGCAAGGATGGATGGTTCTTCTTTGAGCTTGAAAAGCAAGCCAAGATTTCTTTAGAGAGAAGGTGGATCGTTTATGATTTGGTTAGAAAGATGATGAATGAAATGTGTCTTGCTAAGGCAAGCTTAAACACCAAGCATGTGTGAAAGGATAAGATTACCCTTACTAAAAGGCTAGGAAGACAAAAGGTTAAGGTACAAAGCACAAGGCAAAAGGTACACATGGTTGACTAAGGAAACTAGTCAAATTCTAGTCCCTTGATTATTAAATTTCATGATTTTTAGAAGGAAATTATCAAAGGGAAATTAGGATTAATTCCTCAATTAATCTCAATTAAGGGTTAGATTTATGGGGTGTCACAGGAGAAATGAAATTGCTTTTGGAGGAACAGAATGGGGGCTGTATCACAAAATTGAGTGGATTAGACAACAAGAGTTGGATACTAGGAAATATTTTACTAGATCCATTATACTGGAAGGATCTCAGGGGAATTACCTCGTCAAGCAACTCAAATGGAGAACAACGACGGGCAAAGATATGGTTCTCAACATGGACATATGCTTAAGAGGTGAGGACAAGCGTGCAGGAGGGGGTGCAGTTCTTAAAGACAAGACTGGAAGATGGATTACTAGATGTGCTTTATCGTACTGTGCAGCGAATGCGATGGAGGCTGAGATCAAAGCTTTAAGGATGAGGCTTCAGTGGATCCAAACTAAAGGCATCGTCAACTTGGAGATCCAAAGTGATTGTGAAGAAATGGTGAACACCATCAGAGATAGAAACTGGGGAGAGAGACACTCGTGCAGAACTCTAGAGCAGTGTAGTAGTTTTTTGAAGCGGAAGAAAGGAGTCAGCTTGTTCATGTTTATCGCGAACAAAACATGGTTGCGGACTTCCTTGCTTTTTTGGATGCTAATGGCAATGAGGGATGGGTGGAATTTGACAACCCCATTCCTGGTTGCATTAATTTGATGCACAATGATTTATTAGGCGCTGTTAGTTTGCGGAGCAATTTGTTTTTTGTGTTGTTCACACCGGGTAGTCCCCTCTTTGTATTCAAAAAATAAAATAAATAAATAAATAAATGAAGCTCTTGACCATATCTCATATGTCTATATATCCTCCAACATGCAATATTCCACCAATCCTACCAGTGTTTCACTCCACATTCAAATTTCATGCCATTAGTTTCCACTCTTCCTAGTGACGTCAGTTGAATGCTCTGAGAATCCTCAAAAGAAATCTCCGAACTGCATTTTCATTCACAGAGGAAAGTAAGTGACGTCAGTTGAATGCTCTGAGAATCCTCAAAAGAAATCTCCGAACTGCATTTTCATTCACAGAGGAAAGTATGAGTCTTGCAAATCCTAGTACAACTTGGGCAAACACCCATTCTTTTTGCGGTAGATTCAGATCCGGGTCTCTCATAAAAAACAATGAATTCCGCATAAATATGTCATTCCCAAGCTCAATCAAGAAACCGCTGTTTCATTCTTGTTCTGCGATTCTCACCAAGGAGCAGGCTAATGCAATTCCCCAGGAAGAGAGCGAGAACAAGAAACCGACCAAGCTTGATTTCAAGGCGTACGTGTTGGGGAAGGCGAGTTCGGTGAACAAGGCGCTGGAAGCGGCGGTGTTGCTGAAGGAGCCGCGGAAGTTTCACGAAGCCATGAGGTACTCTCTCCTCGCCGGCGGGAAGAGAATCCGGCCAATGCTATGCATCGCCGCCTGCGAGCTCGTCGGCGGGGACGAGGCCACCGCCATGCCGGCGGCCTGCGCGGTTGAGATGATTCACACCATGTCTCTGATGCACGACGACCTTCCGTGTATGGACAACGACGATATGCGGCGAGGGAAGCCCACGAACCACAAGGTTTACGGGGAAGGCGTGGCGGTTCTCGCCGGGGATGCCTTGCCGGGGTTTGCCTTTGAGCATATAGCCACCGCCACAAAAGGGGTTCCCTCAGAGAAGATAGTGAGGGTTATTGGTGAATTGGCTAAGTCCATTGGCGCTGAGGGGCTGGTGGCTGGGCAGGTGGTGGATATATGCTCAGAGGGCATCTCCGATGTGGGATTAGAACATTTGAAGTTCATTCATCTCCACAAAACCGCAGCTTTGCTGGAGGCCTCTGTGGTTCTGGGAGCGATTCTGGGTGGTGGAACTGAGGAAGAGGTTGCTAAATTAAGGAAATTCGCCCGAAACATCGGGCTGTTGTTTCAGGTTGTTGATGACATTCTTGATGTCACCAAATCCTCCAAGGAATTGGGGAAGACAGCTGGGAAGGATTTGATTGCTGACAAGGTGACTTATCCTAAGCTTCTTGGGATTCAGAAGTCCAGAGAGTTTGCTGAGCAGCTGAACAAAGAGGCTCAGGCTCAGCTCTCTGGCTTTGATCAAGGCAAGGTTGCCCCTTTGATCGCCTTGGCCAATTACATTGCTTACCGGGAGAACTGATTCCCACTAAGTGAGTCGATTCTCGTACTATTTGATTTATATATTATGTATTCACAAAGCAGGTATGTTTTATTTTATGATACGTGATTATGTGCAATCATTATTTTATGAACCATGATCCACACATTTGTGTAAATCATAAATTGATTGAAAAGATAAAAATATCCTTACAAAATATAGGAAAAGTCATGAGAATGACTAAAAGTGTCTAAAAATAATTAATGGCAAAAATAATAGTTTGGAACTAAATTTGAAATTGTCACCAAAGACCAAAATAAAGTTATAATACAAATCTCAATCAAGGAATTTAAGAAGATAGAGTTTATTGTGTAAAAATGTTTCCAACTTTTGTACTTTAAAAGATGCTCATAGTGAATTTAAGTTTTTCTCCTAATATGAGAACTGCTTTGCTTTGCAGATATGAATTCTTGAACTGCTTTAAAATAATTATAAACCATCACGCAATCCTCATAAATTTTGACAAATAATTATACTATATCAAAAATTATATAAATTTCAATTGTAAGAAGTATAATAAGATTATACAAAAATAGGATGTATACTATGAAGGAACGGATCGGAGCTAGAAAATTTTGTGAGTAGGGGCGAAGTTTAAATAACGTTAGAAATGTCAATTACAAAATATTAAACAGTCATAATAAGGTTAAAATACAAAATACATTATAAATTACAATAGAATGTTTTTGATATATTATACGATAGTTAGAGTCGGAGCCAAAAATATACTTGAGTGGGCTGACAATGTGAAAATATTTATGACAACATATGAAACATAATAAATTAGATAAAATAATTTGAATAATACTATATTCATAAATATGTTTTAATTTAATTTTTTTTAGTTAGATCTGTTGGTTTTAGGATTTTTGGACTCAAGGAGGTCCAACACAACCGGTGGTTGGTAGATTTACCGTTTGGATAAAGATAACTAAAATAAACTCTAAAGAAACTAAACACAATGATTTTGACGTGGAAACCGAAAGGTCTACCGTTTGGATAAAGATAACTAAAATAAACTCTAAAGAAACTAAACACAATGATTTTGACGTGGAAACCGAAAGGTGAAAACCACGGGCCTTTTTGGACGATGTCAAGCCTAAATCCACTATGTTCTATAGGTATCTTTGTACATGTTGTAAAGCTATTTTATATACAAAGTATTGTGTTTTCTAGTAATGTAGTAAGAGTGATAGAGGGAAGAGTGATGGAGTGGTAGAGTGGATGGTCTTCTCTTGTGTAAGTGAATAGTCTTCTCTTGTGGTCAAGAATAGTGTGAGGGAGAGTGAATAACATGCCCCTTTCCTCCTCTGTGATGATGATGAGATGCCCTTTTCCTTGTGCTCATCCCTTTTTATAGCTAGCTAAATAGTGTCTGTTGGGTGGGTATTTAGTAGGAATTATGGGTAGTAATGGTGGTTTAATTGGGTAGTAAATAGGATGAGGGGTTATGGGTATTAAGTTGGGGTTAGGATGAGGTAGTTAAATATATTTTATTAGGATAATTTAATGGTGGTTAAATGGGGTTTAGTAGGATATTTTGACCGGGCTTAGATGGGTCAATCGGGGCTAGGCGGTCCAATTGGGTTCAAATATCGGGTATCCCATCAAGATCAATTTTAAATTTTTCTAAATTATTTGAATATAATGAAGTATAATATAAACTTGTATATTACATTAATTGAATGATTCATAAAAAGTAGACTAAAAGAATATTTAATTTGTTAATTAAATGATTTATAAAAGCAGACTAAAAAATATTTATCTTGGGAAGGAATGAAAGAGACAAAATAAACAAGTGAAGATAAGAAAAATGTTGTTAATGAGATTTGACCCTATGACTATAAATTTTCTTAACATAAAAAATATATATATGAAATTTAACCAACTAAGATAATCAAACTATTAATAACTTAAACATAAATATTTGTTTTATATAACATCTAATGCTATATATATATATATATATATATATATATATATATATATATATATATATATATTGATAGTATTAATTCCCCCGCATAGAAGGGTGTATGTACTGGATGAATATGTATATGTATAAACATGAGGAAGAACACAAGAAAATAGCTCAAAATCCCTCTTTTATTAAACTGGTTTGTTGTTATTTGCCTCTGCATTTTGAGAGAAAGGGGAGAAGAGGGAGAGAGAGAGCCGAGAGATGGGGAAGGGAGGAAATGGGCCTCCCCTTTCCCAAAGGGCTCCAGGCCCTTTTAAAGGCCCACCGAGGCGGCGGGTTTGACCCATCTCGGGTTTGACCCGTCGCCTCCCCTCATGACTGAGCGATGGCACGGACCCGGGATATATACCTTATCAAAAGCCCCCACAGCCCGTGCCCTGACGACGAGCATCGAGGAAGGGTTCGGGCTGGAAAAACGAGTCACACGGTCCGTGACATATGCCGGTTGCCTCGTTAAAAACCTTAGGCTAACAAAAAACCCAGCGGGAAAAAACTTTAGCCAAAGGAAAAAAGAGTGCAACGCTCAGACATAGTCCGGTGGACCGAAAGGGAGCGCCCGACCCAGTGGTCGAGCTCGCAACACAACTTGCGAAAGGCCGAGCCCAGCCGGTTCGCGACTGGATTGCCGGGCACGACTGGGTTGTCGATTTGACTGCGATATGGAGATCTGCTAACCAACTATGGGGTTGGATCCGCTTGTGACCGAGAGACCGGATTCATTCGGGCGAAACGTTACTGGGCGAAGCGAACGTGATTCGACCATTTTGACCGACGAACGCTCTACTCGGGCAAACTAAATCGCAGACGAGCTGCTCGGGCCAGCGCAGCCCCCACTCCCGCAGGTGCAAGAACCGTCAGCACAAAGGAGTGGATACGACGGGTTACCGTCCGGGAAACGACATCGCGGTCGGGAAGTGCCTCGACCGGGTCCGCAATGTGAGTGCACCCGGCTACAACTACCGCGCCGACGATCGGGCACAACACCGCTAACGAGCGGTACACACACGTTGCTAAAAAAAAGCGGTAAAGCATCACACAAAGATAGTAAACACATCGCTAAAAGCGGCATCGCCAAGAGGCGGTAAACACATCGCACGGCATCGCCTAAAAGCGGAAACAACATCGCTAAAACGCGGCATCGCTAAGAGGCGGAACAAGCACATCGCGCGGCATCGCCTAAAAGCGGAAACAACATCGCTAAAACGCGGCATCGCTAAGAGGTGGACAAGCACATCGCTCGGCATCGCCTAAAAGCGGAAATATCATCGCTAAAACGCGGCATCGCTAAGAGGCGGAACAAGCACATCGCTCGGCATCGCCTAAAAGCGGAAACATCGCTAAAACGCGGCATCGCTAAGACGCGGAACAAGCACATCGCTCGACATCGCCTAAAAGCGGAAACATCGCTAAAAGCGGCTCCGCTAAAAGGTGGAACAAGCATATCGCTCGGCATCGCCTAAAAGCAGAAATGTCATCGCTAAAACGCGGCATCGCTAAGAGGCGGAACAAGCATATCGCTCGGCATCGCCTAAAAAGCGGACATATCATCGCTAAAACGCGGCATCTCTAAGAAGCGGAATACATCGCTGAAAAGCGGCATCGCTAAGAAGCGGAATACATCGCTGAAAAGCGATATATGAATCGCTGGAAAGCGGGATTCATCGCTGAAAAGCGGCATCGCTAAGAAGCGGTATCAACCGGTATAACCGGACTCATAGACCCGGTGGTGGCAATGCCAACCTAACCGGTCATAGAGTGCCAGTGGTGGCGAGGCCATCCTAACTGGTCTTTAGAAACACCGGAGGCGGCGGTGCCAACCTACTCGGTCTAACAAGGCGCGTGGCTCACTTTCCCTTCTCGTCGGAGGTGGCAGTGCCGACCTGCTCGAGGTGGGAAAGCGCGTTGGACGACCGGGCTAATAGCCTCCAGGCGACCCCCATGCCAGCATCGCCTTACCCGGGCAGACGGGTTGAACCAGCCGCTCTAGGCCGACTAGGCGCATGGCCTCGGGCGACCCACATATCAGTATGTTATCCGAGCAGACGATTCGACCCGGCCTATCCTGCCCAGCCCCCCACTGTCGGACGTACTTAAGTATAAGGGCGTGCGACAGTGAAACTAGCGGCCGGGCGAACTCAGGGCGCGGTCTTCGGTCTTCGGGTGGGCCGTTTAGGACGGGATATTCCCGACCTTGGGCCCAAACTGCAGTTCCCGACTCGTGGGCCTTGGAACCTTTCTTAGCCTTAGGCTTGCTTCAACTGCTACTTGGCCGTCAGGATCGGGGGTTTTTCCCGAGTGCCGGCCCGAACCGTGATTCCCGGCCTTCGGGCCTTGGAATACTTCTTCAGGCACTGTTTGGCCGCCTCGATCAGGGGATTCCCGAGTGTGGGCCTAAACACTTCACGAGGGCCCGCTGCTTGGGATGTTCCCGAGCATGGGACCTGCGGCACTCCCTTCCTATTTAGCCCCCACTGTGCGCGCTCGGGGCGCGAGTGAGTGCAGTACCGGAGAGGAGCGGGCGGATCGGGGAATATGCCGTGGTGTCGACCTCCCCGATCGGCGATATGACCAGTCGATTGCCTCACCCGGTCAAGGGTCAGTCGGCTATTAGAGCCGCAGAACTGAGGCTATTAGAGCCCGATTGCACACCCCTATCGATGGGGACCGAGGGAGAGGAGTGACGGCTATTAGAGCCGGTTTGGCTGCTGGGCAAGGCGCCCGTCTTCAATCTTCGGACACCGCTATCGGTCGGAACCGAGGGAGAGGTGTGTGGGGCGAAGCGCCCGTCTTTGGTCTTCGGACACCGCTATCGGTCGGAACCGAGGGAGAGGTGTGTTGGGCGAGGTGCCCGTCTTCGATCTTCGTTGGAGCATCGTCCGATTGGTCTGGAGACCCAAATTTGCCTACGTGGTAGGGCTTGGTGCCGGGGCTCTTCCCGGGCTTAACAATGCCGGTGGTGGCGAGGCCGACCTGACCGGGCTCTTAGTGCCGGTGGTGAGAATACCAACCTAACCGGACCTATTACAATTAATTACAACTTCTAGGTACAGGCCCATAACCTATACAATTTGTAATTGGGCCTATACAGCTTGCTATAAAAAAAGCTACGGCCCATTTTAAATTATGGGCCTGACTAGTCTAATTAGACTATTACAAAAATTACAAATAATGTAATTTGTCTTCATCTTCAAAGCCTCACACGTGCCAGCCATCCACTTTCACTTTTCTCCACCACAAATTGCCTGCCACACAATTAATGCCACAAATTAATGCTTTGACTTCTTGGTTTTGCTTTCTTCCACCGCCACCTCCCACCAATAATTACAAGCTGCTTCTTCTCTCTTCTTCTTTTTTTTATTTTTTTATTTTCTTCTTCTTCTTCTTCTTCTCTGCTTCTCTTTTTCTTCTTCTTCTCCGCTTCTCTTCTTTTTTTTTTTTTTTTTAGACAGCAAAAGCGACGGCGGCCTGGAGCTCCTCCACCGGCGAGACAGGATCCCAAGGCAGCGGCGGTGGCGTCGGGCGGCGGCTGGCGGCCTGGACAGCGGCGGCGGCGGACGATGTATGGCATCGTCGACGGAGGTGGTGGCGGCGTGACTGGCGGACAGCGGCGGCAGTGCTGGACGGCGGCGGCTGCGGCGTGAACTGCTCCGGCGTCCCTCCATCTTCTCCTCCATCTTCTCGGCGCAACTGGCGGCGGTGGACCAGCAAGAACTCCGGCGTAGCAGCTCCGCGATGGAGGCCGTCCGGGTCGGCAGCGAGTCGCCGGTCTTCCAGCCGGAGACGATGGGCTTCATGGCGTAGGGCGGCGGCGGACGGCAGAGCTCCTCCGTCTTCCCCCAAATCTTTTCTCCTTTTCCAACTAGCTCTTTGATGGTAGGAACAGAGCTCTTTTTTCGGGTCCCCACAGACGGCGCCATTTGATAGTATTAATTCCCCCGCATAGAAGGGTGTATGTACTGGATGAATATGTATATGTATAAACATGAGGAAGAACACAAGAAAATAGCTCAAAATCCCTCTTTTATTAAACTGCATTTTGTTGTTATTTGCCTCTGCATGTATATGTATAAACATGAGGAAGAACACAAGAAAATAGCTCAAAATCCCTCTTTTATTAAACTGGTTTGTTGTTATTTGCCTCTGCATTTTGAGAGAAAGGGGAGAAGAGGGAGAGAGAGAGCCGAGAGATGGGGAAGGGAGGAAATGGGCCTCCCCTTTCCCAAAGGGCTCCAGGCCCTTTTAAAGGCCCACCGAGGCGGCGGGTTTGACCCATCTCGGGTTTGACCCGTCGCCTCCCCTCATGACCGAGCGATGGCACGGACCCGGGGTATATACCTTATCATATATATATATATATATATATATATATATATATATATATATATACACACACACATACACACACATATATAAAGGGGTGAGGTGGAGAGAGTGGGGACAGCTGCCCCTACACTAGCTCCGTTTTATTACTAGCATGTGAGTGTATTCACCATTTTTTCCTGTCAAAAGTAAAATAACAAAAAATTATACTTTTCGATTTTTGAGTTATAAAACAATACCATATTCAAGACATTTTTGAGTTAATTATAATGTAATATATATATATATATATATATATATATATATATATATATATATAGGCGGGTTCAGGTGCAGCAGTGTCTTACGGTGCGGTTATTTCTTACGGTGCGGCAACACCAATAGTTCACCAAATATGCACCATCAACGTTAGGAAATACACCACACAAAACAGAGTAAACAGAGCCCTGCATCACCAAACACACACCATTAGGTGTGAGTAAAAACACCATACACTGTTCGGAAATACACCATTGGGGGTGGTGAGTTATATAGTGTGTTTTTTTGAGTCTGTGGTGTATTTTGTGATGTTTTATTACATTTCATTGGGGTGTGTTTTTATTACATTGTTGGTGCATATTGTTAACACTGTTGGTGTATTCTGGAATTTGACCGCACCGCCGCACCGTAAGACCCCGCCGCATATGAGCGCTCTTCTATATATATATATATATATATATATATATATATATATATATATATATATATATATATATATATATATATACACACACACACACACACACACACATATATAAAGGGGTGAGGTGAGGAGAGTGGGGACAGCTGCCCCTACACTAGCTCCGTTTTATTACTAGCATGTGAGTGTATTCACCATTTTTTCCTGTCAAAAGTAAAATAACAATTAAGAAAAATTATACTTTTCGATTTTTGAGTTAATTATAATGTAATATATATATATATATATATATATATATATATATATATATATATATAAAGGGGTGAGGTGGGGAGAGTGGGGACAGCTGCCCCTACACTAGCTCCGTTTTATTACTAGCATGTGAGTGTATTCACCATTTTTTCCTGTCAAAAGTAAAATAACAATTAAAAAAAATTATACTTTTCGATTTTTGAGTTATAAAACAATACCATATTCAAGACATTTTTGAGTTAAGGGAAAATGACACTTTTTCCCCCTGAGTTATATACTTATAGCACTTTTCCCCCCTTAATTATTTAGGTAAGCACATTAGCCCCCTCAATTATTCTAAAAGTGGTGGTTTTTCCCCTTAATATATTAAATTGACATTTCTACCCTTAAAGTAAACATTTTATTTATTTTACTTCTCCAACAAATTATTGCGTATACATAGGGATCACCACGGTTCGGTTCGAACTGAACCAGACACTATAGCAATCCAATTAAAAGTTTCCGATTATGATTCAGATCGAGAACCCAATATTTGGATTTCAATTTATTAAAATTATGAATCAAAAAAATTGGATCCTAAACCGTGAATCGGCGGTTCCGGATCCGGTTCGCGATTTTGAACCGTCTTTATTTTAAAATTTTATTTTTTATTTTAAAATAGTCTAACTTCAACAATAAATGTATTTTATTTTTTTCAGTTCGGAACATGAACCGTCCTTTCCAGTTCGCGATTTTGATAAACTCTAAATATCGAGTTTCGATTCTAAATTGTAATTGAAATATTTCAGTTTGGTTGCTATAGTGTTTGTTTGGTTTGAACCAAATTATGATCATAATTTGTTGGAGATGAAAAATAAATGAAATATTTATTTTAAAGGTAAATATGTCCATTTAACATTTTAGGGGGAAAAACAGCCACTTGAATAATTAAGGGGGAAAAAGTACTATAAGTATATAACTCAGGGGGAAAAAGTGTCATTCTCCCTTGAGTTAATTATAATGTAAAATCATATTTACTCCTTACATTATAACTTTTAGTTCATGTCTGTTCATCCGGACACACTAGTTGACGGTAACTATTAATAAAATTTCACCTAATATTTTTATTTTCTCCTCTCAAATCACACTCAATTCCACGATTTAACAACAAAAAACTCAAACAAATGACCTCTCCCCAACTCCGTGATTTAATGTAGAGGCAAAACCCAAAGACCATTGACCTTTATTATATTATATTAGGAAAAATAATCAAATTAGCCCCCTAAGTCGAGTGGATAGTGCAATTGGGTCCCCTAAGTGAAAAAAGCTCCATTCAGGTCCCCTAAACCTGTAAAATTGTTCAATTAAGTCCAAGTTGACTTGTTTATCAGGTTAAATACATACGGTGTTGACACGTGTCTTTATTTTATTTTTTATTAAAAATATTATTAATTATAAATTAATTAAAATAATAAGAATAATAATTAAAAAAAAAAAAAACAGTCGTGGTCGTCCGGCCATAGCCGTCTAAGGAAGACTGCCGTTCCAGTCCCCTTCGTCAGGGCGGCGGCGAAGGTCGTAGTCCACGTCCAGATCTAGAAGACGGCCATGGCCGTCTTCCTTAAACAGCCGTGGCCGGACGATCACGGTTGTCCTTGAAGAAGGAAGACAGCCATCGGCTGTCCGACGTCGACAGCCTATGGCTGTTTTATATATATATATATATATATATATATATATATATATATATATATATATATATATATAATAATTTATTATTATTATTATTATTATTATTATTATTATTATTAATTTATAATAAATATTATTTTTAATAAAAAAATAAAATAAGGACATGTGTCAACACCGTATGCATTTAACCTGATAAACAAGTTACATTGGACTTAATTGAACAATTTTACAGGTTTAGGGGACCTGAATAGAGCTTTTTTCACTTAGGGGACCCAACTGCACTATGCATTCAACTTAGGGGCCAATTTAACACTTTTTCCTATTATATTACCTTTTGACGTTATTGTCAATATAATATAAATTAACGATCAGTATTTTTTATCATTAGTCCTAACCTGATAATACAAATTAGTTCCTGTATTTCGAGTGTATAGTAGCATGCGTAGATTGTATGATAAAATATGAAGATGGAGAAAATCCGGGAAAATGGCTTCAAAGAGTCTCCATTTATTGAATCTCCTCAAGAAAGAGGCCGTAGAGAGTGCTTTAGAGAGTAGAGAAGAATGGACATCCACCTCCCCAACCCCTCCCAAAAAAAAAAAAAAACTTGTGTGTCTAATGGCCTTTTTATAGGCAAAGACATTGACTATCTAACCGTGAACCCGAACACCGACCTTGATCCCGACTAGGATCATGAAACGTACAGGAAGGGGTCAAACCCGAAGAATATTCCCTATCAAGTAGTCACCCCCCTCCCCCCGTCCGAGCCCTAACGTTGAGCTAGTGAAGAAGGGTTTGGGCTGGGAATCTGACTATATAGTCCGTGACTTACGCCGGTTCACTCGTTAAAAATCTTAGACGAAGAAAAAACTCAGTAGGAAAATTTTTTAGTTAATTAAGGAAAAAAGAGCACAATCATTAGTACAGTCTTTTGGACTATAAGGGGTTGTCAGAATTTTAACCGATCTCGGGATCGGATTTGTAACATGATTGAGAGATCAAAATTTACCGATCTAGCGACCGGATTATTAGCTATGATGGGGATGTCAAATTTAATTGCGATTTAGAGATCCAATTTTACCCCATCAAGGGATTGGATTTGCTCATGATCTAAGGATCGAAATTTACCAATCAAGAGATTGAACTTATCCGCTGTCCAAGGACCTATTACTGATCTTATCGATCATAAGCGAGAGCACTTCTCCTAATGCCCTTACTCGGGCTAACTGGTCGTAGTTAGTTTGAACTCGGTCAAACCCTGACCTAGATTACTTTGGTTTTAAGATCGTTCTTAGTCAATCGTGTTTGGTTGTTCTTGATTACCACATTAATTACTATGATGAGTTTTGAAAATAAAAAAATTATTTGAACGGGGCGATTTCGTCATTTTGCGCTCGATTTACGAACCAAGAGCCCCAAATGAAGGGACGCTAGGAGACCCGAAAGTCTAACGAGGCCGGGAAGGTCATTATGCTCGAGAAGTGCTTTAGTGAGCTCCCGCCCTACAATCCTATTAGTAGCCCCCTCCCCCCCCCCCCCCCCTCCTCCAACTCCCTATGTTGCGAGAATCGTCAACACAAGGGAGTAGAAATGATGGCCGCCCGAGTTTGTTTTTCAATTTTGATTGCGATCGGGAAGTAACTCGATCGAGTTCACAGTGACCATACCTATAGTATTGATGGTCGATTTGTCTAACTTGTAGGACTTTAGGGATTTACGAGGTCTAAATTTACCGATCAAGAGATCGGATCTCTAACATGATAGAGGGATTGAATGCTACCGATCAAGTGATCGGATTTTTAACATGATCATGTGATCAATTTTCCCAATCAAGAGATTGGATTTACCCAAGGTGGAAAGTCCAACCTCGCGGGCTTAATACCGAGATTTGGTCCCGTGCTCGTCGTGCCGACGGTGGCAATGCCGACCTAATCGGACTTATAGCGCCTATGGTAATAATGTTAACCTAAGCCAGGCTTATAGCTCTAGTGGAGGCAATGCCGACCTAACCGGGCTTAATTGCCTACTTCATAGGGCTTATGCTGCGATATAATCTCGGGCTTACAGGGCCGGTGGTGGCAGTACCAACCTAACTGGGCTTCGTACACGACTAATCTAGTATTACAATTTACAAAGCAAATTAAACTAGAAATTTACATGGTCGAGGGTATTTTCCCCCGCTGTTCCAGAGATCGTAGATTTTTAAATGGGCATGCTTCTTCCGTTGGTCCGGAGAGCCATTGTTTTTTGATCTTCTTATTGCAGGGGTCCGGAGACCTTTGTCTTTTGATCTTCGGATCGTAGAGGTCCGGAGACCAATGATTTTTCGATCTTGTGATCGCAAACAAGGATAACTGTGCCCCGCCGATCCGAAGACCAATATGATTTTGATCTTCTGATCGTAAAAGAGGATAACTGTGCCCCGCCGGTCAAGAGACCAATATGATTTCAACCTTTTGGTCGTAAATGAGGATAACCTTGTCTCGCCGGTTCAGAGACCAAATTTTATGCGAGACGTGCGACAGCAGATTGCTACGCCTTGGAAAGGCACAGCTCC
Organism: Ipomoea nil; assembly: GCF_001879475.1. NCBI lineage: Eukaryota > Viridiplantae > Streptophyta > Magnoliopsida > Solanales > Convolvulaceae > Ipomoea > Ipomoea nil. The sequence continues at coordinate 568,034 of NW_017619627.1, read as the reverse complement.
ATGAAAAAGTGAGCGCCTGACTGTACTTCCCGGCTAGGGGACGAAGCGACCAAAAAGCAACGCTTTATTATACGAAGCCCAAGTCAATGGTCGGCAAAAAAAATACATGGCAAATTATGTTGTGCATCCGTATGCACCATGCATGGTGCATACGAATGCAAAAACGACGTCGTTTTGCATCAAAACGCGCGTCGTACTTTAAAAAAAAAATCAGTTTCGATTCCCAGCAACAACATTATGTTATTCATTTTTTAGTTCATTCATTCTAGATTTTTATTTATGAAATTCTGGATGTACAGTTATGCAATTCTAGATGTATAGTTATGCAATTCTGGATGTGTAGTTATTCAATTCTGGATTTATAGTTATGAAGTTATGGATGTGTAATTATGCAATTCTGGATGTATAGTTATGAAGTTATGGATGTGTAGTTATGCAATTTTGGATTTATAGTTATGAAATTATAGATGTGTAGTTATGTAATTCTAGATGTATAGTTATGTAATTCTGGATGTATAATTATGAAATTATGAATGTGTAGTTATGCAATTCTGAATTTTTTTTTTTTTAAGTTAGACGTCAAAACGACGTCGTTTTTGCATATGGATGCATCCTGCTTTGTGCATACGGATGCAGAGCATAACGATCCAAAATACATCAAATAGTTTCTACTTACGACTCGCAAAACCCTTATGGCCCGTTTGGTTCACGGAATCAATTTGGAGGGAATATGAATACTATTCCACAAGGAATAGAATAGGTAAGGAATAGAATATGAATTGTATTATGTTGTTTGGTTCGCTAAAGGAATAGACTTTAAGAATTGTATTCCAACGTTTGGTTGGTTAAGGAATAGAAATGGAATATATGTTTAAAAGACATAAATACCCTTGTACAAAATATATTATTATTATTATTATTATTATTATTATTATTATTAAACCCTAGATCTAAACCCAGTCTCCACACTCAATCAATCTCTTCATCGTTTCTCTTCTCTCATTCTCCTATCTCTGTAATTCTGTATGGTGAATATATATGGCGTTTGATTTTTTTTATATAATTTTTTATGTTTCATAATTTTTTATTTTTTATTTTATATAATCGATCCACCTCATCATCCTTCTTGAATTCTTCGCAAACTTTTGTACTCAGTTTACTGTTTTTTTGTGAGATGTTGTAGACGTGTGAGTGTGTGTTAATATATATATAGTTTGCCGATGTACGAATTGATGACATGCTTTTCTCAATTCATCAGAATACATAAATTGGCCTTTTCATCTCCTTTGCTGTAATATGAACGCCCGAGTTTCTCAATTCATCGGCGGCGTCCTCTGGTTTCTGGCGTCTGGGCGGTGGAGTCCATCGACGGCGAGCAGCGGCGGTGGCTGAGGTCATCACCGATCATCACGAGGGGGCAGCAGATCGGCATTATGGTCGCCCGGTGAGAACCAACAGATCTGGGAGGGATAAAATTGGAAATAATAATTTTAGGTTATTCCTGCGAACTCAAGAATAGCCTAATACCTAGGGGAGGCCAGGAATCTCTATTCCCTTTGCAAGGGGAATAGGTCATGCTCGGGAACAATGTTTCTGGGAATACATGTTGTTACCAAACAGAGTAATAGGCCTATTACTGGGAATGTTATGTCATTCCAGACCTATTCCGTGAACCAAACAGCCCATTAAAGTCTTCAACCTTAGTTTCAACTTACGACTCGTAAAATCCTTCTACAGTTCTGCTACTTCTGCTTCCAAAATCGTCTTCATCCCTCACTACGACATTTCCTCGAACGTCGCCAACAGCCAACCTGCCCAACCATCACCGTCACACTGCCTCTTCCTCGTCGCGACTCCACACTCACAGTCTCGAGGTACTTCGCCCCTCCACCTGATCGCTACTACGCAGCTTCTCGCTCTGTTTTTTTTCTTCTTATGTTGACGCCGCTTACTTGTTAAATATGAATAGTCTTGAGGACTTATTAACTTGAGAGTTTGGCACTTTGGCAATACTAACCATTACTCTACACAGTTTTTTTTTTCCAATTTTTTGTATTAAATATTTAACTCAAAGTTTTGAAATTTTTATAATCAAAATCTTGAATTATAATTCAAGTTTAATTAATTATTTATTTGAATTAAACTTTATTATTGAATTGAATAATTTATATTTTTTAGGTTAATATTATAGTATTTTTAAGTATATATATTTTTTCTTTTAAAAAGCTCATTGCCCTTCAGTGCGTTTTTTTGCTTTAAAAAGTTTAGTAGTATAACTGCACCAGTTATACATAAGACTATAACGCATTCTATTTAATGTCACAGCATTTGAAAAATCCAGTTATACATAACCTGAGTGCAAACAAAATGGGAAGATGCAAAAATCCCTTGCTTAATGGATCAGTAACACAAATTCTAGTAGAATAATTGAGAGAGAGAGAGAGAGCGTACAGGGGTAGTGCTTAGAAAGTATTAGATTACTAAGTCCGGGAAGTAACTACATCTCCAAAAGGTCTCTACTTGTGGTAAAGGTATACGATGCTAAATATGAAGAATCCAGCCATCTGCGCATTCAACAAATAGTTTCAGTTATCAATATTGCGGGAGTGAGATTTGTGCTATACAGTGCAAGAGAAGAGATTCTTACAGTGGAGAATGAAGCACCGTAGTAGGGGAAAGCCGTGGTTATAAATCTTTCATACTCATTGTGTCTGAATGGTCGTACTGGAATCTGCAAGAGTGCAAGGTTTTACACGTCAGCATATAATTGATTCTCTAGCTGCTCATACTATAAAACATGATACCAGTTCAGTTTCTAGTTATGAATCAAAGCATTTATTCATTTAAAGATCTCAATCATTTTTCAAATAAGAATTTTAGTTTGAATAGGGTTTATTAGTGTCAGTAATATTGTAATATCTTTATAATATATGGTTTGTATTAGTTGTTGTAGATTTAGTCTACTATTCTAGCCTAGAGTTTAGGAGTATTAAGTGGTAACTTTCCTATAGGTCTTATCCTTGTAATCTCTTGTAACAGATTAGATTTTGAATTCAATCAACTCATCATTAGTACTGTACTACAGAATTTTATGTAGACTGCCAAGGTGAAACATATAAATTCCAGAGACTAAAATTTGATGATTTTGGGTTCAACTTTCAAAGTTGGGTGAACAATTGTTGCAAGTCTAACCTGTTTTGAAAGTGATAAGCTGGTGTATCCAAGCTTCTGGTACTCAATTTTAAACTGGAAAACCCCATAAACATCCGGTACCTTGAATGAAGTATGATAGAGTCCCTGTGAAGAAAATGCAATATAGAGGGTATGAATGAAAGAGGATTCTAGAAGAATCAGAACTGCAAATATGCCTGGTGGTTTGATACCTTCTGATCAGTAGCCAAATTTTTCAAGACATAGGGGCTCATCATGTAGAACTGCAACTGAACATCATCAGTGACATATGGTTCCCAGCTAGTTCCAGACCATTCATAAATTTCAACAGAAAATTCCTGCCAAAAGAGCAAATTTATGTCAATGTGATACATTTTTAGTCGCCAAAGTAAAAATATAAGCATGGTACTGAGTTTTCAAACTGACCAGGTCATCTTTGATCCTATACATTGCAGGCTCTTCGTTTTCACCAATTTTGTGGTGCTTGAGATTGATGGCCTGAGAAAGAAAATGTTAAATAAATTAATAGGCAATTAAAAGTGTGAAAACTAACGGAAATTTGAACACAAAATCAATTAATAGACAATGGTCAGTGCCTTTTATCACTCACCTTCAAATGGCCCCTTTCATGGAAGATCCATTTACTGAGTTCAGTAACAAACTGTTCATTGCCACATTTCTCATATCTGTTTGAAGAAGTAACCTTTTTCTGTTAGTTCCCTGCCACTCATCAGAAACAGTAAAAACATAGGGGCTCTAAACAAATACAGCCACCACCAACGCTAGACTAGGAACAAGGAGCTGACTTTGTCGTCATGTTTACAGCAGAGAAGAGTAAGATACAGAGATGTGCTCACAAGGGAAAATATAGGTCCTTAATCATTCGGAGGAAGTTCCACATATACCATGAACAAGTCATGAATCATGACAAATTAAGCCAGGAAATTGATCATCATCACAAAGAAAATGAAAAAAAAGGCACATCAGCACATGGGAAGAGAATATAGAACTTCACTCACTTAGTTGAGCTATCAGCTTTCAGCACTCTTGATCTGTAAAATCTGTAAGTGAAGGAAGAATATATTTAAGCTCATTATCAGATGAATAAAAATCAGCGCAATATTAGGATAATACATACCTATTACTGAACATTGCTAAAGAGCCAGAGACCAAAATGCGTGCATTATTTCTAGCCTGCTTAACATGAGTTCCAACAAAATATGCAAAAGGGATTAAAAGAAACTTTAAAAGAAAAAAGATGCATAAATATTATATGGACCAACCACAACTATAGAGAATACTTAGGCCACTAATTTGGCATGAAAACGGAACACATACCTGCATAACTGAAACCAGTGAGATAGAAGATCCCGTAAGAGATGGAGGCTTTGACAACTCAGACTTTGGGTTAGCAGAATATGCTGAAGGAGAAGCTGAAAGAACTTTAAAGACCTACAAAGTGATTGATCACCAAGAAAAGAAGTTTCATAAAACAGACACCTGAAAAAAAGAATATCAAAAATTGATACACCCATATACAAGTAATTCAACTTTTGTAACATTACCAGGCTATTTTCAGGATTTAACGAATGGCCAATCCCTTTGAAGAGTACAGGAGCCTGTTCGTAATTAAAATTTCGTAAGAATTAAATCAACAAATGCTGTCCTTAATGCATATCCCAACAATGTGACAAAGTGGTAAAAAGTGAGGGAAATAATAACAGTTGAGAAATAATAGAGTGCACATCCATGGGAGTTTATGACATCTGTCCTCAAACAAAAATGATCATGATGTATGCATGTACACAAAAAAGAGTGAAGTTTCATGATTCCAACCTGTAAAAAGGCTTGGCACTAGGCAAAAGTTATATGTTAAGTCCAAAACTAACCTCAATCTTTCTGCTTCCTAAGACAACATTGGATTCAATAAAACTGTCAGATGCAATCAGTGTATGATCTCCCTCAGTTTCAGAGACAGCATAGCTAGAATGATCAATAACCACAGCAGACGGATCCTGTTGCATCAAAAATGCAGTTTAAGGACAGAGAGCCCACATTAATAAGCTAATGGGTCACCAAGCCAAAACACCAAACAGAATATTAACATTGAAAAAAGATATACACTTTGGAGAAATACAACTGAAGGAAGCCCCTTCAATGAACACTATTAAGTATTAAGCACAAGAGACCAGAAAACCAAGACACCAGAAACAATGAGGTCTATCTTTTATAGCCTCATTATTCTTTAAATAAGCAACTTTTGCATTGTCAATTTAGTAAAACTATAAAAATACAAAAATTAACTTTAATTCTTCCACACCACACACTGATTGCTTATTGTTCATTTTGAAAATTGCTTAACATTTTCCACTTTGAGGCCTTGCACGTTCCATTTTAATTCACTGATCACGATTTCAAGGACATTTAGATACAATTTCCGTCCTTAAGTTTTAAATTTTCCATCTGCATAACCATCCAAAATAAAAAATGCTAATAACCAAAATCTAGAATGAACTTATGAAAATATCCGACCATATATCAAACATTGAAAGACAAAAGTAGAGAGACCTCATCAAAATCGACACCGCACTCTGCAGCAATGTTTCGGATCAAATCAGATGCATTAGCATCGGCAGCCACAATCAAGTCACGACCTGAGTCAACGAAGTCCATCACAGCAGCCAAATCCAATGCCCCTCCAAATCCTAGCATCGAATTTCACATATTAAACTAAAATACAAAAAGAAATGCAGCTAGGTAAATACAATTTTGAAATCGAAGACGATTCATCAACAGTTACACTCACTCTCAGCTGACGGCGAGAATAGAATGATCCCATCGTACAAGTACTGTCCATATCGCTGGACACTGATGGTGGGATCATCGGCGAGCTTGAATTCCAGCGCGAAACCGCGAGATTGCAGAGAGTTAAAGAAGAGGGAGTGTGATGACTTGAGGGACGAGTCGTCGAGCAGTACAAGAATGCGGCGATCCGTCGGATTATCAGGCGAGAAAGACCTGGTTAAGATCGGGCATAGCAGAGAGATCAAAGTGACAAAGACAATGGCGCGGAGACTTTCCATTTTCCCTCGGCGGAGCTAGGGTTTCGGGATCCGGACTTCCACAGAGTGAAGAGGACAGAGCTAAGAGCTTCGCCCCCAAAACAGTACAATTTGCGTTGACCGTTAAAACGTGCCTTAAACGGTAAATGCCGGGTTGGGAAAGAAAACGGTAAGTGTAGTTTGGGCCTTTTTTATGATTGGGCTATTCAGATTACTGGCCAACGTAGCCCAGAAACTTTCTCTGATGGGCCCATCGTTTATAGGGAAATTCAGCTTCATAAAATTGGGCCTACGGTGGGCTGTGACCTGCTAACCCAGCTCAATAACATAAAACATTTTCCAATTTTCAGAATTTAAATTTAAATATAAAAAAGGGAAGATACAGATTTAAAATCTAAAGAGTAAATACCCAAAACGGTCCCTCGACTATAGTTAAATTCACAAATTGGTCCTTGACTTTCAATTTCAACCAATTAAGTCCTTAACTTTACAATTTTAACACAATTTGATCATCTGTCTATTTGACAGTTTGTTGACCATGATCTTTGAGGATATATATGTAATTTCACCATTCTGCATCATTCGCCGCGATTCGGCATCATCGCTGGCGGCTGCGCCGTCATTGACGATCTCCAGAAGAACTTGCAGCTCTCGTCGGAGCACATGGAGGCCTCCAGGATGACGTTGCACCGTTTCGGAAACACGTCGTTTCTTTGCTCTGGTACGAACTCAACTAGAGTGTGGTCTGAAAATCCAACCGGAACCTTAAAAAATCGACGATGGACCATGAAATTACATATATATCCTCAAAAATCACAGTCAACAAACGATCAAATAGACGAAGGATCAAATCGTGTTAAAATTGCAAAGTTAAGGACTTAATTGGTTGAAATTGAAAGTCGATGACCAATTTGTGAATTTAGCTATAGTCGAGGGACCATTTTGGGTATTTACTCAAATCTAAATGACTAACTCACCAGTTTCATTAAGTGATTTTTAATGTAATTGCAAGGTAGGCAACTTCTACGGTAAATAATACCACGGATCAGGATTTACCTTATATTGTGAATCCTAATTTAAAAATAATCTTCAGATTTTGTACCTATAGTTAATTAGTTCTGTACCTGTAATTAAATTGAAGGCACATCACATAGTAATTATAGACACATAACATGATAACTACAAATACATAAATTGTTAATTTCAGGTACAAAATATGTTTTAACCAACATTTAATGTGTATGCAGTTAACATATTCTGTACTTGCTGTTAACAATTTATGTGTCTGTAATTATCATGTTATGTGCTTTCAATTTGTTTACATGTACAGAAATTGTTAACTTTATGTACAAAATATGTTAACTGCAGATACAATTTTTTTTAATCAAAAGTCACAATACAATATAAACTTTGGTCCATGGTATAACAATTGTACGAACACTACTCTAATCGAATCTGAATTACCTTCACATTAACATAGATAATGGATTTTACCTGCAAAAAAAAAAAAAAAAAAAAAAAAAAAAAAAACTGATAATAATTAAAACAATTTAATAAAAAGAAATAAAGCATTTTCTAAATTGCTTACCATATCTGCAAAGTATACGTGTGAAAAGACCAAACAAAATAAACTACAAGTAACGTGGTCAAGTCGTTCTAAAAAATCAGCTATTAGCATCTATTGAACACCATTGAGAGGGGTGTTAAGAATAGCAAACTACAACTTGTACCTTTGTCTATCGCTATCAGTACTATTAATCTTTTAATTTATTAATTCACCCCAAATATTTTAACAACATATTATGATTAGTAATATACCATCTTCTTAATTAATTAATTTATTTATTTTTAAATGACACACAAGTATTTCAAATCAAAAGGAAATTAACATAAAACATTTGTATATTTTCAAGGCCATATGTTTACCAATCCATTTGTTGCATATTTAAAGCAAATTAGACAACTTATTAATATGCCAAAAAGCTTAAGTATAGCGCTGTCCTTGGATCTAGGACACCTCGAAGAAGCAACATAAAATGTCTTAATTATATTAATTAATTAATTTATATTACTGTATATCCACATTCAACAAACACGCAAACGACAAGTGTGAAGTGTTCCCAAAACCCTGTAATATAATTAAGGAAAAAGTTGATAGGATCATTTGATCCAAAACTCACACAAATGGTAAGTGGTCAGTGGTCGCCATGTGCTTAGCAACAGGGTCGAGGAGAGTTTATTTATTTAATTAAAAATAAAAACAGAAAAATCTAAAGAGAGACAGGTCAGACAGCTTAGCTAGCTTGCTTAAATACTTTTCAACTAACCCCAAGCTTGAAAGCTCTTTACTGCTTTTCATCCTGAAGATCGATGAAAAATGAGTAAATCATGCATTCGAGCCTTCCACCCTTTATGTTAATATTTAACAATGTGAAGTATCTCAATTTATTTGGAATTATTTGACGAGTTAAGCTATACTGGAAGCAATGAATACTTAGAGCAATTTTAACATATATATATATATATATATATATATATATATATATGTACGTGGATTTTGTGTGAATTAGATGAGAGAGGAGAGGAATGAAAATGAATTTATAATAACTTCGATTTTGTAGGCCTTGTGCAAAAATAAAAATAAAAAAATAAAAATGGTGTGCGTTGTGCACAAAACGTGCTCACTTAGCGGATCAAGGTGGTTGCCGACTGGGGGTCATCATGAAAACTTTTGAAATGTTTGGTAAATAGATATTGGTTGATATATAGTTGTTAGCTGATTAGGTTAGTGGGTTGATTAGATGACTGCCTGACAGTATTGACTGATTATTATACAAAGATGTTTGGTAAATTAGCTGTTAGCTGATAGTATATGCAAAATGACTTTTTAAAAAAACTAATCGAGCTACTTAGTCATTTGGAGCAATAAGCTGTTACAAAAAAATTAATTAACCAAACACTTATATTAGTTGTTTAACCAAGTCAAACAACTAATAATGGTCAAATAAGTTAAAATTGACTGATATACTAACTATTTTGCCAAACAGGGCCTTTGTGTTTTGTGTTTTGTTTTTTGTTTTTTTTTGTTTTTTTTTTGATTTTTTTTTTTGGGTCTTTTTCATAGTATGAATTTCAAAAAACTTATTTTGAGTTTGAGGTGTTAAAAGTTTACTAGAGAATATTGAAGAAGAAACCATAGGTGGACACCTGGCCTGAACAACTGTCAGCCCTCCACATTGATCTCAAACATAAATCTTATATTAAACATTTGTTTTAGTGTAAGATTCTTAGATCATGCTAGATCTTTGAATAAAATAGGTCACAGTAAAGTCCTGGTTAATTAGCTGTTTTCTTCAAGATTTTTGGCTTTAAAGTGTGGATAGAGCAATCTTACTTTAGGATTGTATAGGTTTGCTGCTTTGGGACTTTGCCTTTACCTTGGCATTAGGTTTATCTCAAATAGTTCTGAAGAATAACTTATATTTGGTAATATATAATTTATCTTTGAATATATTTGTTATATATTATAAATGTATTTTATAATAATAATAATAATTATTATTATTATTATTATTATGTGTAGAGATACATACCATACATGCATTGTTTTAAATATATACCATAGAGGCTAGACCGGTGCTCACTGCGCACAAGGAGCTCCCCTCACTTTAAGAGGTTGCTCCCACACTGCCGTTGGTGAGACTCGATCCCTAGTTATTCTTTCAAAATTTCACCTCTATGACCAGTTGAGCTACCCATGCGGGCATAATGTGTGTTATATAGTGGTAGTTGAATGTTTATTGCATTTATATTTCTTAAATCAACCAAACACTATAATACAGTTCATGAATTTATTCCTTCCACGAATAAAACAATATAATTGAATTCATATTCTACTCATCACCTACTCCATTCCTGGTGGAATAGAATTTCTATTCCGTCAAAATTAATTTCATGAACCAAATATCCTGTTGGAATTTTTAATTTCCCTGCAATTTTCTATCAATCAAACAATGGGATATGAGATATTCATTTGTCTGTTTCTCATTTTCATTCTTCGTTTTATCGTATGTGCTTTTCATGAATAAAACATATTGTACGTATGTGTATGTACAATTAAATTAGGGTTAATTATTTACCTTCCATTACCAACCCGATAGAGTATTTGGGAGGATGTAAATCACCCCAACCCGATAGAGTATTTGGGAGGACGTAAATTACGGTGACTCAATGCCTCATAAGATAGGGTCAAATATCGGTACACACAAGGGATTTGTCTACTTTGGACATAATCCATACACTGTCACCGTCAATGTTCGAACATTGACCTCTTCTCTCAAATATTGTCTACTGAATCATTGAAACCCGTACAAGCTGCCAAATACCGAGCTTGAAGTCTTCAAGAACAAGTTAGATAAATTATATAGGAATCATTGGAACATCAAATCATGTAACTTCTATAATGTATCTCACCAGCGGTAGTGTGGGAGCAACCTCTCAAAGTGAGGGGGGTTCTTTGTGCGCAGTGAGCAAAGGTCTAGCCTCTGTGGTTCATGTTTAGTTGAATTACTATGATTTACATCCTCCCAAATACTCTGTCGGGTCGAGGTGTGGGGGTCCTTAGGGTTGGGGTTCAACATTTTGGAAGAATGTAACTTCTATAATGTAGATGTCTATCTAAATTTACTAGTTATAGCAACCATATGTCGATAAGTGATGAATATTAACATTTTATACTTCATTTAAATATATCTTCCAAAATTAATACACGCCATTCAGTGAACCTGCCAATTTTATTTCTTGTTATATGCTTTCTTGCCTAAAGAGTGATGATAACTTCTTTTGTGTTTTGTTACTCTTTTTTGTGAAATCATAATTGATGTACTATGTACAATGCTCCCTCCAATGGGATAACACTAAGCCACGCATATATGGAGCCTACTGCATACTGTTTTTTAAATTATGAAGTATATATATATATATATATATATATATATATGAAGCAGAGTTTATTAATATTTGATTATTCTCAACCAATAGCAACATAACTTTATTAAAGTCAAAACCATTAAAAATTAAAATACTTAGATATCTAACAACCTAGAGGCTGTTAGAAATCAAAGGGTTTTGTATTTTCGGTTAGAAACAAGCGTTTTTTTGACATTTTCAGTTCTGGAAAATAACTGAGGCCCTCCAAAATTTTAATTTTTAAAACTAAAATATGCAAGTTTCAAACTTCTGACCTCCAAATTAAAATACAATAAATACATATTTCTACCATCTCTTGATAGAACCTTTTAAGATTAATTGTAAATTTTTAATTTTTATTTCTAAACTAGTTAGGTAAATTATAAATATTGAACCTCTAAAATTGGGGGCCCTGTGCGATAGCCCAGCTTGCACAGCCTAAAATCCGGCCTTGCCATTCGCTAAAGTTCTTCTTGCTAATTCCAAGCACTAGACAAAGTAAACTAGATTTCTGCCCCTCAAAGCTCAAACTCGAAATATTATCGACACATACATATAAAGCATTATTAAGAGTTAGAACTTGTAACATTTCCTTCACATATAAATATCGATAGATAAAAAATCATCGACAATACAGATAATTAGTATATTGTGTCCCGCGTGAGACTTAACTTAATGGTTCAAAAATCAGCCTAGAAATCTTGTTCTAGAAGCAAGGTGAAGCTGCAAAACCCAAAAAATTAATTAGATACCTAAAAAAGAAAGGGAAAATGACACTTTTTCCCCCCTGAGTTATATACCTATAGCATTTTTCCCCCCTAAATTATTGAAGTGGCTGTTTTTCCCCCTAAAATGTTAAATGGACATATTTACCCTTAAACTAAACATTTAATTAATTTTTTTCTCCAACAAATTATGACCATAATTTGGTTCAAACCAAACAAACACTATAGCAACCAAACCGAAATATTCCAATTACAATTTAAATCGAAATTTGATATTTAGAGTTAATTAAAATCGTAAATCGGAACGGACGGTTCATGTTCTGAACTGAAAAAATAAAATACATTTATTGTTGAATTTAGACTATTTTAAAATAAAAAATAAAATTTTAAAATAAAGACGGTTCAAAATCGCGAATCGGATCCGGAACCGCCAGTTCACGGTTCAAGATTCAATTTTTTTGATACATAATTTTAATAAATTGACATTTAAATATTGGGTTCTAGATTTGAATTATAACCGGAAACTATTAATTCGATTGCTTTAGTATCCGGTTCAATTCAAACCGAACCGTGGTCATCCCTACGTATACGCAATAATTTGTTGGAGTAGTAAAATAAATAAAATGTTTACTTTAAGAGTATAAATGTCAATTTAATATATCAGAGGGGAAAAACACCACTTTTAAAATAATTGAGGGGGCTAATGTGCTTACCTAAACAATTGAGGGAAAAGAAATGCTATAAGTATATAACTCAGGGGTAAAAAGTGTCATTTTCCCAAAAAGAAATTAATATATTGTGAAAGCTGCAAAGTAATATATCCTACCACGCATATTATGCCTAAAATCAATGCGCAAATCAAGGCTTTAAGATTCGTTAATTGGCTGAAACGAAGAGGAGAAAAGTTGGGCATGAGTGCGTGTGAAAAGGCGAGACTAGAAGAAGCCGCACATATAAACAGTGGGCAGCGAGGGAAACATGGAGGGGGACTGTTTGGCACAACAACATCTGAAACCAATTGAGTTCCACGAGGAAAGCTAAAGACATCGATCCTCGTTGGTTCACGAATCCGTAGACAGACAAACTGTTCCCATCCACTACCTTTTTGGATCGAAACGGATAATTTTTTGCAGAAATAGGCATATGCCGTGGACAATGGACCCAGCTATGGTCTGCCCTTTCCATTATTGATCATGAGAAAAATGACCTTTTAACAAACAGGACCTTAGCTCGCTACATACCAGTCAGAATATTCTCCGAATCCGACTGTGAAATAATGCAACCAACATTCTTAACAATAACGAAAGATCATACTATACTATACATGCATGTTTTGTGATAATTGAGGTTTTGAGTTTCATCCCAATTAAGGTTGAATACACTGAAGGAGATAAGAGCGGTGTTAGATACATTGGTTTGTTAAGACGTACTGACTTTGTTCGAATATAAATAAAATATGTAGATATAATTAATCAAAATATTAGCTAGATAATAAAATGGTAAGTTATGTCATTAATGTAAGGAAGGTCAAAGGATTGAAAAGTTTTATAGATCTGTCCCTAATTTTAATCAATTGGAGTTTACAAGTTAGGCCACATATCCTAGGTATTTTGTATCTACCAAATTTTGTTTCCAATAATACCGCTTTGTATGTAATCAAAAAAGTTTGGCGTGGTGGTTCAGCACCTCGTCCCTTAAGTATGAGGTGAGGAGTTTCATTCCTACCCATGTGAATGGAGTATAAATCATTTGGCCAGTCCCTTACTGCTTAGTGCGCTGACCGCGTTTGGAACGAGGGATTAGTCTTACTTTCTTCCAAATGTACAGTCCCTGAACCCAAATCACTATACCTTGTTCCAAGTTGGTGAGTCTGTCGTGCATTTATTGTCTTCCCTCCTAATGGATATGTTATAAATGGACCTGGAACAAATCAACCCGGTGGAGCATACTCGACCAACCTCGAAGCACCAAAGGCCTAGCCCAGTGCTCCATGCCTTGAGGTCCAAACCTGTGCCCAAGGCCATGTACTGAGCCCGGCGCCTTGGAGATCCCATGTAAAGCCCTGGGCTCGGGGCCTTAGGGAGGTCCAAGGTCGAGCTCTTGGGCGCGATCTCCATGGTTTCATCATTCATGGATGGTTTGGAGCGGGCGTAGTGGATGTGTTAGACCCGATCGAGGAGGTCCAAATTATTCATCCTTTTCTTGCGAGAGCAGTGGGAACGCGATTTAGTATAAAAGCACCCCTTGTAACTACTTATCTTTTCGTGTCTTTACATTCCTTATCGTATTCATTTATTATAACCTATCGAGTTAATTGATTCGAGTTACCCGAATTAATTTAATCCATCACCTCTAAACATGACTGTTTATGACCACCCCAAACACGCAAATAAGTTCTTACACTCAACTTCCATGGGTTCCATATAAGTATTGATAATACCATATACAAGTAATACAACCCAAATGACATACTCCATATATAATTTTACTTTATACAAATAACACTAGTACCAAACACAATACTGTAAAATAAAAATAAAAATTTCCTTAAAAACAAATATTGAATAGTATCTTTTTTCTCTGTAACATATTGAAAACATTAAATCGATCAAATAGATAAATGACTTTTTATTGAAGATTTTTTTTCCTTTCTATATAATTATCACTTCAATAAGGTATTTTGATTATAAAAATTAATTACTCCGTATATCGTTATCTCCATTTCACCAACAATCCTAAACTAGTGGTCCGTGATCAAATGTCAGATCGATGACAACAAACGTAGCATCATACAACGAATGATCGAACTGGAAATCATACGAAATGTATTATACTAACAATAATTATTGACGAAATTAATTTAAGGAAAAATAACAGGACCACTAAAGCATACATAAAGTTCCTTTTGAATAAATTGAAACAATCTTAATTACAAGTGGTCAGCCAGTTAAGATAGAGTGATCAATAATTAGAAAGGCTTTATCAGATTAAGGTGTGTTCCAATCCTTAATCGTCATCGTTAGCGTGTATTAATTATGTTTAGATGGAGAATAGGAAACAGGAGCATGGTTTGTCGGGATGAACAAATGACAGCGATTAGTTTAATGTAATAACTCCACTAATTAAAAATTAAAAACAAATCCAAAAGCAGATCAAAGGGAATCTTCCCCATGCCCTGGGCATCTTCTTTATTTACTAAATAATTCTAAGAAAAGGACAGTCCAGCTTAATTAATCTGTAGTCTAAAATTATTGAATAACGTGTTCATACAAAGAATTAATTAAGGAAAAAATAAATTAATTAAAGCTGAATGGTGGACAAACCATTATAATTTGTTTACTTTAGTATCTAAAATCTAAAAACATAACAAGTGTGAATCGTCGGCTTCAGATCTAACATAAGCCGTACATCAAGTTTTGTAGCAGATCTTTGGGTCTTCGGGAAGGCTTACATCTTGCTATAAGTCGAGGTTTTAGAAATGCTATTGCTGAAACCGACTCTAAAGCCTTGGTTCAAGCCATTGACAGGGTGTCAGGTTCCAACACCGAAGCTGATACATTAATTGCATATTGCCTTTTCCTCATGAGGCAGGTATTGGTCATCAAAATCATTCACACTTATCGGGAAGAAAACCAGTGTGCCGACTTCTTGGGCAATCGAGACTGTGGGGCACTTCGATTCTTGATCATCCGTCGGACGGGTTGAGAGTGTTGCTTGATCGAGACACTCGCAATATAGCTACAAGTAGATTGCGTTAACTTCCTTTTTACCCCGGGACGGGTCCCTCCCTTTCACCAAAATAATAATAATAATAATAATAATAATAATAATAATAATAATAATAATAATAATAATAATAATAATAAATAATAAAAAAAAAACATAATAAGTGTGAATGAAGGTTATACCCTTCAATTATGTCTATTTTTTCCGTTAAGTTTTTTTTATACATTATGCTATAAAGGTTGTACTTTATAATATTTTGGACAAATATATCCCTACCGTTATAACTCCCATTATCTTTTTCACTATTGTTACTATGCACATGCATCCACCATATATTTTCTTATCTTCTTCAATAATAATAATATTTATACACTGTAATTTGGAGTTATTTTATACAATATAAATATCAAATGTATAAAAATGTTTACATTATTATTATTATTATTATTATTATTATTATTATTATTATTATTTATAATAATTTAAATATCAAAAATCTTAATATAAAATAATAATATTGGGCACCTAATTTTTGCGCATCGCGCATAAGAAAATACTAATAATAATAATAATAATAATAATAAGTGTGAATGAAAGTTATATTCTTCATTTATGTCTATTTTTTACGTTAAGTTTTTTTGTTTGTTTATACACTATGCTATAAAAATTGTACTTTACAATATTTTGGACAAACATACCCCTACCATTATAACTTCCGTTATTTTTTCCACTATTGTTACTATATATGCACAATACATCCACCATATATTCTCTTATCTTCTTAAATAATAATAATAATAATAATAATAATAATAATAGTAATAATAATAATAATAATATTTATAAAAATATTTTACCTTACTATTATTATTATTATTATTATTATTATTATTATTATTATTATTATTATTATTTACAATAATTTAAATATCTAAAATCTAAATAAATTTAAAACTTTAATATAAATTACTAATATTGGGCATCTATTTTTTACGCATCGTGCATTAAAAAATACTAGTATTAAAATATGCGCGTAAAGACGTTCTATATTATAAATTTTTATTTTTAAAAATTTGTACTCATAATATTTAGCACAAGTATATAATGTTGTCTTATATATTTTAAAAAATGATTTCTCCAAACTAGTTAGAGTTATATGTAAGAGTGTAAGACCACTTGCACTCCTCTTTAGGGGTGCGGATGAAATCCAAGAAAAAAAAAATTATTCTCATTTTTTAACTCTGAGATTTTTTTTTTTTCCTACTTTTTCATTCTACAAATTTTCTTTCCTTTTCCGCATTTTGCAAAAGTGGGCCAACTTTATGATGCTTTTTAAAATTAATATATATATATATATATATATATATATATATATATATATTAGGCGCACACACAAAGCATCTATTAAGTGGGTCTATAAGCGGCAAATTATATCGTGCACCGCGATGCATAATTGATTATGCACCGAGATTCAAAACGACGTTGTTTTGTTTAATGAAAGAAACGACACATTTTTCGCGCCGTTCCGCAAAAAGTAAATCTGTTATTCAGTTTCATTTTGTATACACTGCAATGTCAGTTCAACACAACTACAATTTTATTTGATATTTATACACTCAAATATGTGAAAATGTTATTTAATTTTATTTTATATACACTATAGTTTCATTAAATTAAAACACAACTACATGATCATTTCAATATAACTACAACTTCATTGCACAATATACACTCAAATATGTGAAATGTTATTCAGTTTCATTTTATATACACTGTAGTTTCATTTCAACACATCTACAGTATCATTTTGATATGACTACAGTTTCGCTGGGTAATATGCACTCAAATATGTAAAATTGTTATTCAGTTTCATTTTGTATACCCTGCAGTTTCGTTTCAACACAACTAGAGTTTCATTTCATTTCAATTGCAGTTTCACTTGATAATATAAAAATAATACGTGAGGCGATGTCACTTTAAATACACTATAGTTTCAGTTGGTAATTAATACAAAAAAAAAATACACACTCCATTAACTGTAACGTCGCGCCGTTTCTTCACTTAAAGAAACGACGCCGTTTTTCCGTGCACCGCAGTCCACGATATAACAACCCTTTGTAAGTTATTACATATGAGTACAATTTATCTAATCCATATCATCGGGTATTTATTTTATGTGTCACAAGAAAAAAAAAGTCTTTTTATCTTCAAAACACGATTGGATAATAGAAGTTATCCATCCATATTCTTTCACTTTTTCAAATGAGAAAAATTATCTTCATTGTTTAAAATTGACTTCACTACATACTCTGTTTCTTTAAAAAAATGTCATTATGTTAAATAACTTCTAAGAGTATGAAGAATGAAATATCTAATCGTCCCTGTGGTGATACTTTATTTCGCTAATAGTTACAAAATTTGATGCTTTATAGAATTTAAAGCAGTTAAATTTAGAGATGTCAATTTATTTTGGCTCCAAATGAGAAATTCGATTCTCGTTTCGATGGGAGTGGGGACAAAAAAAATTTTGGGGATCAGAGGTGGGGATGGGGAGAGTTTCCCCATCCCCACCAGGGACGGGAACATGGGTTGTACCCGGCCTCGAGCCCGACCTTGAATTCCAAATATATATATATTATATATTATATTGTATTATTATTCCACCACGGGTCAACTCACGGGCTTGGATTATGCAATCTTAGCACGCCTCATGCGGGTTCGCGGGCCCTGCGGACGCCAACTTCAAAATTTTAAAAAGTTATTATACTATTATTTTATATTCTAATAATTTAACATAAATAATATTAGATTCTTCCGTGTTTAGAAATTAAAAAATTATAATTTTTTAGATGTGTAATGTTTATTGTCTATATATAATTATATATTGAGAAGCTCGTGGGCTATTTCGCGTAGCCCGCCAACCTGCATAGGTCAAGCCTGTGAAGCTGGCATTTTCGCGGGCTATTTATGCACTAACCTGTCTCGTCTTGCAGCGGTTTAGAATTGGTCCGCGGGCTTTAGCCCATCTTAACACCCCTAGCTAAATATACTAATATTTATAAGTACTAATATTTAATTTGAACTTTTGGTTTTTTTTTTTTTTTTTTTTTTTTTTCAAGTTATTATGAATGGATATTTGGTATTTTGGTTAAGGATTTCAGATTTGAACAATTTAAATTCTCAAGTATTGTTTAATGTTTCAAGTATTTTGTACTAGTTGTATTTTGAGATAATTAGTGTTAAGCTAATTAGATATTTAAATATATAAATTTATAAATTAATTGTATAATTTAAATAAAATTTTATTTTATTGTGCACTACAAATCAAAAAGTATATAATTAAAAAATAAAAAATCAAACGAGAAATTTTCGTCCCCGAAAAATCTCCACGGGAACGGATGGGAGTAATTCCTCATCCCCACCGGAAAATAGGAGTGAATTCGGGAGTAGGAATGAGAACCCTATTCCCATCCTATTACTATCACTAGTTAAATCACATCTTATAATTTATCTCATTTACCACACTTTTAAAACAAAAATAGGTAAGACTTTTGAAGTTTAATGCAATTGTTTTTTTCTTTTTTTTTGAAATATATTGTGATTTAGGGGAGTGGGTAGGGGTATATCTATGCACACACGTACACGTGGATGGTTAAAAACGTTTGGTCCCAACCTCAAGTAATGGGGAGGATACGCGTGTAAAGCCTCTTCTTCAGTTGCATTGCATATTTGCATATTCGCATGTGTCTTTGCTTCGAGTGGAAGATGTTGTCCCTTTCATCCCGGCTCGGATTCGTCTTCAATTCTCAGCGAGCCAAGCCCCCCCTCCACCACTCTCAGCTCGGCTTAATTACTTTACATTCTGGACAATCACTTCATCTTTCTACTCAGTACTTTTCCAGTAGCCGTCCAATTGCAGCTCTACCAGCCTCTTTGGATAAGGCTCGGAACGGCACATGTGCCACAAGTCAACAAAATTCTTTGGTCAAAAGATTACACACTAATCCCGAAACTTCACAATTAATATTCTAAAATCTAAGAACATCTTTAGTAGACATAAATTTTAAGAAGTTTTTGCAAGTGTCACTAGAAAAGAGAACATGGGAGAGGAAGGAATATAATAAATAAATTTAAAAAAAAAGCATAACAAAGGAAATTACGCGCCCAGCTGGACATTTTTAGTTCGTTTCACGCGACAAACATAACATTTTTCAATTTTGATGGGACCCACTGTGCAGATAAAAATCAAGTCTTCCTACTAAAACTCCAAATATGCTCTCTCATTCACATGTGCGTCAAAACCTATAAAAACTATCTAAAATCCATTGTTGTGGATGTTCTTAGTGAAAGAGGCTTAATGGTCGCATTGCTCTTTGAGATTTAGTTAGTGGAGGGGTTCGAAGAAAATTAACTGCATGATCTGACTCAACTAGGGGTAACCATTAGTCCATTACACTCGATACGATCAATAATAACATAATGATTCAAAACTGAAGTTCAATTTTCAACAGGTTATATCAATTATCAACAAAAAAATCATGGCTCATTTAAAATATTTTGTGGGTAAATTAATTTTTTTGAGTACTACTAATTCTATTAGAATATAATATATATTCATATATACTTTCTTGACCTATTGAAACACAAAAAGTCAATAATTTTACTTGACAAATTGAAATTGGTTAATTTTGCCTTGAAATGGTGCCAAAAGGACAGACAAACAAAAGAGAAAAGTTTGAAAAAAACATCCAAAGTAGTGTCATAGTTGCAATCCACTCGAGTTCTTGAGGTACAAGTCGTCTTTGGTTTGCAGACTTTTTATGAGGACAAGAAAAAAAAAAAAATTAAAAGCCTGAAAACACACTTCTAAAGGTAGTGTCATGTTAGTGGCTTTTAGCTTTGGAAAATGATATATGCATTTTAAAAGAGTAAAATTTTCATTATGTGTCTTGATTTTATTAAAAAAAAATAAAATAAAAAGAAAGTAATAAAAACTATGACTCACATTATTTTGAATAAATTAAATAGTGACATATAAGCAGAGGTATAAAATAAAATAAAATGTGAAAGTACTTGTAGTATTACTCTTTTATCTTAGTCACGGAGAAAAGGTTGATTAAGACACCTAATTGGACAGCAATGCAACTTGTCCTCACCTAAACCCAAACTGTACCCTTTGTTTATTGACTTCGAGGTCCCCAAAAACAAATAAATTTATCTTTTTTATATTAAGTCATTATCTCAAGGAATATTTACCCTTTATCTTTCACAATTTACCCAATCAGGTATGCCAAACAAAAGTATCCTACCCGGCTACCCCTAGTCTACACGACTACACCTCAAGACCTCCACAGTAAATATAGTACGGACTACGGAGTAGTATTCTACATACTTTTTTTTTTTCTTTTCTTTTTATAACTCCATATTAGTTTGATATTCCTCCAATAAAATCAAACGTTTGGCATAATTTTTTACCCTTTAAAAGTATATTTATCATTTATATGGATAAATGATAGTTTTGAACTTTGAATTATAATGATAAGATTCATATTTTTCTTCTCCAACCATTTGAATATGCATCACGAATAACATTAACACTTCCACTCTTAAAGATAGTCGACGTCATCAATTTATTCACAAAAAAGATCACTTTTAAGATTATTTGTGGTGAATAAATTGATTTACCATATATATATATATATATATATATATATATATATATATATATATATATATATATGAAAAATATGGATTTATTATTATTACAAAAATAATCCTAATAATAACAACCTGGTACGAAACCAAAGTTCGAATATAGTTTTTTAAAATATGAGATTTAAACCCAATGGAAGAAACGAGTCGTGTGTAACACACATTTTCTTTAAAACGATTTGCTATCTACCGGCTACCGATGGTGTTATGAACGTTGTAGCGTCAGTCTCCTAGGATAAAACCGATTACGACTTTAGTGTTTGAGCACTCAAACATCAAGTCCGGCGAACGAGAACAAATATCAAACACCCCGTACAATTTAGAGAAATGTTGCCAGAATTTTCGTAAGAAAATGATTTGGAGAGAGCAAGAGAGAAAACTAAATTGTTTTTCAGGTTAAAACCAACATGAAACTATCTGCCCAACACCAAGCTATTTATAGGAGCAGATAGAATAAATAGCATTAATAATGGCATTAAAATATGAAATAGATTTTGAAATTGTAACCTTAGTGATCGTGAATTGTTAAAATGGGTCTGGGCTGGTTTCGAGTTGGGCTTGGGACTATTTTTTTTATAGGACCTGAACCGGCCCTCTATAAGCCGGTTCAAGTTTGGGCTAAGCCGGGTGAAGCCCGTGCCTTTTTTTTTTTTTTTTTTTTTTTTCGGGCCGATTCAAGGCTAGTTCAACCTTGAACCAGCCCGTGGTCACCTCTAGTGCAAACCCACCTCACAAACCAATGTGGGACTAGTGCTTATTCAAAGTCTTTACCGCCTAGCTTGGGGGTGTGGTTGAGTGGAAGTGACTCATCCATCCTTAACCAAAGGTCATGGTTTCCATCATTGGATTTGGGTATGGAGCAACCTTAAATCTCCAAGACAGTTGTCCTACCCAAAAGATGTGCCTACAATTCAGCGAGGGGATTAATTACTATGTCAGACGGTGAAAACTCTGGGTACACCAAAAAAAAAAAAAGTCTTTCCACATTCATTTTCCAACTCAAATGGGTCTATTTTGATAATCAATTATATTTATCATTCACTCATTATTCGCATTGAGCAATATATCAATTTCTCCCCATCTCACTACGAAGAGTGCCAACTCAAATTGGGAGAGAATCTCACATATATTTGTACCACAAAATAGCCACTTAAATGTCATTTTAAGCTAAAATTTCAACAAATTGTCCTTAAAATGACTAATTTTATCGAATCATTAATAAAACTATTAAATATTATGGAATAATTTGAGACCTTAAACTTATGAAGAATTAACTTTTATGTAAATTTAAACCGTCACTTAAAGGAAGAAGATGGCATTTCATTCGACTGCGGAGAGGATAATAAAAGAGAAAATGAACTGAAAATTATATAAAAGTCTTTCAAATTTTAAGATAACAAACAATTTTACCAATATTTAATGGTTTTGATTGAGTTTCAGAAAAAATTGTCACTTTATAGATAATTAAAAAAATAAATATGAAAGCACTTGTAATTTCATGATTGTCACAAGTTGGTAGAGCATGATTCTCGTACAAAGAAGTTATAAGTTCAAAAATGATATGTGTATAATTTATTCACTATACATATTCAAATAATGATTGTATATTTTTCTCGTCATTTAAAAAGGTACAATTATCATTTTCATAATAAAAATTGATGGAAGAATATAAAACATCAGTACCCTTCAACATTATCCACGCTTTAGTACACTATTTCACTTGGATAATTTCTCGATTTTCTTAATTGCCCATCATTGATTATTAAAGAAATTGACAATTCAATACCACCTTTGGGAGAAGAAGAAGAAATTGACAATTCAATACCAACTTTCAATTCTATTCGTAAAGTGTCTATTTGAGTCCTCATCCTCAGCAACACTATCTTACCATTTATGGTCTTTTAAGTGGTTGATGCGTGTTACAATAACCAATTCAAGTAGAAGCAAAACTCAATATACTCATTCACACTCCTCTTTATAGAATGGTTTTGGTCATATTCCCAAACATTATCTTCAATTTTATCCTTATTTATTATGAATTCAGTCAACGTTAATTTGATTCATGCACGCAGTTAAATACACCATCGTTTAATAGTACTTTCATATTTTGTTCACATTGCATGTAAAATAAGAAAAGTATTCTAGCTATCTAGAAGCTAAGTAATACCTAAAATATGCTCTCGACTAAGTCGTTGTCCAAAAAAATTAATTTTCTACTAATAATCATATAGAATAGTTCGTCAAAATCCCCCCAAAAAAATAGTGATTAAGTGGGTAGAAACATAATTTGCATACTTGAAAATTACAATTTCAATTATTAATAAAATCCTCTCATCAGTCGAGCTCATTGCAAAAATTTTGTATAAAATGGCTCAACTCCAGTCTAGTTGGTCGGCCGGTTTTGCATATTATAATATTATAGAGTTCTGCTACATGGACTCCTAAATCTTACTCCTTAAATTTTACTGATGTGACGGAACACTGATAAACTACTTTTTTTCACATGAGTCTCAATGCAAGTGTTAAATCAAGATTTTGAGTGTTAGAGTAAAAGTTGATAGTAGAAAATGAGAGTTCGTTCGTACTATTTAATAATTAATTAAATACTATAATGTGTGAGGTTGAGTGTGAAAGTTGTTACCGCAAAAGCCAAAGTATGCTTCACAAGAACAAGACAAAAAAAGCCACACCTATCTACAACTTCACCATCTAATTTCCAATCAGACATTGAACTCTGCAAATATTAAAGCTTGATGGCAATATCGAAATTTTGCACGAGACCAGGTCTAAACTTTAGAGCTCTAGCTTTATAAATAACTCCCCCATGTACCATTATATTCAAGACACCAGCTACTTATTATTCTTAACCACCTTTCATTTCGTTCCTCGCTAGCTGCTACCTTTTCTCCTTCATAAAACACAGCAGAAATTCAGAAAACAAAATTATCGTACGACCAAAAGAAAGTGAAAAAAGATGACATCAAACTTGAGTAACAACAACGATCTTGACGATCCAATGGCCATGATTTCTGAGTACTATTCTGGCGTCTACACCCATCTTGTACCGGAACAAGGTCCGTATATTATAGTACTTGGTACAATCTTTACATGCTTACGTTTGAATTTAATGCCCCGTTTTAGCGTATCTAACTTTTGAGTTTTCCGGTACGGTGGTGTGTTTGAGCAGTGGAGGCGAAGCCGCGGCGGAGACGGCGGAAGAGCAAGGCCGGGGACGGCGGTGTTGAGATGATGATGAGGAAACGGAAGCTGAGTGACGAACAAGTGAAGCTGTTAGAGCAGAGCTTCTGGGATGAGCATAAGCTGGAGACGGGGAGGAAGGACCGGCTGGCGTCGGAGCTCGGGCTCGACCCTCGCCAAGTGGCGGTTTGGTTCCAGAACCGCCGTGCACGGTGGAAGAGCAAGAGGATTGAGGAAGAGTACTCTAAACTCAAATCGGAACACGAAACCGCCGTCGTCGAAAAATGCCGCCTTGAAGCTCAGGTATATTTATATATCTTTCTCTAATTCAATTCTTAATTATATAAGACAGAAAAGGGTCAAGTCCAATATTATGTCATTTATAATTTTTAGTATAGTGATTTGCGATTATGTTGGTAATATTATTTAGGTTGTATTCATTATTAGCTAGCATAAAAGAATATGGGAAATGAAGAGATATGATTTTGGGGTATTGGATATGCATGGAGTTTGGGATATGAAAGTGATGGACCACATACATACATGTGTGTACCATGATTTGATGAAAGACAAATGGCAAAAATTATGAGCCAGATAAAACTGGACCATAAAACTAGCTAGCTTGCAGGCATAACAGGAAGCACCACGTCCAATCACTATGCCACCGTACACCTTCTTTCAGGTGGCTTAGCCACCCCTACTTGGTGGAGCTGCACATGCAACTCCCACCACGTGGCTTCTTGTACTGCCATACTTAACATAATTTAATCCCCAATTAGTTGTTACACTAATTAAAGTTGTACTAACTCTTTGATTTATAATTTAAAAAAAAAAACCCGTAATCCTTATCTAATGTACATGCAGTTTCATAACTGATCAGTTTAAATCAATAATATGGTAATCATAATGTTACAACTCTTAACAAGAGAAAATAACTTAGGTTATTATTTTGTTTTCTGGTAGTCCTTTGCAGATAAGGGCCACAAGACAGTGTTTATTATCATGTGCCCATTATTCTAATGATCCTAACCCGTAAATGATAGATAAACAAATAAACTAACTTAGGCTGTTCATGACTGATGGTTGTTCCAGTTAAGAATTTAATAGCTTGAAACTTTGTGGTTATCCAGCCAATGAGTTTACAAACTGGGTTGGGATTATCGTAGAAGAGAAGGCTAATGTATGAGATAAATTAAAAACTTAACATCTTAGCGTCAACTTTAGGGCTATTTCTAAGCAAATCTTAAGAATGTTCCTAAATATATCATTTCAGGTGTTGAAGTTGAAGGAACAGCTGTCCGATGCGGAGAAGAAGATACAGAGGCTGTCGTTGGAGCTGTTGGACGGGGCGTCGGCCGCCGCAAGCCCGAGCTCGTCGTCGTTTTCGATGGTGTCGTCGCCGCCGTTTCTGGGAGATGAGTTCATGACGGGAAGTTTTGACAACGTGTTCTACGTGCCGGAATGGGACAATCTTTACATATGATGATGCCGGCCAGCGCAGCAAGCAAAACCTTAAAACTAGCTAAGCTAGATATGGATGGTGGATTAAGATGATGATGTAGATATAGTAAAAATATATATTTATAATAATGACCCAACAATTTATGTACATCCTTTGATCGATCTCCTGTTATGTTGGCCTAGAATGTCTGGGTGTTTGAGGGTTAGTTTCAGAAGAAGCAGAAGTGGGTAGTGTAGTGTAAGTGTTAGTGTGATTTGACTGGGAAGCTAAGTGGGAAGTAGCAATTCAGATATATGGATGGATGATGGAGTTTGGCTTTTTTGACTAAAATGCTTATTGCTATACTTTCTGTTCCATCATCACACCCATAAATGCTTCCCCACTCTTGTCTCACTCAAATGTTTATTGCTCATGTTTCTACTCTGTCCCCAACCAATATAATGTTCCAAAAGATTATATTAAAAAAATGAATTCGTCATAATATAGTAATTACTATATACTAAAGAAACAAAATGTGACAATGACACTTCAACAAAACGAGCCTTAGCTCACGCCTCTTCCAAAACATTCAATCTATCTTCACTAACCATAACACTCGTACGTAGTCATTCATATAGTTGGTACAAAATAGCATAACAAGTTAATATTCAATTTAGTCAACGATTATATTGGTTATCATTATATTTAATCTATATTTTATAGTTAAAATATTTTATTTTTTTATGAGTACATTAATTAAAAATTATTTTACGACTCGATCACCTGGGATAGTCTCTAACACACTTGGTACATAGAACTTTCACTGAAGGCTAACAAAATCTTTTTTTCTTTTTTTAAATAAGGAGATACCCTACATATACACACTACTTATGTTAAGTAATAGGTTTGAACCTATCACTTCCCATTTGAGAAAGTAACTCAATACCAGTGGACCACATGTCACTTGGTGAAAGCTAACAAAATCTTAATTAGTTAGCAAGATTCTATGAATACAAATATAATGCAATATTTGGACAATTCTAACTTCCTCTTTTTTTTTTTTTTTTTTTTTTTTTTTCAGCTTATAGTTATGGATAATTTTAGATGATTTATCTTCTTGTGGTCTTTTTGTCTATTAAAGTTATAAAATAGACTTTACTTAAAATACACTTTCACATAATGACGATAAATTTGTAGTAAATTAAAGATATAATGCAATATCACAATAATCGGTAGTATAAATAAATAATTATAGAAGTAGAGCATGACTTGTATTGGTAGTCCATATAAAGGTGGCGGTCAACTTGTAGGGCCATAGTTGTGAACATAATGGATAGGATTCCTTGGTGCTATGATACGGTGTCACGTGAACTAGCGAGAATCTTCGCTCTAAACGTGGCCAAACTACAAATAAGTATTATCGGATTGTAGAAAGATGTTTGGTAAATTAGTTGTTAGTTAATAGTTGATTATATGTAAAAATGACTTTTTAAAATAGTTGATCAGAAAAAATTACTTTGAATCGTTTTTTAAATTTTAGTAATTTAGAGCAATAAGATGTTACAAAAAATACATTAATTAAACACTTAAATTGACTATTTAACGACAACTAGCTAATAGTAATCAAATAAATTAAAATTAACTAAGAAACTAAATATGTTACCGACCATTATTTACTTGGGTTACCTTTCTAAAACTAATTTAATTAAAGTTATTTCTTGATTTTAAAATCGGTCTAAATTTAGTATAAAATATTTAAAACATCTTATAGTACTTAAATATTTAACCAAATTTCATACACCCTTTGTACAAGTGTGAGTATTTTGTCAGATTGAATCACAGAAATTGTATAATAAAATATGACATCATACTCAATGATATTTTAAATTAATTGTGATGAAACTTGGATTCCAAAATTTTTGGCAACCAATGGATTAAATAAAAAATTAAAGACAACAAATAATAAATTCAAAATAATAACAAGGGATGATATAATTATGGTATTGTATTGCCATAAAGTCAATGATGCATAATGCAATTCCAGTTACGGAGGCACATTTCTATTGAATTATTATTACAAGACATAGTTACAAACATTTTGAAATTTAAGTAATTATATTGTCTTAGACTTCAGATAGCTAGATATATATGATTTAGATAATTTCATTTTTTGTTCTAGATTTATAGGTGACAATTCATTTTTAGTCATTTTTTTCAAAACATTCTCTTTTGGTACTAGTATTATTGTGATATGACCAGTTTTGGTCATCTATCAACAAAACAGTTTAAATGTTGTTAAATACAAGGGCATTTCGATTTTCAATTATGAATTTTAACAAAAAGATAAACATAAAAAAATATATATAATGGGTCAACGCATGCACTTTGTATTAAAAAAAAATCAAATTGTCCTTGTATTTAATGGCATTTCAACGATTTTGTTGATGGAAGACCAACAATAGTCATGCCACAATAATACTAGGACCAAAAGAGGATGTTCTGATAAAAAAGGACTATACTAGAAGTTGACTGTCACCTATAAATCTATGACAAAAAATGAAATTAACTCATAAGATTATTTAATTGGATCTCTTTACATCTTCCTAATAAGGGCATCCTCAATAGAGACTTTGGGGTGTTTTTTTTTTTTTTTTTTTATGAAATGTAATCCTATGTAGAAGAGAGAGAGGGAGGAGAGAGAATAATTTAGATCTTTGCAGGAAGACCTTTGTTTCTTTATGATGTGTGGACCCCACCAAATCAGTAAAACTGCTCCATGGTGCGCGTTATGAGCACCAGAGCGCCAGCCGGGCGCGTTATTTCATTTGCGGCTTTTCTTCTTCTTCTTCTTCTCCTTCTTATTCTTCTTCTTCTTATTCTTCTTCTTTCCATTCTCTCTCTCATGTTCTCTCTCCTAGTCACCTCGGCACGCAAAAACTCTTCAAAATTCATGCCTAATGAGGATGCTCATCTATGCAAATGACCTTGTGGTCTAGTGGCACGAAGTGGCTTTCCCGAATGGGAGGTCATGGGTTCGGATCCCTAGTGGGGGCGGTATTGACTCTTTGTGCTTCAGTAGGTTGAGAAAGTAGTTATGAACAAATACTATATTGTAACAGAGTCAATAGTACTAAAAAAAAAAAAAACATCCTCATCAGTTGGGGTTTTCTTTCTTTCTAAATAACGGCCAATTGACCACTCTCAATTGTCCAAGCGGGCGTGTGTATTCGTAGGCGGCCAGTCCGCGTCTCACTAAGCTTTTTTTAAAAAATGCAAAAACATTGTTTTTACTAGAGTAAAAACCAAGAAAAAATTAAGGGTGTGTTTGGTTCGCACATAGGAATCGGAATGGGTATCAAATACTTGGTAATGGTAATGAGTTTTGGTGAAAATATTTAACATGTTTGGTAGTAGGGTGGAATGGGAATGGTTACTAATAGTAGTGCTTGAGAATGAATAAGGGAATAAAACCCTTATTTTATTTGGATATGAGTTTTTCAATTGATGGGGTATTCGAAATTCATAGTAGTGTTCTAAAAACCTATCAACCAATCAGTTAAGTACCGAATTTGGTAAATATAAAAGCATCGTATCAAGTAATTATAACATTATTATAAGTTTAATAATATGTGAAGTGTATGTAAACAAACTTAAAGTTAAAGGTTCATAAATTGAATGTTTAACATGTAATCATGATTACCAAGATTATGTGGTCTAATGGTATCTGGGTTGGACTTCCATTTAAAAAATTGTGAGTTCGAGCCCTTAATCATGATTATAAGGTACTCTGTAGTTTTAAGATATATTCGGTTGAAAACTAGCAAGTATTTTTTATAAAATTAAGGTATTAATTTTATTGACATGTAATTAATAGATTGTGTACATGTAACATCACCATTGTTTACAAATGCGGAAAAAAAAAAAAAAAAAAGAGCGACTTAAGGCATCATTTATGTAAATAGGAAATGACATTGTTTTGTACTATAATCGATGATATAATAATTGTCATGTTCCTTGTTATAATACAAATAAAATATAATATTTTTTAATAAATATTATTTTGAATGCCATAATTTTTAATTAACCGTTTTTTCGCTTGCTCTCAACTGATTTTTAGTCCGTATCTTAATAGGGTGGAAATTAAATCTTATTGAACTAATTCATAACATTAAAGTGTCAAGTATATTGTGCTCAGATGGTATGTAGTGATCTCTCATGTGGGATGTCATGAGATTGAGCCTCAATTGAGGTGTTGTTAATTGTTTGTGCTTCATTAAGTTGAAAAAATGGTAGCATTCATAACATTAAAATAATTCGAACTATTAAAATATGAAATGTTTACACTAGGCTGATTTGGAGTTGTTATACTATGAACTAGGGTCCACCTTGCAAGGTAGATACTGGTCCTAAACGACGTATAAATTGTGTATTTTTTTAGTATTGAAATTGGACACTTCTAGAATATAAATTGTGTATTTTTAGTATTGAAATTGGACACTTCTAGAATATAAATTGTGTTTCTAAGTCAAAACACATAACAATTATAGAAGAGATTTGTGAATACAATACAAGGTCATCAAATCTCAATCTATTAATATTGTGTGACTGCAGTATTTGAAATGAACTTGTGAATACAAAACAAGGTAATTAATTACATATATATGTGAACATTGTGTGTTCGTAGTATACAAATTGTGAATTTTAAAATGTATATTGTGATATTTAGTATGTAAATTTCAATGTTGCAAAAATCGCGCATAGGTGGTGGCTGGTCGCCTAGAAATTCGGCAAAGTCGTCGTTCTACGCTGCCGGCCGCCTAGGCGCTGATTAGGTCGCGGCAAACTAGGCGGGCATTTAGGCTACCGATTAGCTATTTTTCTGTGATTTTGTAAATGGGTTATTTCGCTCAAATTGATGCCGTTTTTAGTGAAATAACAGTAAATTGTTCAAATTCGTCACAAATCCAAAAAATGTAGAGAAAATAGTCAAATAAGCCCCTAAACTTTATACAACAAGTCAATTAGGCACCTGAACTTTTAAAAGTAGCAATTAAACACATTAACTTCTGATTTTTGTGCATTTAAACCCACAAACTGGATGTTTACCTGTAAATATAGGTAACCTCTTATGTGACATCATCTGAGCTTGCCACGTATGCAAACTTAAAAAAAATATTTATTAAAATTAAAAATCAAAATAAATATTTTATAATAATAATAATAATAATAATAAACATTTTCTGTTTCTAGCCACTCACCGTTCGCTTCCACCGGCCGGCATTGCCATAGAAGAAGAAGAAGGCAGCCATGGCCATGGCTGCCTTCGACCTCTTCTCTCTCTCTCTCTTGTATTTAATATCTTTCCCTTTAGGCTGAAGGGAATGATTTTTTATTTTTTATTTTTAATAAAGTTGAAGCTTGAAGGCAGCCATGGCCGATGACCATGGCTGTCTTATTCTTGGTTCCTTCTTCGTCTCTAAATCTGGAGATGAAGAAGGTTCCTATTTCACTTCTTCTTCTCCCGATCTGGAGACGAAGAAGGGAAATATTTGAAAAAAGAAAAAAGAAAAAAAAGAAGTTGATGGCAACCATGCCTGCCTTCTCCTTCTTCGTCTCCAAATCTAAGAAGGGAAAGATATTTTTTTATTTAAAGAGAGAGTGAGAAGAGGTTGAAGGCAGCCATGGCCATGGCTGCCTTCTTCTTATCTTGTAGAGCCGGCCGGCCGGCGAAAGCTAACGGCAAGCGGCGGAAAATTATTTTTATTATTATTATAATAATAATAATATTATTATAGATTATTTATTTTGATTTTTAATTTTTTTATATAAAAGATTACCTGCAATTACAGGTAAACATTCAGTTTGTCTAAATGCACCAAAGTCAAAAGTTTATGTATTTAGTTGCTACTTTTAAATGTTCAGGGGCCTAATTGACTTCTCATATAAAGTTCAGGGACTTGTTTGACCCTTTTCCCAAAAATGTAATTATAAAATTGAAATCATGTACTCTAATATTAATACTTTGTGAGTTGTGACTTTGTATTGTGTTTTGATTTTTTAAATCTTTATATAATTTACAAGTCTACATGTTTTAATATTTTAGTACTAACTATTAAAGTATTAAATAATTTATAATTACCAATTTTAAATAAGTTTTAACTTTTTTTAAATTAAAACAAAAAATTGACACCTAGGCACTGTGTCCCCAAGCGTCTGAGGAATGTCAAACGATTATTAGGGCATCCTCAATAGTTGGGGATTTTTCCCAGATTTTTGTGGGCCCCAACATCCACCTCATCATCCACTATCTCACTCAATCACAAAATCTCTTCTTCCCATTAGTTTTAAGTTTTTTCACAACTTTTTGTGGACCCACCATTTTATCTACATATTTTAATTATTTCTTTATCTATTATTATTTTTCAAATTATAATTATAAATTTAATAACAATATTATTAATAATTATAAATTTAATAACAATAATAATTAAAAAATTAAATAAAATTAAATTACAAATTAAAAAATTAAAACAAAAAAGTTAAAAAAATTAAGATAAAAATTAAAAACTAAAATTAAAATAAAAAAAAATAAAAAAGAAAGAAAGAAAATGCAACGGCAAGCATAATTTAAAAATAAAAAAGAATAAAACAAAGAAACAAGCATCATGTACAGTAGTGGGGCCATGCCCCACACGCGTCTCCCTCCCATTCCTTTTCTTTTCTAAAAGTCTGACATAACTTTTATATTTGCAGGAGAAAGATTCAGCATCATTTTTACCTTCCCATTTGTTCTCATTTGTTAAGAAGATATTTTACTGTGCCAAAATTAGGGAATGAACCCCTATTGGGGTTGCCCTTACAACCTTGATAAATTTTAAATATTTGGATTCGAGTATGTGGACCCGGTTCCTTAGAATAATTTGCAGCTGATTTGCAGACCCATTGAAATCTATTGTGTTTTACAATTATCGATTGTAGTATTGGGCTTTTGAAGACTACTATGATGCCCACTTCACAATTTAGAAGCCCATAAAACTTCCCACTTTCCACTAGTAAATCTCTATATATATTAAAGCAAAACAATAGGAGCAAAAAAATCCCGCCCAAACCGAACGTCGACGTTTTGGACAAAGCCGCTAAATTTATTGTTTTTGCTTCGGAAAATCAAAGGTCTACGCAGTATAATACCTAAAGTACATAGAAAACATAATTTTTTCAAAATATCTACGACAAATCATTCTCCCATCCAATGGAATTAGAGAATGTATTTAAGGCAATCAGTTTTTCATATGGGACATTGAGCCCACGAACCCATACCTATTCTCTAGGTATTTATTGGTGATGATGATAATGATCAATAACGAAAGGTCATCAGACCTTATATATACAACACATATACAACTACTGAATACATTCGCAATCTCCCTATACAACAGCCTCTCTGATTATTCTTCAATAACAAAAAATGTTTGTCCTTGCTAGCCAGATATCTCCGATGAATACCAAGCAGGCT
The DNA here is from genome assembly GCF_001879475.1 of Ipomoea nil. Lineage (NCBI taxonomy): Eukaryota > Viridiplantae > Streptophyta > Magnoliopsida > Solanales > Convolvulaceae > Ipomoea > Ipomoea nil. The sequence goes on along the minus strand of NW_017619627.1, from coordinate 534,518 downwards.
CTTAGACTACGGGTGGTGCGAGCATATCAGATTCCTGAGAGAAGTGATCCATCGAAGTTTAGATCAAAAGAGGTTGTTTTTCATGATGAAGAGGTAAGTACTCTTTAAAAATAGATAGACAGTCGTTTTACTCATACAGTTCGTATTTTTTTTCCTATATTCATACAGTCCCTATTTTTGTTATTTACACATACACAGGGGTCCTTCTTGCATGCTCATATACCCAAAGAGTACGTGGAAAAGTACCTTAGCAGTTTTGCTGAAGGTTCAGTATATGCTATAAAAATTTTTTGTGTTATCACCAATTTTTACTCATACAAAACCAGCCCACAGAAGTACATGATAAAATTTAACTATCGGACTATGGTTAAGGATTTAAAGCATGTGAAATTTCCTATGAAAATGTATCGGCTGAAGACCTTTAGAGAGATCAAGTCTAATGAAGGCCTTGATGAGAAAATCTTATTTGGTAATCAGTACTCTCATTCTATCTATGGTTTCTAATTATTTATTATTTTGTCTACTATTCTATATTCTAAAGCATTATTTTGTAGATGTTATTGGTCGAGTGATTGAGATACACTGCCCACAGGAGAAACTAATCAATGGCAAGATCTCCAGGCTGATTGACTTCACCATTGAAGATACTGAGTACTACTGAATTCCAGTACCTATGGTTTATTTTCTATTTTAGAGATTTCTGAGTTTCTAATATATTTTCTAAAAATTTTTAGTGGAATACAACTAATGTGTACTTTGTGGGATAAACACGTAAGCAAGATTGAGGCATTCTACAATTCTACTACACAAGAGCTATTATTGGTGTTGATACAGTTTTGTAGGGCAAGGGTGTGTCTAAAAAGTAAGTATATTAAATCCTATAACTGCTCCTAACTTATTCACCAATAAGCCTTTCTAATGTGTATTAGAACATTATTTCCTAAAGGTGGTGATGTCAAGATTTGTAGCTCCTATGATGTAACACAGCTGCTTTTCAACCAAGAATCTCCCCCATTTGAGGAGTTCAGGAAAAAGGTACTTGCATTCTTTTTTTTGCAACTGCAATTTTACATTTAATATGGATTTTGATTTTATGTTATCATTTTACAGTTGATGGGGGTTATACCCTGGTCGGATCGAGTCGTATCGCCCGGTCACCTGACCCGCTTGGACGCCGCTCCGGAAGCCGCCCGGTCAGCCCTTTAGGGTGGATTTCCCGATTGCCCGGTTATTTCTTGAAGTTAGGACGCTCGGCGGGCCCAGCTCCCTTTTGGCTGGTGATCGGGAGAACCGACCGAGCGGGGCTGGGTCCCCCCGTTGGCAGAGGGCTTGCGCCACGTGTGCGACTGCATGTTTGCCTCGGCTAGACCTGGTGCATGGGTGCCACGTGCCCAACATGCTGAAAGGCCGGGTGCTGCTCCCTATGTCTTTTATAAATACCGCATTAAATGCTGGAGAGAGGGACTTTTGGATTAGGTGACTTACTAGATTAGAGAGGATCCCGGTCTCGTCAGGTTGAGGGTACACTCGAAAGTGTCCATCGACGGTTGACCACAAGCCCAGGTCCGTCCCGGCCAGGCCATTGGTCACGAAGCTCGGGTCCGTCCCGATCTCTGTAGGTTGGTGATACACTCGAAAGTGTCCATCGACGATTGACCATAAGTCCGGGTCCGTCCCGGTCTCTTCAGGTTGAGGGTACACTCGAAAGTGTCCATCGACGGTTGACCACAAGCCCGGGTCCGTCCCGGCCAGGCCATTGGTCACGAAGCTCGGGTTCGTCCCGGTCTCGTCAGGTTGAGGGTACACTCGAAAGTGTCCATCGACGGTTGACCACAAGCCCGGGTCCGTCCCGGCCAGGCCATTGGTCACGAAGCTCGGGTCCGTCCCGGTCTCTGTAGGTTGAGGGTACACTCGAAAGTGTCCATCGACGGTTGACCACAAGCCCGGGTCCGTCCCGGCAAGGTCAAAGCCCTACGATGGTAGGCAAAGCCCGGGTCCGTCCCGGCCAGGCCATTGGTCACGAAGCTCGGGTCCGTCCCGGTCTCTGTAGGTTGGTGATACACTCGAAAGTGTCCATCGACGGTTGACCATAAGCCCAGGTCCGTCCCGTTCTCGTTGAGTGCCCATCAACAAAGTTATTGAGCCCGGATCCGTCCCGGCCTCGTTGAGTTGGTGGTACACTAGGGGTGATGAACACAGAGAAGGTAAAAGCTTAATGCAAAAATCGTCAACCCGACATAGAGGGGGTCGGGCTCCCTGTACATAGCTCAACCGGGCACAATCACGGGGCCGGTTCCCGTCCTAAGTGCCTACGCATCAGGCGGAGCTTGAGAGTGAGGTCCTCCGGTAGGCGGGTCGGTGGCAGGCAAGCTATCGAAGGGCTCCGGGCCGGGATCTGGAACTTCAGCCGGCAAGACCCCCAAGACCAGAGCCAGGTCGTCGTCGTCGAGTGAGGAGGCCAGAGCGTCCCGATCTTCTTTCTGTGCACGGCGCTGACCGGCGCTGAAAGCCCACTTGGCCAGAGTCCAAGCCAGCTCCTCGCCGACCGGATTCCTCAGGAAGTGGCGGAAGAAGGCCTCGCCTTCGGCCCGGTCGCGACACACCCGAGCTGCCAGCTCTTCCGGACTATCCAGCAGCTTTTGGACCTCAGCAGCCCGGGTTTCCACCTTGACAAGCCGGTCGTTGGCGGACCGCAGCTTCCGGCGGGCCTCCTTGGCTTCCTTTTCGTAGCGGTCGGCGGCCTTCTGAAGGGCCTCGGCTTCCTCGGTCGCTTTTGCCCGGCGGAAGAGGTTCACCAAGGTGCGTGTCACCTGCAATAGGTAAAATTCCCGGACCCGGGGGGAAAGCATGAAGGAAACGGTCGAAAAAGATGTCAGTTAGAGTTTGAAAGAGTGGAACGGGCAACTACCTGCACGACGTCGGCGGCACCCCGTTCGCCAACCTCGTTAAGTGTCAACCCCTTCCCATCATCTCCGGCCGGGATGATGTCGATCAACCGGTTGAGCTTGGCCGCCGGGTGCTCTCCGCTCATCAGGACGTCGATGACCGGCGTCTCGTCGGGGGAACCCGACCTTTTGCTCCGCTTCAGCGGGGGGACTTCCTCCACCTCAACGCTGGTATCCCTCTCCTTCCCTTTCCGGGTATCGGTACGGATGACCTGCAGGTCCTGCTCGGAGCTGGCCTGTTGAGCCGTGGTGACGTCAAGCGGGATGCTGGTTGGGACGGCCGACCCTGAGGAAGCCGGGTTGGCCTGGGCGGACTTCTTCCCCCCGACGCGATCTTCGGCCGGGGCCCGCTGGGCGGGGCTGGTGCGGCGATGAAAGCCTTGTCGAAACCCATTCCTGAAATCAAAGGAGAACAGTTAGCGACAAGTAATCGGGCAAGCCGGCCTAACCCGGGCGAGGAACAAGGTTGCGACTAACGATGACCTCCGGGCGTAGACGTAGGACCGGGAGGCGGCCGTGCGATGGTGATATGTATCCGTTGAGACTCGTACTTCTCCGTCAAGTCGTACCGGGGAGGCTCGAGCCGGGCTGCGGCGAAGGCCTCCGGGGTCTTGAAGATGTGATAATCATAGAATTCGGAGGATATCTTCTCGGTGGCCTCTGCGAGCTCGGGCGTCTCGTCCGGGGTGACCTGTTCCAGGTAGTGGCTGGCCCATTCCCGAGGAACCGGGAGGTCCCAGGTGTACTTGACGGAGAACAACCTCTTCTTCCAGCCGCGGTTGTTGTCCGGGAGGTTGAGTATGTTGCATACGTGCCCGCGCGACTGAGCCTGGAGGAAACCAGACCCGTACCGGGGGGCCAAAGCCCGAACGGAGTAGACGAAGTCGAACAGCTCCGTCGTGCATTCAAGACTGTGCCTGGCGCAGATTTGGGGAAAGCAGGCGATGATGCGGTGAGCGTTCGGGGTGACCTGGCCGGGAAGAACGCCGAAGTGCTCGAGGAATGCGAGCAGGAAAGGGCTGAACGGGAAGGTGAGGGGCGCCCTAAGGGAGTCGTAGTGAAGCCCAAGCCACAGCCCGGTAGTCCGGTCAGCGATGTTCCCGAGCGCCCGGTCCGTGTTAAAGACGACCCGCCCGCCTAGTATGGAGGAGATTGACTTCGCGTCAGCCCGGCTGAGTAGACTAGTATGGCGCCTGACGACGGTGTCGTTTAGATAGACGAGTCTGCGTCCAGATGCGGAGGCGACCGGGGCGGACGACGACGCTGGTGCTCGATCCCTCATGTTCTCCGCCAGCCGGTCGCGCGAAGACGGGGACAAGTCAGGACGAAGGGCTCCGACGATGGTTCGCGGAGATTTGCCCGAGCCTGAAGCATCGCTAAAAATGACCCGGGGGGACTTTCCCCGGTTGGACGGTCCGACCTTCGACGGGCTCAGCACTTGCACGCCGCTGGACTCGACCTCGCCTTCGTCACCTCCCGATCGTTCGGCGACAAAACCGCTCCGCGCTTCGGACGCCTCGGAAAGGTGGAGGTCGGTAGCAACGGACGGGGAGCGGGCCGTGGCGTACCGGTCAATGAACTCGGAGGTGCTGGTGGTGCCTCGCGAAGGGCTCGCTCCCGCATCGGACTCGTCTCCGGTAGCGTAGTCCCGGCCAGAAATATTTTGGCTATCCGAGCTGGTCATCCTCTCCTTAAAGTAAAAGAGGGGGATGGGAGGGCGTTTCAGTACAAGCGCCATGTTTTGAGGCCCGACCTATTTCTACGGGGTAGATAAATCTTAGGCTAAAAATTTAAAGGAGCAGAGGCGGGACCTTACCGGTTGAAGAAACGGCAGTAGGCTCGCGGGTGAGTTGCTCGGCAGTTGTCGTAGGCGATCGGGAAGCTCTGAGTTCGTTGAAGAAGCGAAAAGTTCCAAATGGGCCCCAAGGCCTCCTTTTATAGGAAAAAGAGGCGGGAAAAAGTGAAGTTTGGAAGAGAAGCTAAGGCTCAGATCTCAAGGCCCGTGGATGGGCGACACGTGGCTAACCGCGCCCCGCGTGCCGTCGCTTGGGCTCTGTAACCGCAAGTCCCGGCGGTCGGGGCGGGCCCGGGGGGCCGGCTAAGATTCAGCCCGGACCCCCCCGTCGAGCCTCGTCGGAGTCCAGGCTGGGGGGACTATATGATGGGGGTTATACCCTGGTCGGATCGGGTCATATCGCCCGGTCACCTGACCCGCTTGGACGCCGCTCCGGAAGCCGCCCGGTCAGCCCTTTAGGGTGGACTTCCCGATTGCCCGGTTATTTCTTGAAGCTAGGACGCTCGACGGGCCCAGCTCCCTTTTGGCCGGTGATCGGGAGAACCGACCGGGCGGGGTTGGGTCCCCCCGTTGGCAGAGGGCTTGCGCCACGTGTGCGACTGCATGTTTGCCTCGGCTAGACCTGGTGCATGGGTGCCACGTGCCCAACATGCCGAAAGGCCGGGTGCTGCTCCCTATGTCTTTTTTAAATACCGCATTAAATGCTGGAGAGAGGGACTTTTGGATTAGGTGACTTACTAGATTAGAGAGGATCCCGGTCATCATATACGATCGGTCTGTCTGTGACTCTATTGTAACCTACGCATATCAATACACGGTTATTTTATTCACATCAACAGTATTAGCCAAGAACAGACTCCAATGCGCAGTATAATTTCCTAGTCAAGTTTTAAGGAATGTAGCTTCTATTCAGTTTCCCTATTTGCTGATATGGAAGTTCGTACTATCAATGACATCTACAGAGACAAGGAGGTAAGACTGTTTTAAGGGATGTAGCTCCTAAGCATGTTAAAACAGCAAATGATTACTTCAACCTAAACGTTATACCAAACAATTCGTATAATGTTTTGATTTTGTAGATGGAGTTTTCCACTTAATAATATACCTCTACGTCTTTACTTTGTTGCAATCCATGTTAGTGTAGAGTTCTGGCATGTTTAAGCTGCAATTAATGTAAAGCATGAGCTACATAAATAATATCACAACTCTGCAGCCCTCTATAGTATACATTAGACCCAACACCTTTAAAATGTTTAGAGGCTATATATAGAGATTCTGCCACTTAATAATATACCTCTATGGAGTGGAGTTTGTTGCAATCCATGTTTTTAATTTGTTGCAATCCATGTTAGTACAAACTTCTGGCAGGTTTAACCTGCAATTAATGTAAAGCATGAGCTACATAAATAAAGACACAACTCTGCAGCCCTCTATAGTATACAGTTGTGTTATTACCTCATTCACTTAATTAAAAATATACCTCTATGATATTACTTGATTGCGATCCATGCTTTCAGTTCTGCTCAAAGCTGCACAATAGATCTAATTTCTTGGCTGAATCACATGTACTAGCTAATAAGCATGAGATGGAAAAATATTAACACAAATGTGTTGTCCTATATAACTTATTCAGATTAATCAGTCTACCAGTGTGTAGTTATCTCTTTCAGGTCTGGTGTTAATTGTTTTGGAAGCAAATACCACATGTTCACCCACAAACCTGCACAATCAAACACATATTGATGTTTTAATTAATGTTAGATAAAAATTGATGGGAATATTTGTACTAAATAATCACACATATACTGATTTAACAGTGTTATATACTATGTTAACAGTCTAACATATTATGCAGTTTGGCGATTTTTGGGTGGCAGCAAGGATTGTATTCATTGATGATCCAGAGTGGTACTATGCTTCGTGTAGAACAAAGGGTTGCAACAAAAAACTGAAACTCAAAGGAAAGTGGCTATGGTGTAGTACATGTGACAGAAATTGGGGTGACGGGACACTCAGGTACAGAATTAAGGTTAGGGTTGTGGACTTGGATGGCAATGCTCCTTTCCTTCTATGGGACAGGGAGTGCCTCGATCTACTTGGAATTAGCGCGGATGATCTGAAGGATACCCATACTAAGGTACAAAACTATATTTCAATCTTAGATAGACTATTAACTTAGTAGTACCTGAACCAGATAAGTTGTGTTTTCAAATACTGTTTCACATATGGTATATAGGAAAATTAAAATCTATACTAACTTTTTATGTAGGGACGGAAGGGTCTACCTAAGGAGCTCGAGACTCTAATTGGACTGAATCTCCTATTTCGAATTGCCGTTCGCAAAGAACAGTTCCAGAATTATCTCAATGCTTTCCCTGTTATGAGGATCATCACTGATGAAAAGATTGTAGAAAAGCATTGCCCAGAACTAATAGGAGTAAGGGACAGGGATCTCAGTTCAAAGTTGGAGTTGGAGCTTACAGATGAGGACCTATGGGATCTAGAGGTATACTTGGGGTTACCGAGTAACATGTTGTACCAATTAGTTTATAGTTTATTATTATTGGTGACTTAAACATTTTGAACTTCTGATTTTGTAGGAAGCAGACCAAGCAAATGAAGCTGAAAGTCCACTCCAAGTTGTTGCACAGAGACTCAATGCAGAGAATAGTGTTGAGAATGGAACAGTTAAGAGATCACTAATCAATGAATTTTCAAGCACACAAAGTTCAAAAAAAAAAAAAGCAAGGAATGTGTGGTCAAGATTGAGAAGGAAGCAGATGTGTAATGATTTTAATGATTGACAATGTGCTCTATTGGTGTCTTTTTTGTAACAATGGTTTTTATGTTGACATTTTGGTGACTCGCTCAAACAGCTAGACTGAAAGCATGGATTGTTTTTGGATTATATTCGTAGATCATTGTTTTTTTATGAATTCTCAGAATTTGTTTCTAGGAGCTGTTATGGGTACTAGATCTGTTATATTCCTTTTGCAGATTTTTTTTTTTCAGGTAGTGTGGCACAATGATGGAAAATGAATGCAGATGTATGGTAAAAGAGTTCAAGAGATGGCTGACATGGCAGAACAAAATGAAGAAGATGGCAGAGATATCACTAAAAATGGAAAGTGATGGCACAGAAATCAGTTGAAGATACAGATAACATCTAGCAAACAGACCATCAAATTGTATTTGTAGTGAAATGTAATACAAACAAAGGACTACTTTTTAGATGCACAACATTAGTGTAGATTAATGTAATGTCATTTTTAATGTAAAATATTATTCTATCTTATCCAAGCTCCAGCTAATAATTCAAATACTCCATTTTGTGCCATAATTAACAATTCCCTTACATTAAATACTAACAGCAAATCAACTCATTGTCATCCAAAATTAACTCCACTAATAATGTAAACAGAATATCAAATTTTAATAGTGTATAGAAACCATCCAAAGTAATACTGTACTCTAACTTGAAAATTTGATAGTAGTATTAAAACAGTACAATGACAATCCTTGCTGACTATGCAACACCCTTAGAAGTTTGATAAAGTAAAAGTAATTAAAATAGTTTTAAAACTAAGTGCTTAAACATATTTTGGTAATTTTGGTAATGAATATATAGATTTTATTCCAAGTAGGCATGATTAGACCTGATTATGCACTTACCAGCCTCTGTCATCTTAAAGCTCACTTCAAAGGACTTTGAAGTGAACTTCCAGGTCCTTTATGCATGTCCTTTTAAGTGAACTGCCAGGTCCTTTTAACTGAACTTCCAGGACCTTTATGCAACATTTGCTTTATAGCATCCTACCTGCAGTTTAACCAAAAAAGTGATTGATTAAAAATATTAATGGCAGCCACATCGTAGTCAATTTCTAACACATGGATTAAGTTCACAAAGTTAATTATGGACTCAGTGATGAATAGTGAATTACCCTTGAATTCACCAACTTTAGGATTAGGAAGCCTCCTAAATTAATGTTAGTTGAAGACCGTTGGTGTAGCAGCTTACCTGCAGTGGCCAAATAGTGAATTAAAGAGATAACTCATTATATACACCATCTAATTTAGTAACAATGAAAGGGTATTATTGTTGTTAATCACATTATATTGAGCATTTCTAAGTCTATTAAAACTTATCTTTGAGCCGTGCTTAGTAAATGTTTGGCCAATAGTCTTGACAGCCTTTTTGTTATTAGGAAGACTACTCAAAGAATTAGAGTTGAATACAGATTGTGTATATCAGTCCTGCAATTGGAGAATTTCAATTCACTGAATTAAATCTTATAAACATCACCTAATGTAAGAACACTGAAAGAATATTATAGTCAACCTAAAGAACATTATATTAGAGGATTTGATAAATGTAACACTTATCTTTTGGCCCAAGCGTAACAACCTCTTTAGTACAATTCCCATTATGTGCTAAAAACATATCACAGCATCTATTAAGTCTGTGCTCTATTCCACTGAGGGTCATCCAGTTAATAGTTGCTTTTTATGGTGAAACCCAAAGCAACTTATTGGAAAAAAAATTTAACTCCCTGACATTAGAGCACCAAACTGTTTGTTACCTGGAAAACAACATATATAAAATTTAAGTCCCTGACATTAGAGAAAATAAACATTATTAGTATCCAAACAAAGTTGTGAATTCCAGTTGGACAATGAAAAAAAAATTAGTCAGAATATCAATGAGCTAATATATTGATGGCACATTGCATTAAGTAGCTGATCAAAACCTTTTAGTATTCCAAAAGCAATTAGGATTGCCATTTTCCAATGTTGTCTCCAAATATTAATTGACTACTTTAGGCCTATATATTCAACAATTAGGTATTATTAACCTCTGTTGAGCACCACAACTACACAAATCCTATACTGGGCAATTCATCTCCCCTAGAGTACATGAGGAAACTTACATCTTCAACCACAATTGGTTCGAAGCGCAAGCATCCCAGCAACAACCAAGGTAAATCTATTGACTTCTATCTTTATTCTTCTATTCGGTCTTAGTTTATACAACTATTATACGATTTTTTTTAACTCTACTAAAAAGACTAAAAACGATCTCAACCAATATTAACGGATTGTATGTGTTATCGAAACACAAGATTAATCGCACAAAATAAAACTCATCAGATAGATTTCCAGGTTACCAAAATCGAGATGCATCTCTACCATATTAAGTTGAGATTTACAAATATACTATATAAACTATATAAACGAGAATTAGATCTGAAAACTTAGAACAGTTAGGGTTAGAAATCAATACCCAATTTTTGTGGGGATTGTCCACATCGTGTGTTTGAATAGCCGCTTCTCCAAAATGGTTGACCGCCTGATAACATCGCACACATTTCTGTTCACCTTGGAGATCACTAGCTACGCATGCACTTCGGCGAACATTAGGTTCACCGGATTCACAGTACCATCCTCTTCATCGTCAATCCATAGCCAAGAGATAGGAAATGACCGTCGAGAAATGATTAATACCTTAATCGAGTCTCACAATCGAACCCTAAACCCTTTATCATGTCCATTTTTAGTGAGAGAAACCACCGTACTTCACCAGCGACGTAGGCTCACAATGGAGCCTTCTAGGAGATTAGTAAAGTGACTCCTGCTGCCTACATCACGGGGTGATTGCCAAAACAGTCTAATAATAATAATAATAATTATTATTATTATAAAATAGAGTTAAAACATCCCAGAAATTGTTAACTTTCAAATATATTATTAATAATATTAATAATAATAATATTATTAATAATATGATTAATATTTTTATGGTTATTCTTCTTATAATAATTATTATAATTGTTTGAATAACATTAATCTTCGTCATTAATATTCTTATACTAATTTGTTATTATTGCGATTTGTTAACATCAAATGTTTATAACATTACACGTTTAAAGGATATTGTATTATATAATATTAAGATATATAATATTTTTATTGTGCAATAGTAAAGTATTAATATTAGTTTAATATTAATACTTTAATTATAATTAGGAATAGAATCATTCCGTATGTATCCAAAAAATTGAGGTACCAAACATATCATGTATGGTTATATCATTGTTTTTTTTCCTTTACAGAGAATGAGAATCGTACTGTCATGGATGCATTGTACATGTCGTCCATTGAATGCAACAACAATACACACAATCGTACACCCCTACGTGCTGTTTTCCAAAGTTCGCTAAGTACGCCTTTAAGTATTGTGAAAAATGGTAAGTGTGTTCTATATGATAGTGAAATTATATAATTAATTGTTGCTAACCATATTTTGGTTATGAAATTCACAGCTTCGACCGCAATTCGTACGACAATTCGGAATTCGCCTTTGCAAGATTTTGGTAGCAGAATACCATTAAGCAACATATCCAATAGTACGAATATAAACAATCATTTTTAACGTCTATAAATAATTTTAAAGATGTGATAATTAACATCCTAACAAGTTTTTTGTACGGCTCTTATATAATTAAAGAAAATATCGCTCGGGTTGACGGGGATTGTGAAAAAGCACCTATTACGAAGCGCCACAATCATTCGATCGACTTAAATAGAACCCCAGATTCACAACTAGGTATCAAAATTTCCACTCCATCGATGTATTTATTCCTTATAGCAAACTACACATTCTAATTACGAATTCTGTAGCCATTTATAATTTTATATTGGTTAATAATAATCGTGGTTGTTGAAATGCACAGTATCTTCTCCGTTACGGATGACCACAAATACTACACCAACGCAAGAATTGAGTAGCAGAATGCCATTTAGCAACATATCGAATGGTATGAACTTCAACAAATATATTGTAATAAGATTACTAAGGAATTATATATATAGTCAAATTGAATAGTTATTATTCTAACGAATCTGATTAAAAATATGTATTATTAAAGCAAATTGCGGTCAAGTCAATTTGATCCGTAGCAATCCACCTAAAGCTGACCGTCCAAGTTTCTGCTTCGACTTAAATCTATCGCCAGAGTCGCAAATAGGTATAAACATATATTCAAGAAGAGTTTTTTAGTTGTCACACATTTATAATTATTCATTTAATATATAACCAAATTAATTACAATTGGATATTGTTCTTTTAGGGATGGAAAGTAATTATTGTATTACAAATGACAATAATATGAAAAGAGTCCTGGTAGAGTCAGAGAGTGAAACCATCCCGCAGTACCGCAATTTGTTACCAGACTTTCAGGAAGTTGTTGAACCGTTACATGACAATATGCCCTCAGTTAATGGTGAGTTCATATGAAATGTTGTAGGACAAAAACGTATTATATTTGGACTACAGTAAAATACATTATCATGCTAACTAATATATTTTTTTTTTTAGATTTTTATTTCGATCTTGGTGATCCAGAGTATCTTTGCGAGCATTGTAATTCAATTTTTTGGTACACTGAACGGTCAAGCAATTCAAAGTCATGTGAAAGTCCAAAATACTCTGCGTGTTGTGTAAATGGTAAAATAAAGTTGCCATTTATGACAAAGCCTCCTCAAAAGCTGTATGAGCTATTCTTTACATCAAACGATAAAAACAAATGTTTTTTAAAGAATATAAGGTCATATAACAGCATGTTTTGCTTTACGTCGATGGGTGAAAAAATAGATAGAACTATTAACAACGGAACATCGCCGCCGATATTCCGTATCAATGGTCAAAATTTTCATCGGATTGGAAGCTTATTACCTTCACATGGCATTCAACCGAAATTTGCCCAATTATACATTCACGATACAGAGAATGAGATAGAAAATCGCTTAAACTCTTTGAGGTATACTCTTTTGTGTTACTGAAATATTTTTGGTATATTATGGATTAATACAGAGTATCTTATATTATATATTCTTCCTTTTTTAGTGCCGAAAATAATGGTTCTGCGTTGCATAGTGAGGTAGTACATGACATTAAGCAAGTTCTAGATGAACACAATGTGTTGGTTAAGTCATTCCGAATGGCCAAGTCGTTTCTGGAGTCTAATCCTCAAAGTCAAATCAGAATGAGATTAATAGGAAAGAGGACTAAAGATGCCAGGACTTATGCGTTACCAACTACTTCCGAGGTTGCTGCACTCATTGTTGGAGATATAGACCCTTACATGGGTCAACGTGATATTGTTGTCGAGTGTAGGTCTGGAGCACTGAAACGAATAAATGAATTAAACCCGGCCTATTTACCATTGCAATACCCAATCTTATTTCCATACGGGGAGGATGGTTTTCGAGAAGATATACATTTTGCAACACTTGGTACAAAACGAGATTTTTCAAGAAAGAGTGTTTCACAAAGAGAGTACTTCACGTTCCGTATCCACGAAAGATCAAATGAGATCTCAACAATAATGTATGCCAGAAGGTTATTCCAACAATTCTTGGTTGATGCGTATACTATGGTTGAATCTTCGAGGTTGCTCTATATTAGGTCAAATCAAAAAGCTCTGAGGTGTGAGGCGTACAAAGGTTTGTCTGATGCGTTGACCCGCGGTGAAGTTCAACCCAACTCTCAAGGGAAAAGAATAATATTACCTTCAAGTTTCACTGGAGGAGCAAGATACATGATACAGAACTATCAAGACGCCATGGCAATTTGCAGATGCATAGGTTATCCAAATCTGTTTATTACTTTTACATGTAATCCTAAATGGCCCGAGATACAACGATTCTTGGAGAAAAGAAACTTGAAAGCTGAAGATCGTCCCGACATTGTCTGCCGTGTTTTCAAGCTGAAGCTAGGCTGTTTAATTAAAGAAATAAAGAATGGAAAACTATTTGGTCGTGTAAAGGCAGGTGCGTACTGCATGAGCTTATAATTGTCATTTTTTAGAATAATAATTATTATTATATGAAACTTCTATCTAACAATATGAATGCTTTTCTGACAGTAATATACACAATTGAATTTCAAAAACGTGGTCTTCCGCATGCCCACATATTACTGTTCCTACAAGCGACCAACGACTTTGCCAACCCGGCTTTTATGGACACGATCATTTCAGCCGAGATTCCCGACAAGTGTTCAGACATTGAGTATTACAAAGCTGTCGAAGAATTCATGCTGCACGGCCCATGCGGTGCTGCAAGGACTAAATCCCCGTGCATGGCAAATGGCAAGTGTTCAAAGTATTTTCCAAAAAGATACATTGATGCATCACATTTTGAACAAGATGGTTACCCGTTGTATCGAAGAAGGGATGATAAGAGGACAATAAAAAAGAATGGAATAGAGTTGGATAATAGATATGTTGTACCACATAAACGGTACTTGCTTTTGAAATACAAATCTCACATTAATGTAGAGTGGTGTAACCAATCTAGGTCAATCAAGTACTTCTTCAAGTACGTAAACAAGGGCAACGACCGTGTAACTGCTGAGTTTTATAAGACTTCGATGGATGAAGCGGGTAATGAGATTGTGGATGAGATAAACATGTACTATGATTGCAGATACGTATCTGCATGCGAAACAGCCTGGAGATTGTTTAGTTTTGAAGTCCAGTATAGGACTCCCCCGGTTGAGCGATTAAGCTTCCACTTGTCGGATTGCCAATCAGTTGTTTTCCAAGACGATGATAGTATTGATAATGTACTCAATAGAGAAACCGTTGGTCAAAGTATGTTTAATGCATGGTTTTTAGCCAACCAGAATTTCAAAGAAGCGAGTTTGTTGACTTACATTGAGATGCCTACCAAATTTGTTTGGAAAAAAGACATCCGTGAATGGCATCCAAGAAAGACCAATAGATCCTCAATTGGTCGAATATTCTATGTACCTCCAGCTTCAGGTGAAATATATTATTTGAGATGTCTATTGAACATAGTCCGTGGTCCAAAAAGTTTCAAAGATATTAGGACAGTTAACGGTGTTGAGTACTTGACCTTTAGAGATGCGTGTTATGCTCATGGTTTGCTAGACGACGATAAAGAGTACGTTGATGCTATAAATGAGGCAAGCTACTGGTCAACTGCACATTCATTGAGGAAGCTATTTGTTGTTTTACTAACATCATCCTCAATTATTAGACCCAAAAATGTTTGGAATCAAGTTTGGCAACATCTGTGTGAAGATGCTCAACACTATCAAAGAAGAATATTAAAACAGCAAGGTAAAATAACTTTTTTTTTACAATATACTTTTCAACAATGTTCTTAGCTTATAAATATAACAATTTGGATGTTGCTATTGTAATAGATTTGGTCTTAACAGAGGAAGAGAAAAAGAACTTTGGATTATTGGAATTGAAAAACCTGTTGGGGCAACAGAACAAGTCTTTAAAAGACTTTCCTCCGATGCCCACACCAAGTACTGATAATACAAGGTTGTTTCAAAATCGATTGGTTTTTGAAGAACTGAATTACAATTCGGAACAATTGAAGACAGATTCTGAACTGATGTGTGCCAAACTAACAGAAGACCAGAGTCTCATTTTTGATACTGTTATGCAAGATATTGCAACCAATAAAGGTGGATTATTTTTTGTTTATGGATACGGTGGGACAGGAAAGACTTTTTTTATGGAGAGCGTTATCCGCTTCAGTCCAGTGCAAAGGCCAGATCGTTTTAAATGTCGCATCAAGTGACATAGCTTCTTTGTTGTTACCCGGTGGCCGAACAGCTCACTCGAGATTTGCAATACCTATTGCAATAAATGAGGACTCTACCTGTAACATTAAACAAGGTAGCGACTTGGCTGAATTGTTGATAAAAACGAGCTTGATAATTTGGGATGAAGCTCCCATGATGCACAAACATTGCTTTGAAGCGTTAGATCGAACCATGCGAGATTTGTTGCGTTTTGTTGACCCTAATAGTGAAATGAAGACGTTTGGTGGTAAAATAGTCGTCCTTGGTGGAGATTTCTGCCAAATTCTTCCAGTAGTTCCAAAAGGTACACGTCAAGACATTCTTTCGTCCGCTATAAATTCATCATATTTATGGGATAGTTGCAAAGTTTTAAGATTGACTAAAAACCTAAGGCTAAGTTCGGTACACAACGGTGTGAACCGGCAGGCATTACAAGAGTTTGCTAACTGGATTGCCAATATCGGCGATGGAAAGCTTGGTGGGAGGAATGACGGATATGCAGAGGTTCAAATACCTAATCACATGTTAGTATCATCCGGGGGAAACGACATTAAAGCAATTGTGGAAAGTACATTTCCAATGTTTGCAGTTGGAAACACTGACCCTGAGCATCTGATAGGTCGTGCTATACTTGCACCATCGCTAGACGTTGTCAACGCAGTTAATGAATATATGACTGAGTTGCATAATGCCGAAAGCAGGTCCTACTATAGTTCAGACGCAGTATGCAAAGCCGACGGTGATAATGGTATACTTGGAGATGTACACACACCGGAATTCCTAAACAGCATTCGTGTGTCGGGTCTACCAAATCATACACTGAATTTGAAAATTGGCTCACCAGTAATGTTAATGAGAAATATTGACCATTCTCTTGGGTTGTGCAATGGAACTCGGTTGATAATCACAAAGTTAGCAGACCATGTTATTGAAGGCGAGCTTCTCACTGGTCCCAACAAAGGTACAAAAGTGTTAATACCCAGAATGTCAATGTCACCCTCGGATCCAAGATTGCCGTTCAAGTTTCAACGAAGGCAATTCCCATTGATGCTTTCATATGCGATGACCATAAACAAAAGTCAAGGCCAAACGTTGAGTCATGTAGGGTTAATACTAAAGAAACCGGTTTTTGTACACGGTCAGTTGTACGTAGCTGCATCTCGGGTTAATAATCCAGACGGTCTGAAAATACTGATTGTAAAAGACTCAAGTGCAACTACTACATCAACCACTAATGTTGTATATCATGAAGTTTTCAATAATTTGTAATTTTGTAATGTATTGTTTTTATATTACCAACACCTTGCAACTATTAGTAAGACACAATTTTCATACGTTTTTGCACTGTATTCCCCAATATATCACACAAATATTAACATAAAATACACACAACTAAAAATGTTTAAATAACATCCCGTGCATTGCACGGGTCATATACTAGTCTATATAAAGAGAGAATATTGGGGGTGGGTGGAAGCTTATTCAATTTGATTTACGGAAAAATCTACAACTACTATTTGAATGTGCATTCTAAATCTTCCATTTTAATAAGTCAAAAAAATAAAAAATGTCAATATGATTAGGCGTTTCATTTGGGGAGGAGACAGTGAAACCAAGGTGATTAGCCTGGTTAAATGGGAGTCAGTGATGCGAGCTAAGCAGGTGGGGGACTGGGGCTTCCAAAATTGCATGATGTCAACTTAACCTTCATGGCTAAGTTGGGATGACGTATGAGTATGATGACAGAGTCTGACAGCATGTGGGTAAAGGTCTGAAGGCAGAACAAGTGCGAAGGCAAATGGGCGGTTCTCGAAGGGCTTCGCATGGCAGCAAGGTTTGGAGCGCGAAAGATCATAGTTAAGAGCTATTCCATTGGCACAATACGGGGTATCCATTCGATCGCCCAGGGTCCAGGAAGATGGCGGAACATTATGCTTGTTATCAAACGTAAGAGTTGTCACTTTGAGGCAATGGAGTACATGAACGTTTTTAGAGAGCAAAATAGGGTAGCGGACAAGCTAGCGGAGTCTGCCCTCACCCATGCGCTTGGTAACCAGATCATTGTTCATCCGCCCTCGTTTGTTCAGGCTTTGCTCTGGGAGGATAAGATTGGGGTAAGAGTGCGACGCAAGAAAACTAGTAGTAGGACGACCGTGATGCACCATTAGATTCTCCACCGGGTTAAACCCTCCTTCTGTTCCAAAAAAAAAAAAAAATCATTTTCTTTAAAATATCTACAATTTTATTTGCGATTATGAAAACTTGAACACTGCATAAAGGTATACATTGACTAAACTTGTATAATAACTCGCAAACCATATAAAAGAGTGTGGTGCAATGGTGCATAAGACACATGGGAATGCGAATTAATACAAACTCAATGACAATGTCCTCATTGGTTAGCTAGGAGGCTCGATCTGGCATTCTTATTTATTAAGATGAGCGCGAATAGTAGTGCTAATTAAATAGAAGGAATAAGGTCCAAATTGTGCCCTGATCGAAACGTGAAAGTGCAATTAGGTCCCTGAACGTAAAAAAAGTGCAATTACCCCCCTCAACACCTCAAATATGTGCAATTTGACCTGATAGCAGGTTAACATCCCATCTAGCAGGTTGCATGTGTGACGTGGATGATGATTTGGCATTTTTTTTTGGAAAGATGACTTGGCATTTTTTTTTAATTTCCTTCTTTTGTCTTCTTCTTTACAAAACAACTAACTCTAGCAATTGTAATATTCCACCATCGATATCTTCTCTCAAATTTACAAGCAGGATAAATTTCATGAAAAAATATTCAATTTTACATAGTTATATAAACAACGAACAAGTTAATAGCTTTCACGAGTGTGGTTTGGGAATTTCTGATGCAGGTACACGGTGAATGGAATTTCTGATGCAGGTACACGGTGAATGGAATTTCTGACGCAGGTACACGATGAATGGAATTTCTGATGCAGGTTTGGGAATTTTGATGCGTGGTTTGGAAATTTCTATTGAAGCTTTGCCTTAATACACGGTGAATGGAAGAAAAGGAAATTAAAAAAAAAAATGCCAAGTCAGCATACACATCATTATATAACCGGTTGGATGGATGTTAACCTGCTATCAGGTCAAATTGCACATATTTGAGATGTTGAGGGGGGTAATTGCACTTCTTTTACGTTCAGGGACTAAATTGCACTTTCACGTTTCGTTCAGGGGCCAATTTAGACATTATTCCTAAATAGAATCTAGGTTAAACAATGGGACGTGGCGTTGTTTCATGTGTGAGATCGTTGAGGTGTGTGAGAATATGTGATTTTGAAATAAGATTAGAGTAGCGAATAAACTAAGGGCATCCACTATGGTTTTCTTTTCTTTTAAAATTGTAGGCTCAACTCTTCCATATTATCTTATAATCTCCTTTTATTTTTATTTTTATTTTTCTTTGATCATTTTTTTTTTTGGCCTTACTCATTCAAACACCTACATACCATATATTATTTTATTCACTTTTCTTTGGATCGTTATGCTGTGCATCCGTATGCACCATGCATGGTGCATACGGATGCAAAAACGACGTCATTTTATTAAAAATGCGCATCCCACTTAAAAAAAAAATTCAGTTTCGATTCTCCTGTTGTTCATTCATTCTGGAATTTTAGTTCATAGATTCTGAAATTTTAGTTCATAGATTCTGGAATTTTAGTTCATTGATTATGAATATTTAGACGTGAATCGAAATTGATTTTTTTTTCATTCATTATGGATATTTAGTTCATTCATTATGGATATTTAGTTCATTCATTATGGATTTTTAGTTCATTCATTCTGGAATTTTAGTTCATCGATTCTGGAATTTTAGTTCATCGATTCTGGAATTTTAGTTCAAATTATGCACAATATATTGTTGTTGCTGGGAATCGAAACTGATTTTTTTTTTAAAGTGAGACGCGCGTTTTTAATAAAACGACGCCGTTTTTGCATTCGTATGCACCATGCATGGTGCATGGTGCATACGGATGCACAACATAATTTGCCCTTTTCTTTCCAAAAGGTTGAACCTCAACCCTAAGGGCCCCCACACCCCGGCCCGACAGAGCATCTATGATGATGTAAATCATGGTAACTCAACTGAACATGAAACACAGAGGCTAGACCTTTGCTTACTGTGCACAAGGAGCTCCCCCACTTTTCAATAATTAATAATTTCAACTTTATAATAATAATTGTGATTTTAAATAAAAATAAATTTAAATAACAAAACAAAAAATTTGGAATTAAATTTTAAATACAATTTTTTTTGAAATAGTATATATATATATATATATATATATATATATATATATATATATATATATATATATATATATATATATATATACACTAGTTTTTTACGTGCATTGCGCGATTGGGATAATGCCCAATTTTTATTTTTATTTTGTTTTAAATAAGTACTTTAAAGTATATTAAGGAAATATTATATTGGAATTGAATGTTGAATTTGCGTATTTAAATAGGTAATTCTAAGTTTACAAATGCAAGATAATATAGTCAAGATTGATTATAATTGTCAATAAAATAATTGTATATGTATGGTTGAAACCAAATACGCGACATAAAGGAGAGCAAAATAAAAATTAGGGCATAATATAATAAATACATACTAATATTGAAGAGTTAACTGCTGATTGCCAAACAAGGATATTGCGAGGTAGTTTCTCCCTTCAATTTGGTGTGTGATTTGAGTACTCTTTTTGTCAATAAATACCCCAAGTTCGTAGTTAATATAATTGGCTTATTTATATTTTTTTTATTTTTTAAAAACAATTATTATTATTATTATTATTATTATTATTATTATTATTATTATTATTATTATTATTATTATTATTATTGTTATTGTTATTGTTATTGTTATTGTTATTGTTATTGTTATTGTTATTATTATTATTATTATTATTATTATTATTGTTATTGTTATTGTTATTGTTATTGTTATTGTTATTGTTATTGTTATTCTTATTTTTTATTATTATTATTATTATTATTATTATTATTATTATTATTATTATTATTATTATTATTATTATTATTATTATTATTATTATCATTTTACATGTTAATCTAAATAGCTAATTTATACAAATATCTTTAGGTGTATCCTCCAGCTAAAGGTTGTGTTGGACCTCCTTAGGCCCGAAAACCCAAAAACCAACACTGGCGCCGTCCGTGGGGATCGTGACAAAAGGTCACGTTTGCCTCTTTGTCCGAGCAATTTCGGAGAGCGTCTGGTGGAAAGGATCCACTACGGACGGAAGATTGAGAAGGTTCACGGAGAGCCGTGGACCAAGAAGAGGATTAGAGGAGAATCAAGCACGAATACTACACGTTGAGGTCAACAAGAGGTAACCATTACTATATAAATTTTATGTAATATTTAAATTAAAGTTGTCGGCAAAGAGTGGTCGGTCCATCACACTGAGGGACTCGGCCGGGGGAATCAAGAAGTCGGGACGCCGAATAAATGGTTCCCCCACCACGACCTTAACGGTAGATACCGTGGTCACAATTGTTTTCTCCATTTTTCTTGATTATATTGAGCTAGACAAGCAATATGTTGTTAAAATGGGGCTTGTGAAGGGGCTCTCCAGTATATATTTTAACTGGATGTCTCCAGTTCCAAGAAGTGGAATTTCTTAAATTGATATCGGTACCAAAGTTGTATGTACCTACCGCTACAATAAAAAAAAAATCAAGCGTGAGGATTTGATACAAATTGGTTCTAAGCTGGCAGTCAATACGCAAGGAGACAGAACAGACACGACATATATATCTGCTGAATATAGCAATTAAGTATACAAAGAGAGTGCATGTGTTATTGAGAAGACACATGCGGTGGAAAAGCACGAAAATAAAACATAGCGAAAAGAGAAAATTCAAGAAAAATGAGGAGAATCAGAAATTTGCACTCAGCGCTACGGAATACTCCGGATATATAAAGCTATAAAATACTCAGACCCATGAGGGTCTTGATCCGACCACATCCTTGGCATGAAGGGGAGCAGTCGGCGGTTACCAAAGACGCAAGCGGCTAGGAGGGCACTCGGCGAGAGTTTGGGAGTCGGTCGCGTGTCTCTTGGACTGCGGACTTGAAGGCACCGACTAAATTCGAAGAGCCGGTAGCGATGGACTCGGCACAGGAATGTGATAAGTCGAGCTCGTCTTCGAAGTCTCTCTGATCCGCTTATATAGTTGGCCAGTAAAGATCATTAGAGCCATACAGATGACTCTCTGCGTTTTGGAAAGTGCAATTAAGGCCAACATGCTCGGTAGAAATCGAAAGGGTCGACGGTGGCGAATTCTGATGATCGACTCGGGCTTGGGTGATAAGAACAAGAAGCCGATCGACAACTGATCAGCGGATTCGGCCTAAGGAAAGACCACCCATGGATGAATAGAACAATGATTAGCCAAGCTATTTATAAGCAGTTTCGCCTTGATAAAAGGGGCAAGAAAGAGACAAAATGGTGAAAATTGTCAACACATAGAAATTGCATGTGTCTCATACGCGGCAGAATTAAGAGAAGCAAGAAAGGGGGTCGGCTAAAATGTATGCAGAAGGAAAAATATAATGTCAGAATGTTGGTGAACCAACATGAGATCACCACGTGATGAAAATGAGGGGATTGATGAATCTTACGTCACAGGAGGTTGATCGCCTGCACTGCTCGAAATATTTGGCTACCAAGAAGACAAAACTAACATGCCGCTGCCGTCATTATCCTCCAAGATTCTTCCAGCAGCTGTTGATTGAAATTGGGTGAAAATTTCAATTTCCTAGAGGTGCTCTTTTGGGAAAGAAGAAAAGTGAAATGGCAATGGTTCCGACTACTCTGACGAGCAGCGAAGGTCGCGTCCATAGCTACTGTTACAATGATGAAATTTCACCGCGCAATTCGCGTATTCGAGTCCAAGACTCGGCCAGGTCATGCATGGTCGAGGATGCAATGATGAATCTAGCGAGCTATGCGAGCCCAATGGTCAGTCGCGACAGCCAGTCAGGCTTCTCTGCCTCGGCCCTTGGATAATTGTCACCCGCCTTGCGGCTCTGCTTCACTAAGCTACTGAAAATCTACGGCTCAAGGTTGTCATATCCAGCCACTACTTATTTTGCGGCCATGGTTCGTTTCAACCCACGGTGATGAGGCAGCACTATATCAGTTCAATTCCGGAGGGATTCCCGATAATTTGCAATAGAGTGCTTAGCCAAATTCCCTTCTGCAGAAACATAAAGGGATCTCTCCGTCGTCGCTCTCTATGGCCAAGATCAAGAAGCTGGGGGTTGGATGATGAACTGGATTGTAGAATACAGCGATATCGAAGAACCAGATATGGAAAAGAGAACGCAAAAAAAAAAAAAATGCGATCACAGAAATCTTTTTACCAGGAAAAAATCAGACATGTTGAGGGGAGGAGCTGATTTAGCCTTTTTGTAGTAAGGGCGCGAAAGGAAGCAGATGATTTGATCCTCCAGCTTGTTCTTCGTGAGGAGCCGGATCTCCATTGCGGATCACTCCTATTCGTCGATTAACGACAACCGAAGATGGCAAATCAGCAGCTGAATCAATTCGTCGGAGTTATTCGCCGCGCAAGCTAATGGTAACCACCGACTCTGAGGGGAAGTTGGTAGAAAAAAGCTGGTAATGGTGGACCCGGTACAGAAATCTGGCTTGGTAGGAATCTGGTTGGTGAAGACCGTGGATGTACGCAGCAATGGCGGCAATAAGGAAAGAACATATTCGCATATGGGAAAATTACACATAAAAATATGGAGCTCAGTACGTGATAGTACATCCGTTCCTATTTTAAAATGACGTTACAATGGGAAATACGCGCTTACCATAAATGTGCGAGCCTTCTAATGAAAAGGAAAACTCGATGAGCATGGGAATTATATTAATGTAACCATTGAGTCAGTCGTCGAAGTCGGAGATAATGGAAGGTGATATAGAGGCTTTAATTACCAAGATATCGGCTTCTAGGCCACCATGCAGTTAGTCGTCGAGCTTCTAGACAGCGTGCCTGCCTCCCAGCTTCACTTCCTCGCCGACTCCATGTTTTCCATGCAGGATGTTTCATAGTAGAGGGAGATGCTTGCAGTGTTGAGACAGGGTACATCGCCCATGCTACCGAAAAATACCGGGATCAACTCGTGCGCAATAAGCCTGAGCGAAAGGAGTAGTCGGACGTCGTAGACGAAGGAGTCGAAGTCGGTCACCATGAATGTCTGCGCCGAAGTCTCTACCAGTGTTGGCGAAGTCTCACTCGGCCACTCTCGATCTCTCCTTTTCAATTCGAGACCACGAGACTCCGCTCTCCGAGGTTCCCGCTAGCGGCTCTGGCGATGGGCTTATAAAAACCGCTAAAATCATAGCCAAAAAGACTGAGAGGAAGATTGGTCGTGATCACCTCAGGCACGCTTGGATTCTCTCGTAGAATATGCAATCCCCAAGGTAACTTATTTCACCTCTGCAACCACATCCGGCTGATTGTAGTCAGAGAGATCCTCCGCATTATCTCAGAGCTTCTACTGGTTCTCACTACGGTTTCTGTAAATATGGAGAGAGACTACCATCAACTCTTAATGGGAAATACTTGGCCGACTTCACCGAGTCCCCGTGGGTATTTGCTATAAGCGTCCGCGATTGTTCCGCCGAGTCAACGGTGTCAACCATCATGCGATCGGACGCGGAGTGGGAGCAGTATGTCATTCCCACCGATGAGAGGAACACGACACTCCCATCATTTTTTCAAAAGGTACAACACCGCAAAACCGCCTTCGCAAAAAAAAAAAAAAAAAAGAAAAAAAAAAAGACAACTAGTTGTCACTAGCATGGATGAGTCCTCGAATATTCTCTGACTTGGCCAGAAACTCGCTAAGAACGGAATTGAAGCATTCCTTACATGCTGAGTAAGGGTCTGATAAAAGGAAGTAAGAAGTCATCAAACTTGCTGTCTAATTGAGGGACTCGGCGCTGTAACTCACGTAGGAAGTCGGCAAGGAGAGCATTCAGCGAAGGTTAGGGAGTTGGTTGCGTAGCACTCGGACTGCGGAGAGGGGGACCGCAGGCATGCTGTTTCCTTTAGAAGATGGTATTGATCTGGCATTTATGGGGAACGTATATAGGGCATCCGTATAACCAAATTTGATGAGCGGGGAAGTCGTACAAACCAAGTAATTCGGGTCTGTATGTGAACGAGCAAGGAGAGAATGAGTATATTCTTAGATGGGGCACGCATGACATGGACGACCTCGAAGCTGGAGATATTTGATGAACAAGAGCCCGAATCACGACACATCTTGCAGCTTACTCAGGGCTATGCGCAATCTTGGTATACGTTAAATTCAATGCTATGAAGATTTAAAAATTCAATTGTGAAGGATTGGTAAAAGCTATGGAAGAAAATAAGGAGGCCAGGGCTCGACTCCTCTTGCCCCAGCGTTAATATTTTTTCAGCTCGGTGGGAAATACTAAGGTGCTAATAATAAGGTGCTTCAAAACCGACTGCCCGAGTATTATCATTTACGCGAGTTTGAAGGATGGATTTTTCGACATATGGCGAGTTTAATTTCCAGTCACATGTGCCGCGCAATAGACTTGGATATATTCTGGGCATGGCAAGAAAATATATTCCAAGATATTGCTCATGGTATTTCTCATCTACAAGGGGCTACATAAAGGAAGGAAAAGTAAAGCTACAACCGCGAATCACCCCGACTAAAAGACGCGAGTCAGTAAAGAAAGATCCAAGAGTCCAAGCTCTCAGATGTTTGTTAGAAAAGAATAATCATAGCCAGGACTCGCCTCGAGCAAGGACTCGGCGAGAGAAAATGAAAAGAAACAAGGGCTAGGACCCTTAGAAAAAGCCAAAAGAGTCACCTCGACTAAGGAACTCGGCAAGAAAAGATAGGAAACAAGGGCCCAGACCCTTAGACGTTTCCGAGAAAAAGCCTACAGGAGTCGCCTCGACTGAGGGACTCGGCGAGTATAGAGAGAAACGACGGGGCACTGACCCTAAACTGTTTCTGAGATAGAAAAAGCCTAATGAGTCACCTCGACCGAGGGACTCGGCAAGAAAAGATAGGAAACAAGGGCCCAGACCCTTAGATGTTTCCGAGAAAAAGCCTACAGGAGTCGCCTCGACTGAGGGACTCGGCGAGTATAGAGAGAAACGACGGGGCACTGACCCTAAACTGTTTCTGAGATAGAAAAAGCCTCATGAGTCACCTCGACCGAGGGACTCGACAAGAAAAGATAGGAAACAAGGGCCCAGACCCTTAGACGTTTCCGAGAAAAAGCCTACAGGAGTCGCCTCGACTGAGGGACTCAGCGAGTATTGAGAGAAACGACGGGGCACTGACCCTAAACTGTTTCTGAGATAGAAAAAGCCTAATGGGTCGCCTCGACCGAGGGACTCGGCAAGAAAAGATAGGAAACAAGGGCCCAGACCCTTAGACGTTTCCGAGAAAAAGCCTACAGGAGTCGCCTCGACTGAGGGACTCGGCGAGTATTGAGAGAAACAACGGGGCACTGACCCTAAACTGTTTCTGAGATAGAAAAAGCCTAATGGGTCGCCTCGACTGAGGGACTCGGCAAGAAAAGATAGGAAACAAGGGCCCAGACCCTTAGACGTTTCCGAGGAAAAGCCAAAAGGAGTCGCCTCGACTGAGGGACTCGGCGAGAAATTAAAGAAACAACGGGGCACTGACCCTAAATCGTTTCTAAGTAAAGAAAAAGCCTACAGGGGTCGCCTCGACTGAGGGACTCAGCGAGAAAAGAGAAAAGAAACAAGGGCTCCGACCCTTAGACATTTCTTAGAGAAAAAGAGAAAAGAAACAAGGGTTCCGACCCTTAGACGTTTCTAGAGAAAAGAGGAAAGAAACAAGGGTTCCGACCCTTAGACGTTTCTAGAGAAAAAGAGAAAAGAAACAAGGGTTCCGACTCTTAGACGTTTCTAGAGAAAAGAGAAAAGAAATAAGGGTTCCGACCCTTAGACATTTCTAGAGAAAAGAGAAAAGAAACAGGGGTTCCGACCCTTAGACGTTTCTTAGAGAAAAAGAGAAAAGAAACAAGGGTTCCGACCCTTAGACGTTTCTAGAGAAAAGAGGAAAGAAACAAGGGTTCCGACCCTTAGACGTTTCTAGAGAAAAAGAGAAAAGAAACAAGGGTTCCAACCCTTAGGCATTTCTAGAGGGAAAAGGAGCTACCACCGAAGAGTCGCCTCGACTGAGGGACTCGGCGAATAAAGAAGGAATCGAGGGTCCGAGCCCTTAGAAGTTTATTAAAGAAAGAAAAAGTTACAGCCAAGATTCACTTCGACGGCTAAAGAGAAAGGGGCTCAGAGCCAGAAGGTCACATCCACTGAAGCAGTCGGTCATACGGCAAACAAAGAGAAGTCATGAGGATGGAGTCGTGTAGAATGTTGAATAAAGAGTTGGCAAAAATTGAGGGGGCTAATAAAGGAAATTTTGAGGCAAGAGAATATACTTTTCCATGCCCTGCTAAGCACGAGACATAGAAAAGTGAGGGACTAGTTGATGGGGTGTGAACCCCGTGGGCTCGGGGCCCAAGAAGAAAAGAGATAAAGCCCAGACAAAGAAGGGAAGCCCAAGAAGAAAATGGAGCAAGCCCAAAAGAGATACGAGCCAAACCGAGGAGTCGGTTGGCCCAGGAGTCGGCTCGACCCGGAGGTCGGCACGGGTAGAGGGTCGGACTAACTAGCTGTTATTCCTAATTATCTACCCTTAAAAGTCCTATTTATCTACCTCATCCATAACCCCCAAATAAAGGCTACCTATTAAGTCTCCCACTTATTACCCCACTAATAACCAAGTTAATACCTATTAACTACCCTACTAAATGGTCCAACGGACACTTTTGGGGATGGGCTAGCTATAAAATGAGGAGAAGACAAGAAGAAAGAGGGGGGGATCCATTCATCTCATCCATAAACACATGGGAGAACTCTCTCAAGCACTCTTCCTACACACAAGAATGCCACATATCACCCTCCCACAACTACTTTCCCAAGAATGCCTCATTCCACAATATACAAGGAAGACTCCACCACTCATCTATACACATGGAAGGACTCTTCCACACCATTCCATCACTCTTCTTTCTATTATTCTCACTACATTATTAGAAGCACAACACTTTGTATAGATATAGCCCTACAAGTATGTACAAAGACACCTACAAAATACATAGTGGAGTTAGGCTTGGCACCGCCCAAAAAGGCCCGTGGTTTTCCTTTCGGTTTCCACGTCAAAATCATCGAGTTCATATTATTTTAGCAAGCTTTTATTGAAAGGTGTATCCTCCAGCTAAAGGTTGTGTTGGACCTCCTTGGGCCCGAAAACCCAAAAACCAACAATTATTATTATTATTATTATTATTATTATTATTATTATTATTATTATTATTATTATTATTATTATTATTGTTATTGTTATTGTTATTGTTATTGTTATTGTTATTGTTATTGTTATTGTTATTGTTATTGTTATTGTTATTGTTATTATTATTGTTATTATTTTTATTATTATTTTTATTATTATTTTTATTATTATTATTATTATTATTATTTTTATTATTATTTTTATTATTATTATTGTTATTGTTATTGTTATTGTTATTGTTATTATTATTATTATTATTATTATTATTATTATTTTTATTATTATTATTATTATTATTTTTATTATTATTGTTATTATTATTGTTATTATTATTATTATTATTATTATTATTATTATTATTATTATTATTATTATTATTATTAGTTACAACCAAAAATAATTCATATGCATTTCTTTAATTTATAATTATGTGTCCACAATGCCTTTATTCAAAAAAAAAAAATTATTCATTACCAATAAATTAACTAAGAGAAATAATTTTATTAGTTATATTGTCTTTATTTTTCTTCCATATAAAAATTTTTTATATTCAAATTTATTAATTGATTATATACGCTACATTATCCTTACAATGTCTTTATTCAGTGAAAATAAAATTATTAATTATCAATAAATTAATTAAAAGAAATATTTTCATTAGTTATATTGTCTTTATTTTTCTCAAATGTAAAAATTTTTACATTCAAATTCATCAATTGACTATATTCACTACATTATCTATTATCTTTTTTGTGCACTATTTTTCTAATTAAATATCAAAGTTATAATACAAAATAATGCTATATATTTATTTACCAAGTATTTTATTAATACCATGAAAAAATTAAAAAATATAATTAATAAAGCCAACCATATTAACTACTTGAGAGATTTTGTGACAAAGAGAGTATTCAAATCACACAACAAATTGAAGTGAGAACTACCTCGCAATGTCCTTGTTTGACAATCAGCAGTTAGCGGTTAGCGTTAGCGGATTATACTAGCGGATTTGACCAGCGAATTTATTTAATTATTAACATTGGGTAGAAAAAATGACCGCCAAATTATTAAATCAAATGAATGGTTCATATTGTTCAGGTTTTAACTTTTTTCTTTTAAGATTTTCTAATTTATCCTTAATTATATGCTTATCCATTTAATTTTTCCATTAATTCACCGTTAGTCTAATTCTAATATTAAAGTCTAATATAGAATTATAACTACACCATTAATCTAATTCTAATATTAAAGTCTTAATAGAACTTAACCACAAATCCTAATGTCGGAATCTCCTCAAACAATATTAGTATATATTTAATATTTTATGTCCTAATTTTTATTTGTTCTCCCTTATGTCCCGTATTTGGTTTCAACCATACCTATACAATTATTTTATTGACAATTATAATCAATCTTGACTATATTATCTTGCATTTGTAAACTTAGAATTATCTATTTAACCCGCACCGGTTTAGCTCAATGGTTTAGTGGGTAGTATTTGGGAGAAGAGACCAAGGTTTGAACCTCGGCGGCGGCAGTGCGGGAATTATGTCCAAAGTGGGCAGATTCCTTGTGCGTATCAGCATTTACAACCTCCCACAATGCTCTGTTGGGTCGGAGTGTGGAGGGCCCTTGGGGTTGGAGACTCAACATTTGGGAGAAGAATTATCTATTTAAATACGCAAATTCAACCTTCAATTATCTATGCATGAACAATTTCAATATAATCCTGCCTTAATATACTTTAAAGTACTTATTTAAAAAAAAAACATTGGGCATTATCCCAATCGCGCAATGCACGTAAAAAACTAGTATATATATAAGGGTTTATGTGCAGATGTAGCTTCCCATGCGGTTAACTCAAAAAGACGCACCGTAAGTACACAAATCACGCACTTTAAGAAGACAAATCACGCACCTAAAGTTTTTAAATGGTGCACCTTAAGTACACAAACAAAACACCTTAAGAACACGAATCACGCACTTAAAGTTTTAAAATTACGCACCTTAAGTTTCAACAACTAACGAACCTTAAAGCATATAAATCACGCACCTTATGAAGAAAAACAACGTACCTTAAGAAGGCAACCACGCACCTAAAGCTTTAGGCTGACACACCTTAAGTTTCAACAATTGACTCACCTCAAACACACAAACCACGCACCTTAAGAAGGAAAACAACGCACCTAAAGCTTTAGATCGACGCACTTAAATTTTCAACAACTGACGCACCTTAATCACACAATACAAAACAACTCACCTTAAACATAAAAATTACGCACCTTAAGAAGGAAAACCACGTACCTTAAATTTGACCTAGATGCAAAAATTACCAAATTACCCATATATATTCACTTCCCGCAAACATTCATGCACATGGGTGCACCTACTTATAACTATAGGTGCAACTACTTATAACTATAGATGCAACTACTTTCACCTATAAGTGCATATAATTTTGCCTTGTTAACATTCACTTCCCCGTAAACATTCATGCACCTAGGTGCACCTACTTATAACTATAGGTGCAACTACTCGTGTGCACCTAGGTGCATGGACCATGGTTGTCAAATGAAACTGTAGTAGAATTAAAATGATACTTTAGTGTTGCTAAAATGAAACTAGTGTGTGTGAAAAATGAAATTAAAAAACAGAGCTCATTCAACAACGTATTATCAAATGAAACTGTAGTATAATTAAAATGATACTTTAATGTTGTTAAAATGAAACTAGTGTGTGTGGAAAATGGAGCTAAAATTCAGAATCATACAATGACATATATTGTCAAATGAGCGTGGAGTGTAATTGAAACAATACTTTAGCATTATTATAATTAAATTAGTGTGTGGAAAATAAAACAACAAAATAGAGCCCATACAATAATGTATATTGACACATTGTCAAATGAAACTGTAGTATAATTAAAATGATACTTTGGTATTGCTATAATGAAACTAGTGAGTATGGAAAATGAAACTAAAAAATAGAGAAATATTGTCAAATGAAACTAAAGTGTAATTAAAATGATACTTACTTTACGGATCATAGTAAAATTTGCCATTCAGTACACTGTACACCTCATGGCTTGAAAAAAAAAAATTATAGACTACTGAATAGGAAATTCTAACACCATTTTTAAAAATATAAATAATGCTGTTTTTCCTTATTAAGTTCACTCTCTAACCTAACAATAAATATGTATCCATAAATTTGCAGAATTCATTGTAAATTAAAAAAGGAAACTATTTAGTAATTATATAGGGAAAAAAACCCAATTAATTGGCAGATTTCATTGTAAATTAAAAAAGAACCTATTTAATAATTACTCCGTATTTAGGAAAAATCTTATTAGATGGTAAGGGAAATTTAGGAGTGACCTGTAACATTACCTTTTATTTTTAAACTAGTCTTTTCTATGCGCGATGCGCAAAAACATATGCCCAATATTTATATATTTTTAAAATAACTAATAAATTCCTATTAATTAAAATCTATATATATGAAATCAAATTTATTTATTATAATAATAAAATATATAATGTCTACAAATATTATTATCATTAAAGAATATAAGAAAATATATGGTGAATGCATGTGCATGGTAACAATAATGAAAAAGATAACGGAAGTTATAACGGTAGGGGTATTTTTGTCCAAAAAATTATATAGTACAACTCTAAAAGCACAATGTACAAAATGATTAGCATTAAAAACATGGACAAAAATGAGGGATATAACTTTGATTGAAACTTATTATGTTTTTAGATATTAAATCACGAATTACTAAATACAATTTTTTTTGGATGATGCAGAAATTCGAGAAATTTTTAATCATTATATGATACTATGCACTATGTAAATAATACTCTGGAGCGTTATGCTTGCAATCGTGTGTACCATGCAAAGTGCACACAGAATTGTATTTATAATTTCTATACTATAGATTCATAACTTTTATACTATAGATTCATAATTTCTAAATTGTATAATTATCAAATTATGAACATATAGTTTATTGATTTGTGAATACAGAGTTCAACAATTGAGAATATGATTATATGAACATCGAAAATTGTGAACATAGAGTTTTGTAATTGTGAATATAGAGTTCAATAATTATGAATCTATAGTATAAAAATTATGAATCCAATTCCATGTACACCATGCATGGTGCACAGGGTTGCAGAGCATAATTTGCCCAATACTCCTATGTAATAGTCTGTAAATCATACAAGCACAAATTATATCGTGGATCAGTGTCCACCATGCACATTGTGAACCATGATTCATATTATGTACATGCAAGTAACACATTATAGATCTTAAGTTCCTTGATTATATACATGTTTTAACATCATAATAAGTTCATAATATGTGGACAGTAAGTAAAAAAAGTGAAGGTAGATAATAATAATATATTAATAACATGTACATAATATGAACTAGGGTTCACAATACGGATGATCAGTCATGGTCTACGATGATATATATATCAGAATCTATCACATCAGAAAGTAAATTTGAGAAAATAAGATTTGAAAGTACATATAGGTGTGACATTCGGGTAAGAATTACTCCGTAGTAAATAATTTGCATAACATACTCCGTATTAGATACGGATAGTAAATGAACACGTACGGAAAGAAAATTATTATTATTAGCGAAATACGGAGCATGAAGACGAGTAATTTAACCCCATATTTAACCCCATAAATGCACGTGGCACACATTCACACTAGAGTCTAGAACAACAACACAACGCTGCGATAACGATCAATTTCAGTCCTATGATGAATGCTGAGATAAACTTGAAAAATGTATTGCGTGTAAGAGTTATTCCCTCAGGCTGGAGATAAAATGTGATTCAAATAGATCCCCGCCGCGCTTGTTCATACACACAGAGAGGGCATACACTCCTCTCTCTCTCTCTTTCTCTCTACAAATGGCCGATCAGAGTGGCGCCCTTTCTCGCTCTACTTCAGTTGGAAAGAATCGTGCTGAGCTCAATGGTGTCAGGATTGATAAGACGCTTCTGATCGATATTCATGAGCTCTCTTTTGGGCCCATGATCAAAGACAGCCCCTACTCCATTGTCTATGAAGGATTGTAAGTTTTTTTTTTTTTTTTTTTTTTTTTTTAATGATAGCATTTGCTGCTCCAATTCTAATCTTGAACTGAATTTTGCTTGATTTTTGGAATGCTGGGTCTGATTTGCCCAGAGAGATTGACTGGTTTTTTATTCCCCTAAAATGATAAATGCTTGGTGAAGAAATGAGAAATGGGTATTTCAGATTTGTTGTAGATAGAATTCATGGGAATTTATGTTGATGGGGAATCAACTTAAATTTGTGTCCTGGGAAATGAATTTTGATATTAATAGAAGCAAACCATCATAGATAAAGGGTTTGCTGGTTTTTTTTTTTTTTTTTTTGGATGCATAAGACATCTACTGAAGGATGAGGGGCTTCTCTGTTCTGGGCATTGTGTTAATTTCTTGATTTCTTGATTTTCTTGCATCTGCTTAACTGTGTTATTGATACTGGAATCGAATTCTTGAGTTTATGTCAAAACATAGCGTAGAGTTCATGATTTCAGAAAGAAATGCTGAGCAAACCGTGCACAGTAAAGGCAAAACTGCTGTCCCGAAATTTAAATATAGGAAAAAAGTGATGCATTAATAAATAGTCCTTGGCTATACTCGAACTTTTCTTGACTTAATTTACTCGTGAACTTTGAGTGAGAGTCTGATGCAATCAATAGTTTTACCATGCAAACATGTTACAAGCTGTTATTCTATCCAAAACCAGCAAGGTTGGATATATGCTTAAAAAGAGTTAGAATATTCATGAACTTTTAGAGAAGTGTTTCCGTTACATAAAGTGTGTAGTTGGAAGGAATTCTTGTTGCATTTTGTTGAGCAATAATCTTCATGGTGTCTGGAACGCTTATTTGATTAAATCATTGAAGTTCTATATTAAATAATCAAGTTTTTACACATTTGGAAAGATTGTGCATTATAGGTTGTATGACACGTTTTAGCTATATTGAGTGAGTACTCTACTAATAACTCAAACTAGATTATGAGTTATTAAGAATCCATAATTGTAGACTTCACTAAATGAGGGGTTTATCTCCCTTCTTTCCCTTTGCGTGGAATTTCCTTATGAAATCAGTAGTAATACAGTAAGACTGTAAAAGTTACTGTACTGCTTAAATTAGTTCCTGTTTCCTAGTGTTAGCGTTTCAAAAGTTGACTGTCACAAGAATCAATAGTTACGATGTAATTAATAGGAAATTGCATACACATAAGGGGCATTTGCTTGTTGATTGGTGATAAAACTTCAGCTTTTGTTATCCACTGTCATGATGTATTTCTTGTTTTTTCCCTCTTATGTACCATGTTCCAGGTATAAATCTACACCTGTCGCTATAAAAGTAATACTGCCAGAAAAATCGGCGAATGTGAGTCCTGAGCGGAAAGGCAGATTTGAGCGGGAAGTTATGCTGTTGGCTAGAATGCAACATGAAAACATTGTGAAGGTACCCGTTCTTATCGTGCAAGATATGTGTTGACAACTATATATGTGCTTTTAATTTATCTGGCATGAATTTGTAAGTTTGCCTGCCAATGACTTGGGAAGTCTAACTATGAAAAGATTTCTACAATCTATCCTAGGGAGGGTTATGTCATTTTAATGGCATTGCAATTTTTATATACGACTTGGAAAGTGAAACTGAAACTTTGTTATCTTTGTTATTGTTGTTTACTACTAGATGTTGACTTGTAGCCCTGACTAACCTGGTTGGGGTCACAAGGTGGGTTTACCCAGTACACACCCTCGGGTAGTGGCTGCGGGTTTCCCTCGTCACCCAAAAAAAGAAAAAAGTTAAATAGCTCTAAAGAGTTATTTGTGTAACTAAATTTTTCTTTTGTCTTATTCGCGGTTAACCTTTCTTGCAATTCAGCTATTTGTAATCAGTGTGTCTTCTTTGATCCCTTTACTATTGCCTCAATGCGTTTGAATTTCATCACTTTCAAAAAAGATGCTTATTACGTACTGAAAATCGATCTCCTGTTTAGAAATTGGCGGCTTTCTCTCAGTTGCTCAGATATGTTATATGCTTTGTCAGTTTATTGGTGCCACCGTGGAACCAGCCTTGCTTTTAGTTACAGAACTTATGAGATGTGGTACACTTCAAAAGTACTTGTGGAGTATCCGACCCAAATGCCCAGATTTGAAGCTTTCTTTAAATTTCGCATTGGATATCTGTCGAGCCATGGAACATTTGCACACTAATGGCATCATTCACCGCGACTTGAAACCCAGTAATGTCTGCCTATATACTCATTAGATGCTATTTTAGTCCTTTTTCTTAAAGTTTCATGTTTGGAATTCAATCAAACTGACAAACATATGGTAATTACAGGTAATCTTCTTCTCACTGACGACAAGAAAATTAAGCTGGCAGACTTTGGACTGGCCAGGGAGGAGTCAGAAACCGAAATGACTACTGAAACTGGAACCTATCGTTGGATGGCTCCCGAGGTATTTTACATATGCGAGATCATCGTTTTACATCCTCTCCTATCGAATCCAAGGACTTACGCCTTATCTGTAACAGCTCTTTAACATGGACCCTTTGGGAATGAGGAAGCATTACAATCATAAGGTGGATGTCTACAGTTTCTCGTTGATTCTTTGGGAGCTGCTGACAAACAGAACTCCTTACAAAGGACGAAACAGCGTCATGGTGGCATATGCATCAGCCAAGGTATGCCCCTACGAGGCCACGACTCCTTTTACCATTTCCATCATCCATCTGTTCTGTGAACCAAACATGTTGTAACTGTATTGTTGAACGAGACCAAATGGTGTAACTGTTTTTGTTTTCTGTCGTCGACTCAGAACATGAGGCCTAATGTGGATGACATCCCGAGGAACATTGGCTCCCTCATCAGCGCCTGTTGGGCGGAGAACCCTGCAGACAGACCAGAGTTCAAGAAAATATCAGAAACCTTAGAAAACATTCTCAGAAATATGAGCGCTGATCTGCTCGTGCCAGAAGCAAATTCTCCGATGAATGGAGCTGCAGATTCTCCCGGCACAAGCTGGTTGATGGACCAGCCTGTTGCCAAAAACTGCCGGAAGAAGAAGAAGATGAAGAAAACGAAAGGTCTCTGTTGCTGTTTCGCAAGCTCTTCCGATGACTCTCTCTAGAGGCCGTTTGGTAGCTAAAAAATGTCATTCCAAAGAACAAGTTTGCTGTCATCATCCATACAATTTATAGAACATACAACACAAACATTGTTACATAAATAAACAATTTGTGAGTCCAAAGAAGAGTTAATAGTTTGCTTTGTTTGGCAGTTGCAGACACTTTAGGAAACTTACAGAGTTACAGAGTGTTTGGGTTATAGGAAAATGAATTCCTTAGAATTGGAATTCATAAATTTTGAGGAAAAAAAAAAAAAATATTGTTTGGTTAATGGAGTTTGAATTCTTCAAATTTGAGGAAAAAATATTAACAGAAAACTGTTCTTTGTTTTCTGTTTTCTAATTTTTCAGTTTAGAAAACTTGTTTATTAATAGATAACTGTTATTTATTTTTTGTTTTCTAATTTTTAAGTTTTCACCTAAAATTTAGTTTAGATAATATTAATATTTTTTGAGCTAATAATTTAAAATATATATATATATATATATATATATTTTGGATATATTCATTTGAATGACATGTATATGAATATATAACTTTTACTTTGAATTCTAATATATGTGAGATTTCAATATCTGATATCTGGACTGAACTTGTATTATGATGTAGCATAATTAAAAATATTCGAACTAATAATCTATTGAGTTCAATCAAAATTTAAGATATTATATAAAATTTAATTCTTAATTTTGATAATGTAAATAATGTCTAACTTTAAAGTATAAGTAAATAAATTATGTTTAAATAAGTAAAGTAAGTAGAAAAGATAGAAGATAGTGATAAGTAAAATAAGATGATAATGAATGTAATCATAATAATGTGGTTATAGTGACATAGCTACAATATATGTATATATATATATATATATATATATATATATATATATATATATATATATATATATTTTACAATTTTAATAAGAGCCAATAATGTTAGGCCCTTAATTGGAATAAAAAAAAATGTCGGTACTACTTGTTTTTTAAAATAAATGGTTCATAGTATTTTGATTTTAGTATTTTTGACGATTTTCCTTATTTACCCTTTATTATATTATTTTCTTTCCTTAAATAACCTTAAATTTCGTTAGTATAAACTTTATTAACGGAATATTCTGTTAACTATTTATTATTCTTAACTTATATACTCATTAATTTCTATAAGAAAGGTTATAGGTTCGAACATCATTCCAATTAGAGTTAGCATAATTGTTAAACATATACTACGAATATGTTAAAATGTATTAAAAAATAAAATATAAAATTTAACATAAACTTTGGTCAAATAATTAGCCCGACTAAATACATAGCATTTAATGATTATAAATCAAGAACTTTTATAATCATTTTATTTTCTTTCATTAAAAAAATAATAAATTTAATAAATTTAAGTTCGGTTTTTTTTTTTTTTCGTTTAATTAATCTTCTTTTGATTATTGAGAACAAAACTTATTATTTCAATTATGCTTTTACCAATACATGAAAACTTCTAAAGAAATTTGTAAATTAATTTTTACTATATTGTTATAATAATATCTATTGTAATTTTATATTTTGAATTATTTATTATCATCATCTATTGACCGCAATTGTCATTGACAAACTCTCAAAACAATTTGTCTCAACAACGAATGGAAATTTAAAAAAAAAAAAAAAATCAATGATTTCATTATTGTAGATGAAAAGTATGTACGCCACTTTATTCAATCGTTATGTTGTGGAACTGTGTCCACCTTGCAATGTGAACACAGTTCTATGTTCATAATTATTGAAATATATGTTCATAATTATAAAGCTATATATTCATAATTTTTGAACTTCATATTCATAATTATTGAACTCTAATTCACAATTACAGAACTCTGTGTTCATAATTATTGAACTATATGTTCATAATTATAAAGCTATATATTCATAATTTTTTAACTTCATATTCACAATTATTGAATCTCTATATTCATAATTACAGAACTATATGTTCATAACTCTATGTTCATAATTTTTGAACTATATATTCATAATTATGAACAGTTTTGGAACCGTGTCCACCTTTGTCCACCTTGCAAGGTGGACACGGTTCTACATCATAATTTTCCCACTTGCTCTTATTACTTAAATTAAAAAATAAATTAGTAGCTACAACAAAAAATAATACATATGCATTTAATTAATTTAGAATTAGATGTCTCACAACACGTGAAACATGTAGGGGAAAACTACCGCTACCAAATATCAACATGTGCTTGTAAAATAAAGAGTTCATAGCACAACTAAGAACTCAGTCATATACACAACAAGACAAATCTAAAACTTCATACACCATAATCTCATTGCATGATGAATCCCTCTATGATACTACCAATAACCCAAATGCACATGACACACTACCAAAAAAAATAAAAAAATAAAAAAATAAAAAAAAAAAGTATCTACTATCTACTATACTAATAAGAGCCCAAGAGAGTTAGGCCTATAATGGGAAGAAAAAATGGCGGTCACAGATTTTAATCAAATGAATGGCTCAGATTAATTAAAAGATTGATAAGATTTAAATTTTACACTAAAATTTTCTAAAATATCCACACACCGTTACTAATTCCGTTAAAATTTCTACTTCTACTATACTAATAAGAGCCCAAGAGAGTTAGGCCTATAATGGGAAGAAAAAATGGCGGTCACAGATTTTAATCAAATGAATGGCTCATATTAATTAAAAGATTGATAAGATTTAAATTTTACACTAAAATTTCCTAAAATACCCACACACCGTTACTAATTCCGTTAAAATTTTAAGAATTGCCGTTAGTTCACCGTTAACTTACTCATTGATTTCAATAATAAAAAAAAAAAAGGTCTTAGGTTCGAACCTCATTCCAATCAAAATTTGCATAATTAGTACTCTATTTTACTCTTATTAAATTATATAAATAATAATTTAGTAGCTACAACAAAAAATTATAGATATGCATTTCTTTAATTTAGAATTATGTGTCCACAATGCCTTTATTCAAAAAAAAAATTATTCATTATCAATAAATTAAATAAGAGAAATAATTGTATTAGTTATATTGTCTTTATTTTTCTACAATATAAAAATTCTTTATATTCAAATTTATTAATTGATTATGTTCGCTACATTGTCCTTACAATGTCTTAATTCAGTGAAAAAAAAAAATTATTCATTATCAATAAATTAATTAAGAGAAATATTTTCATTAGTTATATTGTCTTTATTTTTCTCAAATGTAAAAATTTTTACATTCAAATTCATCAATTGATTATATTCACTACATTGTCTATTATATTTTTTTTGCACTATTTTTCTAATTAAATTTCAAAGTTATAATACAAAATAATGCTATATATTTATTTACGAAGTATTTTATTAATACCATGAAAAAATTAAAAAAATATATAATTAATAAAGCCAACCATATTAACTACTTGAGAGTTTTTGTGACAAAGAGAGTATTCAAATCACACAACAAATTGAAGTGAGAACTACATTGCAATGTCCTTGTTTGACAATTCGCAGTTAGCGGATTATATTAGCAGATTTGACCAACGAATTTATTTAATTATTAACATTGGGTAGAAAAAATGACCGCCAAATTATTAAATCAAATGAATGGTTCAAATTGTTCAAGTTTTAATTTTTTTAAAAATTTTTCTAATTTATCCTTAATTATATGATTATCCATTTAACTTTTCCGTTAATTCACCGTTAGTCTAATTCTAATATTAACGTCTAATATAGAATTATAATTACATCATTAATCTAATTCTAATATTAAAGTCTTAATAGAACTTAACCACAAATCCTAATGTCGAAATCTCCTCAAACAATATTAGTATGTATTTAATATTTTATGCCCTAATTTTTATTTGTTCCCCCTTATGTCCCGTATTTGGTTTCAACCATACCTATACAATTATTTTATTGACAATTATAATCAATCTTGACTATATTATCTTGCATTTGTAAACTTAGAAATTACCTATTTAACCCGCACGGGCTTAGCTCAATGGTTTAGTGGGCAGTATTTGGGAGAAGAGACCAAGGTTTGAACCTCGGCGGCGGCAGTGCGGGAATTATGTCCAAAGTGGGCAGATTCCTTGTTCGCACTGACATTTGGTCCTGTCTGCTGAACCATTGAGTCACCGTGCTACTTTCCTCCCTTCTCTTGTTTTGCTCCAAAACAAGTGTTGTCTTGCTTCCAACTTCTGAGACTCTGTAGTTGATCTTCAATGATGCGCAGGTCTCTTTGATGAAGATAAACACTCTGGAATGATTTCTCTTGACAGCTCTGAGTGTTTTCTCTTTTTGAATATATCAAGTAAAACACTTGATATTTATGCTCTGCTTTGCTCTGTTTAAGAACTCTCAGAATATTTTTCTCTTTTGAAGCTCTCTGAGTTCTTTTTCTTTTCTCACTTCTCACTTGAAGATTTTTGGTATGCTCTGTACCAAATGAGATTTTTGCTCTATGCTCTTTCAAGCTTAATTGCTCTATTTGATCCCTTTGATGGATTCGAATTTTCTGCTCTCTTGTTCGTGAGTTCGTGATCTGCTCTACTGCTCTTGTGTTCTTCAAGTCTTCATATCTTCATCTTTTTATAGCTGGTAATGAGAATCTGTCCGTTGGAAAGAGACGCTCTCATTTTTGAAATCTTGTATCTTTTGTCAGAGATCTTATCTTATCTTCTGCAAAAATGTCAGAAAGAGATAAGCTAGCCGTTGATGGAGTTTCATCTCCATGTAAATGAGCTCCCAAACTTCATCTGATATTCCTCTGGTTTAACGTTGAGTGGAAATATCTGGGTCTCAGTTTTGGTGTAGAATGGCTTCTCTGATGAGCTCTGAAGTGGTCCTTGTATCTCTGGGATTCAAAAATAATCTTTATTTTAATCCCATACTAGTTAGACTAGTATTTTCCTTGTGAGAATATTTTTCACTGTAAGTTCTGCTTCATCTTCTTCATTCTCACGTCTGGGTGTTCTCAGACTTCAAACTGGCTTTGAACTTCCACCCAATTTGAATTTCTCCTTTGTAATTGACACCCAATTTCAATTGGCTTGTAATTGGCACCCAATTTGAATTTCTCCATTGTAATTGGCTCCCAATTGACTTTGACTTGCAATTGGCTCCCAACTGCTCCTGGTGCTTTCAATTTCTTCCCAATTTGAATTGTTGACTTTGACTCTGAAATTGGCTCCCAGACTTCTCCTGGTATTGAATTTCATCTCAATTCAATTTGATCTCCATGTTGGCTTTGAACTTCCACCCAATTTGAATTTCTCCTTTTTAATTGACACCCAATTTCAATTGGCACCCAATTTGAATTTCTCCATTGTAATTGGCTCCCAATTGACTTTGACTTGCAATTGGTTCCCAACTGCTCCTGGTGCTTTCAATTTCTTCCCAATTTGAATTGTTGACTTTGACTCTGAAATTGGCTCCCAGACTTCTCCTGGTATTGAATTTCATCTCAATTCAATTTGATCTCCATGTCTTCTTTGAATCGGTCCCCAACTCTGAAATTGCATCCCATACTACAACCTCAATTGGCTCCCAATTTCAATTCTACATTGGCTCCCATATTGAATTGAATTCCATCAATTGGCTCCCAATTTCAATTCTACATTGGTTCCCATATTGAATTGATTTCCATGTGAAACTTGCTCCCAATGGCTCCCAATTTCAATTCTACATTGGCTCCCATATTGAATTGATTTCCATGTGAAACTTGCTCCCAATTTCAATTGATTTTGATTTCTCTGAAACTGGCTCCCAATTTCAATTGCTTCGAACTAGCTCCCAATTTCAATTTCTATGAAATCGGTGGCTCCCAATTTCAATTCTACATTGGCTCCCATATTGAATTGATTTCCATGTGAAACTTGCTCCCAATGGCTCCCAATTTCAATTCTACATTGGCTCCCATATTGACCAATGGCTCCCAATTTCAATTCTACATTGGCTCCCATATTGAATTGATTTCCATGTGAAACTTGCTCCCAATTTCAATTGATTTTGATTTCTCCCAATGGCTCCCAATTTCAATTCTACATTGGCTCCCATATTGAATTGATTTCCATGTGAAACTTGCTCCCAATTTCAATTGATTTTGATTTCTCTGAAACTGGCTCCCAATTTCAATTGCTTCGAACTAGCTCCCAATTTCAATTTCTATGAAATCGGCTCCCACCCAATTTCAATTGATTTTGATTTCTCTGAAACTGGCTCCCAATTTCAATTGCTTCGAACTAGCTCCCAAGTGTAATTGCATCTCAATTGCCACCCAAGTGAAATTGCTTCCCAATTTCCACTTGTAATCGGCGCCCAACTCCATCAGATTAATTTAATTTGACTTCTCAAATTTTCCCTTGTAAAATTGTTGATGGTGAGTTTTGAACTTGAGTCATTTTGGATAATATATCAAGCATCATCCACTTCGTCCGTACAGCTTTTGATTAAATCTCCAATCACATTTGATGTACTTCTTTCTTTCCATAGATGCTTGATCTCTAAGTTAATTTCATGCATTCTTCCAATATTAATTTTCTTCACGAAAATTCTTCTGGGATATCTTCTTTGAGTAGTAGCGACGTGAATATTGTATCATTCATCTTCTTCTTCAATTTGTCATTTTCTCCAGACAAATTCTTGATTTTCGGCTTTATATCTTCTTCTTCTATTTTCATCCATTTTCCTCTGTTTTTCTCTTTTCATAATTAAATAATTTCCCGATCATGGTCTAAGACTCTACTAGACCTAGAAATAAAATTGGGAGATCTACAAATACAAATTTGGCATATCAAAACCATTACACTTTATTCCTAACACTCGGCATGGCCGAGCTGCCGAGCTCGGCCTAGCCGAGTCCACCATGGACCGGCCCGTCAGTGGCCGAGTCCATGGTGGTGGGCTCGGGTGTACCGAGCCCACCCGTGGCTGGACTCGGCCCAAGGCCGAGATGCCTTGGGCCGACTCGGCCACGGACCACTTGACTGGGCCGGGGGACTTCTCGGGTCCGTTTCCCCGGGTCGGTTCGCTCCGGGTCCAATATATCCATCACGAGTCCCCCACTCTCTTCGTTGTGATAAGTCGACAACGATAGAGAGTAGACACCTTGCGAGCCGACTCCTGTGCGCTTGCCCCGAGTTGATAATTAGCCGACCTTCTGTGACCGAGCTCACCATGTCCGAGGCACCTTGGGCCGAGCACGGGGCCCAACCACTTTGCCCCGGGTCTATTCCATACTTCCTTGTTCCGCTTTCCCGGGTCAGTTTGCTCCAATCATAATATATCCATCATGAGCGAGACTTCTTCTCTTCCGCATTCCTCTTCGGCCGACTTTGGTGTGATTCCATCGCAATCGGGACTTATTCTCTTCCGTAAGAACACTAACAAGTCTTGGACTCCCTGGCATCGTGTATGAGACTTTGATTTCTGAGTTCACTTTTGGGCGAGCTCATGAGGTAGTTGTCCTCCTCCCGGGTGAGCTCATGAGGTAGCCCCTCTTGGGCCGAGGTGCCTTGTGTCGAGGCGTCTTGGAACGAAGTTCGTTGATGAAGTAGAGTAAACACGAGTCGCACTCCATGGGTCCGAGCCCCACACGGCCGACCCCAACGTGGCCGACCCCAACGTGGCCGACCCCAACATGGCCGACCCCAACGTGGCCGACCCCAACGTGACCGACCCCAACGTGGCCGACCCCAACCCCAACGTGGCCGACCCCAACGTGGCCGACCCCAACGTGACCAACCCCAACGTGGCCGACCCCAACATGACCGACCCCAACGTGACCGACCCCAACGTGGCCGGCCCCAACCTCAAGGATTAGACTTGATAGCGGCTTGATTAGTGTCATCCCTTCATTATCATATGGGTCTCGTCTTCCGCTCCACGACTTTGTACTTTTCCTAACATGCCTCTCCCCCCGGAGGTAGGCACATTTGTGTCTCTCCTCCGGGAGGCGGGCACATTTTATGTCTCCCCTCCGGTAGTTGGACACATTTTATGACTCCCCTCTGGGAGGTGGGCATATTTTATGGCCCCCTCCGGGAGGTGTGTCCTTTTGTACCTTGCTTCGATAAGCATGCTTCCCCTCCCGGAGGTGGGCACATCTTATGCTCTTGCTTCCGGGAGGTGGGCACACCTTACGCTCTTGCCTCTGGGAGGTGGGCATACTCTATGCTCTTGCTTCTGGGAGGTGGGCACACCTTATGCTCTTACTTCCGGGAGGTGGGCACACCTTATGCTCTTACTTCCGGGAGGTGGGCACACCTTATGCTCTTGCCTTCGGGAGGTGGGCATACTCTATGCTCTTGCCTCCGGGAGGTGGGCACATTGTATTGACTTGGCGTTTTG
Source organism: Ipomoea nil (assembly GCF_001879475.1). Lineage (NCBI taxonomy): Eukaryota > Viridiplantae > Streptophyta > Magnoliopsida > Solanales > Convolvulaceae > Ipomoea > Ipomoea nil. The sequence continues at coordinate 490,122 of NW_017619627.1, read as the reverse complement.
AATGGACAATCAGCTCTCCCTTATTGATTCAAATTTTTTTTTTTTTTTAGCACAATGCCTTATGTTAACCGCTTGAGCCTAGTCCTCCTAGACTAAGCCACCGGGCTCCTCCGTCGGGGTTGGTACGCGAGGTCGGACCTCGTGCCCCCTTAGGGTGCGCAAGCCGCTTGGGCCGAGTCCTGCCGGACTTAGCCACCGAGCTCCTCCGTCGGGGTTGGTACGCGAGGTCGGACCTCGTGTCCCCTTAGGGTACGTTAGCCACTTGAGCCTAGTCCTACCGGACTAAGCCACCGGGCTCTTCCGTCGGGGTTGGTACGCGAGGTCGGACCTCGTGCCCCCTTAGGGTGCGCAAGCCGCTTGGGCCGAGTCCTGCCGGACTAAGCCACCGAGCTCCTCCGTCGGGGTTGGCACGCGAGGTCGGACCTCGTGCCCCCTTAGGGTATGTTACCCGCATGAGCCTAGTCCTCCTGGACTAAACCATCGGGCTCCTCCGTCGGGGTTGGTACGCGAGGTCGGACCTCGTGCCCCCTTAGGGTACGTTAGCCGCTTGAGCCTGGTCCTGCCGGACTAAGCCACCGGGCTCTTCCGTCGGGGTTGGTACGCGAGGTCGGACCTCGTGCCCCCTTAGGGTATGCTTGGGGAGGTCGGGTGAGTACTCGATTCTTACAACATCGTCGGGGGGACTTGAAACATCGTTGAAGGGGACACTCCACCTCTTAAAACGTTGTAGGAGAGGACGGGCGACCTCTTGAAACATCATTGGAGAGGACGGACGACATCTTGAAACATCATTGGAGAGGACGGACGACCTCTTGAAACATCATTGGAGAGGACGGACGACCTCTTGAAACATCATTGGAGAGGACGGACGACCTCTTGAAACATCATTGGAGGGGACGGACGACCTCTTGAAACATCATTGGAGAGGATGGACGACCTCTTGAAACATCATTGGAGAGGACGGACGACCTATTGAAACATCATTGAAGAGGACGGACGACCTCTTGAAACATCATTAGAGAGGACGGACGACCCGGTGGACTGGGCAGGTCCCTTTGTGGACCTCCTCTATGACTGACACCTAATGTAGCAAGGTGTCATTGGAGGACTTCTTGTAGTGTATATCACGGGGGACTATGTAGGTTCTCCCCACCGGCTTGGCTTCGTCCTTGTCGAGGGGCAAGTAACCCATAACATGTTCTTCCGTTAGGTAGTGAGTGGGGGCGTCCCCCCTGTACTACCGTTAGGGAAATGCCAAGGTCGGGGCCGGCGCGAACGACCGCGACCATGGGGAACATATGTCAATATTTGAGCTCCTGGGGTTCGGGGGAGCCGGGTGCTCGACCTATCACGCCCCCTTGGGAGGGCCGGGGTAAATGTAGGCACCCCTCGAGAGACGTCGGGGCCAAGCAAGAGGGTTCGGACATCTCTTTGGAGCCCCTCAACGGGGTGGGTCAACAAGGTGGTAGCTTGTTGGGGCGCAACCATCCCCTCTAGGAGCTCGTTCATTCGCTTACGGAGCTGCTCGGCCTCGTCACGATTGGTGCTTGGAGCTCGACCACTTGTTTCCCGACCTCTCATCTCGGGAGGCCTACTCGCGTCGCCGCGGAGCTCGGGGCCCGCGGCTTGGCGACCTTCGGGGACATGATTCCTCCGCTTGTAGTACGTTAGGAGTTGGTGGACTCGGCATGGCCGAGCTCAGCACGTGCCGGACTCGGCCTAGCCGAGTCCACCATGGACCGGCTCGGCAGTGGGCGAGTCCATGGTGGGGGGCTCGGGTATACCGAGCCCGTCTGTGGCGGATGTCACCCCCTCCCCGCGTGTCCGATGGTCGGGGTGAGTTGACATCCTCTTCGATTTGAGTGTTGAGTGCCCGAGGTAGCCGGGTGCTTGGACCGGTGCGCCCCTTGAGGGAGGTGGAGGCGGGGTCGGCATCCTTTGTGTGGCCTCCAGACCGTCGTGCGCACCTCCTTGGGGACCCTCTGTGAGGTGAGCCAAAGTCGTAGAGGATTGCTAAAGGGTAACCGCCCCCTCCTGTAGCGGGGCAAGATTTGGAGGAGGGGCGATGGAAGCTGGCAGCCCACCGCTGCGATGGTTGGTGAAGTGATCTCTCAAGTCCCCGACCTGGTGGAGGTGGCCGGTTGGAGGCTGGGGGCCCCGTTGGGGCCGTTCTCGGTTGCGGCGAGCTGGGTGCCATGAGAACCGTTGGTGTGGTCGAGAGTTGGATCTCGACCTTGTCATGGTAGCTGGTCGCGGTAGACCACTTGGATGTAGAATACACTTGAGCTGGTACAGCAGCTCTCAACAAGAGCACCAATGATGGATTTAATTCCCCGGGGGTATCCCGAATTATTAAACCCGGATAAGTATACGTACGAGATAAATAATTGGACGCAAAGATATAATAAGGTCGCAGGGACCGTAGGTCGCTGGGGACCGTATATTTGTATTGATTGCCGCTAGTAAGCTATTACAAGACTTAATAGGACAATAATGCTAGAAGACAGCAATTTAGGAATATGTTGTGTAATAATCAGGTAGTGATCAGTCCCCTTGTTAGGACAAGAGGGAGTCCTTTTATATCAGCTCAAAACTCCCCAACCGCACCCCTAGGATCGGGGTTAGTTGGATCGGCCCGCTTTGACCGGGTCCCCCCGGGACTGGGTCCAAGGCGGGCCGACTCGGCACGGCCGAGCTGCCGAGCTCGGCCTAGCCGAGTCCATCCGACTCGGCATGGCCGAGCTGCCGAGCTCGGCCTAGCCGAGTCCACCATGGACCGGCCCGTCAGTGGCCGAGTCCATGGTGGTGGGCTCGGGTGTACCGAGCCCACCCGTGGCTGGACTCGGCCCAAGGCCGAGATGCCTTGGGCCGACTCGGCCACGGCCCACTTGACTGGGCCGGGGGACTTCTCGGGTCCGTCTCCCCGGGTCGGTTCGCTCCGGGTCCAATATATCCATCATACACATTCATAATTTCATATCCATATATTCATAATTTCACAACTAGACATTTATAATTACATAACTCCATATTCAGAATTCTTAAAGTGCTTGTTCACATAGAACTATATCCATAATTTCAAAACTATATATTCACAACTTCATAACTATATATCCATAACTTCATAACTATATATCCACAACTTTATAACTATATATTCAGAATTGCATAACTATATATTCATAATTACACGTTGATTGGAGTTTTTGTAATAATACAAAAAATTGATTGGTGGAGTTAAACGGTGTCACTAATGGCAGAGTTACTCCATCATATTAAACGGTGTCGTTTTGCAACCGTATGCACCATGCATGTTGCACAGCATAATTTGCCCAATTTTAGTCTAACTATTAAAATTTTCAAATTAGGTGCATGACTATTCAATTTGTATCACATTTGATCCTTGACTATTAACATTTTCAAATTAGGTGCATAACTATTCAATATGTATCACATTTGGTCCTGCCGTTAAAATTTCCGGCCAAGTCATCGGTGACCGGCTAATTTATTTAATTGAATTTTAAAAATTATTTTAATAATTTTTAAATTAAAATTTTTAAAATAAAATAAAAAAAAATTAAAATGACGGGCCACCCCCGGAGACGAATGAAGATGGGAGTGGGGTAGCCAGCGTTCTTTTTCCCCCCTTCCTCCTTCGTCTCTGGCGGAGATGAAGGAGGAGGGTGAGGGGTGGCTGACGCTTTTTTTTTTTAATTGAAGTATTTTTTTTAATTTCAAAATTTTTAAAATAAAAATTAAATAAATTAGCCGGTCACCGGTGACTTGGCTGGAAAATTTAACTGCAGGACTAAATGTGATACAAATTGAATATTCATTTTTTGGGTATACCTAGGGTTTCCATTGTCGAACACATTGACTAATCCACTCGCTGAATTGTAGGCACCTCTTTTGGATGGGACAACTGGCCTGGAGATTTAAGACTGCTCCATTCCCAAAGCCAAGGATCGAACCCTTGACCTTTGGTTAAGGATGGATGAGTCCCTTTCACTCAAATTAAATAGTCATGCACCTAATTTAAAAATGTTAATAGTCAAGGACCAAATGTGATACAAATTGAATAGTCACACACATAATTTGTAAATTTTAATAGTCAAGGACTAAAATTGATACATGTAATCATGTATTATAGTCGATGGACTAAAAATGATATTTTCTCTTATTAATATGAGTTAATACACGATTTGGTTACTCGACTATTAAAATTTCACTTTGGTCATCGACTTCCAAACTTGCTCAATTTCATCCCCAGCTATGCAATATTTACCTAAAATAATCCTTTGTCCAAACCAAACTAGTCCTAATTAGGACCATTTTGATTAACAATTGCATAATTTGAAATGAAATTGAGCAAGTTTGTAATGGTATAAAAAAAAATTTTAAACCATCTTTTTATTGAACTTACTGTATGTCAGCAATCGGAAAATCCATTAGCTTGGAAGGTTTTTCATCTATTATCTTATCAAGTGGTGAATAAATTCCGACTACTCCTCCTACATATCAGTAAATATACAAAATATATATAAATAGATTTAGGCCATAACAAAATTAATTATTAAATTAGAATATAAATTGATTATATTAACTTTCTGAACAATAAGATAGGAAATTTTTTTACCAAATAACTCTTTTATCATTAACTTCTGTTGAATTCTACAATGATTCACAACTCCTTAGTCGAAACATAAAGGTAGGAAACACTTTATGTTTACTTTCTTTGACAATTGTTGCATAGTTAAACTTGATAAGATAACGATCTTCATTTGTTTTATACTTATAATAGTTTGTCATCACTAAAAAATTCTTTATTGAGTAGACTTTTCCCTCTTCAAAAATATCACGGTATTTTAAAACGTTCTCCTTTGCAATATTTGCATAGATATATGTTCCATAAAAAAAGAAAAGGAAAATCAATTTTTCATTAACTATTTAAATTAAATAGTTAATACAAAACAATAACACAAAAAAAAAATGTTAACTTTACTTCCTCATCAAGAAACATGCATTCTTTACTTTTGTTGGAAAAAATAGCTTTAAATGGCATAAAATGACATGTTAAGTGGCTATTTTGTGGTACAATTATCAGTGGGGTCCACTTCCGATTTGGGTCGGGTCAAAGTGGATCCGGGTTCTTCGTAGTGAGACGAACAGATTGATATATTGTACGCTCAAAACGGATAATGGGTGAATGAGATATTGATTCTCAAAGTAGACCCATTTGAGTTGGAAAATGAAGGGAAAAAGTGAGCTTTTTGTCCCACATTGCTTTGGAATGAAGATTTCCACCCCCCCCCCCCCCTTATATACAAGAGCTCTTTTAAAGTTTGTAGAATTGTATAGCATAGAGGCTCTCTCGCGCGGCGGGGGGGGGGGGGGGGGTGCAAATCAAATTCCAACTAGACGAGATTGGAAAAAGGCTTAATTCAAGCTCGTGTGCGCCAGCACCTGGGGGCAACTGATATAGTCACTTGCCTCGGTCGAAACCGAGAGCAGGACCACAAAAGGTGCAAGGGCCGAACACCTGGGGGCAACTGATATAGTCACTTGCCTCGGTCGAAACCGAGAGCAGATCACAACTCTCGTGCAACAGGGACCACAAAAGGTGCAAGGGCCGAAACTGGGTAAGGTCGAAAGTTGAGACCGAACCCTGTACGCCAACGGTCTGGAACCCGAAAGTTCTGACTTGTTATGGGGATTGCATTCATCAGTTACGGAATTAATATCCTATTAACTCCAATTTTGAATTCTGAATTCAATTCCCAGGTAGCGGCCTGCTGTTATAGCTGTTGGAAGGCAGCTTTAATGTCATTTTTTAATTGCCATAATAAAGGCTATTGGCTCCTTCAACCCTATATAAGAGAGGGTAGAGGCAGTACATATAGATATAGAACACGAAAGTTCTTCTTTTTAGCCTCAAAACCTCTCTCTGCTTCTACTCCTTCTTTAGCCTCCTGTGTTCATAGCCGTGTCTTGCTCGCCGGATTCCTTGTTTAAGTGCTCAAATATAGAATCACTAGCAAGTTTTATCCTGGGAAGCCTAGGCCACAACGCTCCTAGCATCTTTGGGAGGTGGCAAATAAGGTTTTAAGAAAAGAGTGCTCACTTGACTCTTGCAAAAACCCAACACCAAACACTAGCCAAATTTCTTCATCTTTTCTTCCCTTCTTTCCAGAAAATAATTGTCAATTTTATTTGATTATTATTTGTTTTCCTACCAACGGTTCCTACAGTCTTAAAACCTTATTTCTTGTTTTCCCGTTGGTTGTTTTCTCGAATTTCCTTGAAGAAATGGAGGAAATGGCAACAATGTTGCTAATTCCCAAGCTACACCAGTGAACGTTGGTTCACAGGATGGTGGGAGCACTGAGGGATATATTCCCATGTCTCGTGTACCTTCGGTACCGAGTGGTTCGGCTGAAAAGCCGCAGAAGTTCACCGGTGTTGGTTCGAACTTCAAGAGGTGGCAACATAAAATGTTGTTCTACCTAGCAACTCTCGGCTTGGCAAGGTTCTTGTCCGAGAAGGTTCCCGAGTTGAAGGAACAAGATGCACAATCCGTGATGGCAGTTGGCTATTGGAAGGATTCGGACTTCCTTTGTCGAAACTACATCCTGAATGGATTGTGTGACACGCTGTATGATGTATATCGAAAGATAAGTACATCAAAAGCGTTGTGGGAAGCTTTGGATCATAAATACCAAAGTGAGGATGCCGGCTCAAAGAAATTTGTGGTTGGCCGATTCCTCGACTTCAAAATGGTTGATTCAAAAACCGTGCTAAGTCAGGTAGAAGATTTGCAATTAATCTTCGATGAGATCCGTGACGAGGGCATGGTGCTAAGTGAAGCCTTCCAAGTGGGATCTGTGATCCATTTGTTGCCTCCAGGTTGGAAGGACTTCAAGAACTACCTTAAGCATAAGCGAAAGGAAATGAATCTGGAGGACCTGATCCAGCGACTCAGGATTGAGGAGGGGAACAGGACGAATGATAGGAAAGTTCCTATCGTTGTTGGCGCTAAGGCCAACGTTGTGGAGCACGGTAAGAGCTCCAAGAGGAACCAGAAGGACAAGCAAAAGCTAGGTCCGAAAGGTGGCGCTACCAAGAACAAGTTTCCTGGTGAATGGTACAATTGTGGCAAGCATGGCCACAGAGCATCTGAATGCAAGGCTCCAAGGAAGAAGAACAAGAGTTCTGAAGCCAACATTGTTGGAGATAGCAATCAGAGGGAGGTCGAGATTAGCCTTTCGGTTATGGTGACCGAGGTGAACCTCGTGGGCTCAAACCCTCGTGAATGGTTCATTGATACCGGTGCAACCAGACACTTATGTTGCAACCGAGAGATGTTCAACACCTTTGAGACCGTAGAGGGTGAAAAGGGTGTGGATGGGAAACTCTGCTCAGTCTGTTGTGGAAGGCATGGGCAAGGTGGTTCTGAAGATGACTTCCGGGAAGGAACTGACGTTGAACAACGTGCTGTATGTTCCTGAGCTGAGGAAGAATTTTGTGTCTGGCTCTCTGTTGAACAAGCATGGCTTTCGCATGGTGTTCGAGTCAGACAAAGTAGTTTGTCCAAGTTAGGGATGTTTGTTGGTAAAGGATATGTAATTGATGGGCTGTTTAAGCTCAGTGTAATTCCTGTTATCAATAAAAGCAAAGTTAATTCTATTTACTTGCTTGAGTCTTTCAATTTATGGCATGGTAGACTAGGTCATGTTAATTTTAATTCTATGCGTAGATTAATTAGCATGGACCATATTCCTAACTTTCAAATTGATACAAATAACAAGTGTAAAATTTGTGTTGAGGCAAAACTAACGAAAGTACCTTTCAAATCGGTTGAAAGGGAAACTGAACCACTAGAATTAATCCATAGTGATTTGTACGATTTTAGATCGATACAAATGAGGGGTGGTAATAAGTATTTTATCACATTTATCGACGATAGCACACGATACTGCTAGGTGTATTTGCTTAAGAGCAAAGATGAAGACGTTGATAAATTCGTTCTTTATAAGAATGAAGTGGAAAACCAACTTAATCGGAGAATTAAGAAGGTTAGAAGCGATCGAGGTGGTGAGTATGAAGCGCCTATTGGTGACTTCTGTGCAAGTGTAGGTATAATACACGAGCGTACGACACCTTACTCACCTCAATCGAACGATGTTGCCGAACGAAAGAATCGTACTTTGAAAGATATGATGAATGCGATGCTTATAAGTTCGGGCCTACCTCAAGATGCCTGGGGTGAGGCGATTTTGACAATTAATTACCTTTTGAATAAGATACCCCGAAAGAAGCTCGATAAGACTCCTTATGAGCTGTGGAACGGTAGGAAACCTTCCTACCAGTACCTGAAAGTGTGGGGGTGTCTTGCCAAAGTTTTGGTGCCAACACCAAAGAAAGTAAAGATAGGTCCTAAGACGATGGACTGTATCTTTATTGGCTATGCACATAATAGTAGTGCTTATCGGTTCCTAGTACACGAGTCCCATAATCCGGACGTACACGAGAACACGATAATAGAATCAAGGAATGCATATTTCTTCGAAAATATATTTCCTTGTAGGTCCAACGAGGGACCAAATACGTCAAAACGAACGTTTGACGAAACTATGGATAATGATAGTGGGGAATCTGAGAAAGAACCCGAGCTCGAGCCGAGACGCAGTAAGCAGGCGAGAGTTGGAAAATCATTCGGTCCTGATTTTCTTACTTACTTGTTAGAGTATGATTCGGGTACTCTAACTTGTTTATTAGAAAATGAACCTGATTTTCTATCTTGTTTGATAGAAAACGAGCCTCGAATGTATGTAGAAGTTGTGACCTCTACGGAAGAACCAATGTGGAAAGAGGCTATAAAAAGTGAAGTGGATTCTATCCTACAGAATCACACTTGGGAACTCGTTGATCTTCCTCCGGGTAGTAAACCCTTAGGATCCAAGTGGGTCTTTAAAAGGAAGATGAAACCGGATGGTTCCATCGAGAAGTATAAGGCTAGGCTTGTAATCAAGGGTTACAGGCAACGCGAGGGCCTCGATTACTTCGACACGTATTCTCCCGTGACGAGAATAAACTCCATTAGGATGATACTTGCCATAGCCGCGTTGCGGAACTTGGAAGTTCATCAAATGGATGTGAAAACCGCTTTCCTAAATGGCGAATTAGATGAGGAAATCTATATGGAACAACCCGAAGGGTTCGTGGTTCCGGGCCAAGAAAGGAAAGTGTGTAAATTGTTTAAATCGCTGTATGGTTTAAAACAAGCGCCTAAGCAGTGGCATGAGAAGTTTGACCATGCGATGTTAACTAACGGGTTTAAAATAAACGAAAGTGACAAATGTGTCTACGTTAAGGAAACGATAGACAGCTATGTCATCCTTTGTTTATATGTCGATGATATTCTCATCGTTGGTAGTAATGATCGGATGATCAAGTCTACTAAAAACATGTTAAATGCGAGATTTGACATGAAGGATATGGGTTTGGCTGATTTAATCCTCGGGATTAGAATCCTTAGAAGACCTGATGGTCTCGTGTTGAGCCAATCACATTATATTGACAAAATCCTTAAGAAATTTAACAAGGATGATAGTCAAGTGGCTAGGACACCATTTGATACAAACATTCATCTAACCAAGAACCACGGAGAAGGTATTTCACAAGTGGAATATGCTCAGGTTATTGGTAGCTTGATGTATCTTATGAGCTGTACTAGGCCAGATATTGCCTATGCGGTTAGTAAACTCAGTAGATATACGAGTAACCCCGGTGCTATGCACTGGAAGGCAATAGTAAAGGTTATGAGATACTTGAGGTATACTCGTGATCTTGGACTGCATTACGGGAGATATCCCGCTGTACTTGAAGGGTATAGCGACGCGAATTGGATATCTGATATTAAGGACTCTAAGTCCACGAGTGGCTACGTGTTTACACTAGCCAGTGCAGCCGTTGCGTGGAAATCCTCTAAGCAAACTGTGATAGCTAGATCCACGATGAAATCTGAGCTAATAGCCTTGGACAAAGGTTGTGAAGAGGCTGAATGGCTACGCCATTTTATAGAGGATATTCCTAATTGGGAAAGACCGGTACCTCCAATATGTGTGCATTGCGATAGTCAAGCCACAATCGGGAGAGTACAGAGTCATATGTATAAGGGAAAAGGGTCAAATAAGCCCTCAAACTTTTCATAAGGAGTCAATTAGGCCCTCCAACTTTCTAAAGTTGCAATTAGACACACGAACTCTTAATCTCAATGCAAGAAGACCCACTGACCGGGTAACCACCTGCAATCTCAGGTAAAATGCTTTGTAGATGCTGACTAGGCACAATCTTTACACATTTGGCTTGCCACTAAGCAAAAAAAAAAAAAAAAAAAAAAAAAAAAAAAAAAAGGAAACAAAATTGGGGGGAAAAAAAAAGAAACAAAATATTACAAATATAAATAAGAAAAACGAAATAAGTATAGTAAAGGGGAAATGGGGAAATTGAAATTGGGAAAGCAGAAGCGAACTCCAGAACCCTAAGACCCTATCAAAATCAATTCTCTCTTCAGTCTCAACCCTCATTCACCTAGAATTGAAATTTACTAAGGAATATCACAGGCTAACAACTCGACGAAGCCTATTATTGTTGATTGGAGCTTGAAGACGAAGCTATTGGCAGTAAATGAGCAGTCGGACGACTCTGTAATAGTTGGAACTTGAAGACGAGGTTGTAGCAGTCAGTTTTTCTTCATCCACGGACAGAGAGCAGTCGAACGAGTCTGAAAAGAGGTAATAAACATATCCCTTGTATATTTGAAGGTAAAAATATGGGTTTTGTATATTTGTAGGCATAGATATGGGTATTTGTATATTAAATAGTCTTGGCAGTGGTTTTTTTTTTTTTTTTTTGACTTGTGTGAATTTGGATTGCTTTGTGATATGGGTCCCTTAAAATGCAGTTAATAATATAGACAAACTTGGATGGGTGTAGTCCTGCATTTTTCTTTAATGTTTGGCAGCAGATTTTTTTGACTTGTTGTGGTCCCCCTACACATAGTGTTTGTTTTAAGTGTATGTTAAATTTATAGAGTACTAACATTGTATTGTAATAGAAGCATTTTGAATTGGTTTTTCTTTCTGATATACTTAGGATTGTTGGTTTTAAATTTGGGATTTGTATTGCTTAAATTTATATAGGTGTTTGTATTGCTTAAATCTATAATATATTTTTCTTTCTGATGTACTTAGGGTTATTGATTTTAAATTGAAATGTTTGTTTGTTTGTTTTCTTTTCTTTTTTAGAATGCATTCCACTATACGTATAAGAATTCATCATGGTGGTAGTTTTGTCCAACACCCTGTTATGAACTATGTAAATGGTGAGGTTGAAGAGGTTATTATGGACCCGGATTATTTATCGTATCCTCATTTGCTGAAATATATTAAAGAGGACAAGTATGGTAAAATTTAATCTCTGTCGTATAAATTACCTCATGAGCGTATGGAGAATCTACATATGCTCAATAACGACAGAAGTACACTTGACCTTATTCATTTTGCATGTCTGTGGGGTCAAGTTGATTTATTTGTTGAGCATGGTATAGACGATGCAGAGGTAGTTCCAGAGTTAGCATTACCCGTACCTGTAAATGAGGTAGTTCGAGATGATGTTGTATTAGAAGCTGAATATGACCCTGGGGTTGTTACACAACCAGAGAGTGAACAGGCTCGAACTGAAAAACAGGGTGATGAAGAGCAATTCTTGGGTGACGAAGAGCAGTTCTTGGGTGATGATTTAGTAGGGGAAGAAGATGATGAAGAGTAGTTATTGGGTGATGATTTAGAAGGGGAAGAAATCGAAAACAGTGATGAAGATAATGACTTTGTGAATGTAGAATGTCATACTGCCTCATCTAATGATGATGAGGACAATAGAGAGGGTAGAATGGTAGAGATTGAACCTGAAAATGTAGGTGGGAATATGAATGAAGAAGTGGAGAGTCAATATTATGACTCTGAAGACCCCCCAAGTTATCAATCTGAACAGGAGGATGAAGAAGCATCATTTTAGCAATCCAAGAAGGCAACAAGTAGATTCAGAAACCCTTCATATAATCCTAATGTTTTAATGGAGCTTGAACTGGGAACTCTATATGATGATGGGAATCAATTCAAGAAGGCGATGATAAATTATGCGGTCTACACAAAGAGAAACATTCACTATGTGAAAAATGAACCAAAGAGAGTTTCAGTTGCATGTGTAAAGTCATGCCCATTTCAAGCTACTGGTTCATGGGATGAAAGTCTAAAATGCTTCCAGCTGAAAACACTAACTGCAGTACACAAATGTAATCTAAAATACAGCTTGGCAATTGTGAACCAAAAGTGGATTGAAGATAGGTATGAGGATAAGGTAAGAGATAACCCTACTATTGGACCAGTAGAATTGAAAAAGCACATCAAATCAGAATTGAAACTCAATGTGGGCATATGCATGGTGAGAAGAGCAGTGAGGGCCATACTAAAGAAAATAAATGCTGGTTTTCAGGATCAATTTCGCAGAATCCGGGATTATGCTGCTGAATGTATGAACTCAAATCCTGGAACAAATGCAAAAGTAAAAACTAATATAACTACCCCTACTAGTCCTTGTGTGTTTCAACGATTTTATGTTTACTTTGGGGCTTTAAAATTAGGGTTTTTAGAAGGGTGTAGGAAAGTGATTGGGCTGGATGGGTGCTTTCTAAAAGGACTTTTGAAAGGTGAAATCTTAAGTGCAGTTGGTAGAAATTCTAACAACCAAATGTACCCAATAGCATGGGCAGTCGTAGAGATAGAGAACACTGATTCTTGGCGGTGGTTTCTAGGGTTATTGAAAACAGATTTGGGCAACACCAATACTTATCCATGGACAATAATCAGTGATCAACAAAAGGTAAAACAACAATAATAAAATACCATTTATCTTGAAATACCACTTATGCATTTTACTTCAATAATTATCTAATATATTCTATTTTATATCTTTTGTAGGGTTTAACACATGTGATTCAAGAGTTGTTTCCTGACTCCGAGCACCGTAATTGTGCAAGGCATGTGCATGCTAATTGGAGTAAGCTACATCGAGGGAAAGTGTTGAAGAAACACTTTTGGATGTGTGCCAAGGCTACAACTGAATCTCAATTCCAGGAACAACTTAAGTTTTTAGAAAAGATGGACCGTACTGCAAAAGCTGACTTAGAAAGGTAAACTGTTTCATAAATGTATTGCATATATATATATATATATATATATATATATATATATATATTATTTTAGGATATCTATGTGTTAAGTTATATGTGTCAATGTGTGTTAAGGTACCCTCCAAGGTTGTGGTGCAAGGCTTTCTTTAGGACATTTGTTAAGTGTGATGCTGTAGATAACAATTTGAGTGAGGCTTTTAATGGCACTTTGGTGAAAGCATGAGTGAAGCCCATTATCCCTATGTTGGAAGACATAAGAATAGGGGTGATGAAGAGGATTGCAAAAAAAAGGAAAGATGTTGAAAGGTGGACAGGAAATTATGGACCCTTGGTAATGAAGAAACTAACTTCAAACATAGGTGAAAGTATGGTATGGAAGGTAATTACATTATCTCTTTCATTACTGTCTCATTGCCTTCCTTTTAATTATATTGTGCAATGCCCACCGCCAGTAAAGATGACTCTTTAATTATATTCTAACTTGATTATTATATTATACTAGGTTGATTTCAATGGAGATGACGGTTATGAAATTAAGAAAGGAAGACAACAATTCAAAGTGAAACTTGCAGGTAGAAGCTGCTCATGCAACTCATGGGATCTTTCTGGTATACCATGTCCACATGCAATTTGTGCAATCTTTGATACTGGAAGGGACCCAGAAGAATACATTGATTCCTGCTATTCAAAAGAGAGTTACCTAAGGACATATGCGCATACACTTCAGCCGATGAATGGAGAGTTATTCTGGCCAAAGACACAATCTGAGGAGATACTTGCTCCAATACCAAAAAAGATGGCAGGTAGACCAAAAAGAAAAAGAAATCGTGAGGCCAATGAAGTCCCAACTCGTCAGAAGCCATCCACTACTACTACTACCATGGGCAGTGTCAAGACAAGGGTATCGAAAAGGGGAAAACAGATGCATTGTTCTCTTTGTAAGAACCCGGGCCATTATAAAAGAACATGCCCTAATAGGAGTGGCCAACAAGATGTTGAACCAATGGACTGACAAGCAAACTATCATAAACTTTTTTGTTATTTGCCAAACAAACTTTTTTGGTACTATTGCCATTTGAATCTTTTTTGACTGTTTTATGTACTTAGGTGTTGAATTATGCCTTTGGCAATATGTAAACAATGGCAAAAAATCTCAGTTGGCAACATGTAAACAATGGCAAAAATTTTGATTTGGCAACTATGTGAATGAAAATGTATGGTTGTGCTTTATGATTGGCAGATTGGAATTTTATGATTGGCAAAATGGCTTCTTGATACAACTTTTGTAAGTGTTATACTTTGGCAGATGCTTCATACATTTTCATATTATATTGACAGATTCTTTGTGGAAAAATATTTACCAAAGTCATATTCTTTCAATATGATTGCTGCCTTTGTGATGAGAGGCAAGAAACCACATTGCATATTATTTTCATTCCATTGCCAGTTAAATTAGTTTTAAGACATGCATCCTATATAGTAGTTTTATATGATGAACATGCTAAGAAAAAAACAGGATGTTCCATATATAAAATCATACTGTCATTATACATCACAGTGGAATAACACAACTCCGATCTAATCCAAATATTATCAAATGTTCAAATCCGATTTAATCCGACAATCCGATATACCCGACCGAACCCGAAATTATTTTCATTCCATTGCCAGTTAAATTAGTTTTAAGACATGCATCCTATATAGTAGTTTTATATGATGAATATGCTAAGAAAAAACAGGATGTTCCATATATAAAATCATATTTTCACTATACATCACAGTGGAATAACACAAATCTGATCTAATCCAAATATTATCAAATGTTCAAATCCGATTTAATCCGACAATCCGATATACCCGACCGAACCTGAAATTAGGATAATCCGATGGGTTTAGGATATTTTTTTCTCGGATAGGATTATAAATTTTTAAACCGAAATCTGAAGGGGTTGTGCTTCCGAAAAATCGATTCGTCCCAACCTATCCGACGCACACCCCTACTTGCCACACCTCTCTTTGTGTTCGCTGTGATAATCACAATTCTTTCATTCAAAATTTGGAAATAAAAAGCTCTACTTATAGACAGAGGTATTGACAGTGCTAAGAGAACAGATCACCCTACTTCTTATACTGATGATCATCAACTTCAAACAAAGGAGCCTCTTAGCATCAACATCGTAACATTTGAACACACTCTATTGAGACTCAAGAACGCAGCTATCGTCTCTGCCACAGACAATGAAAGATTGCCAAGGGGCCGAGTTATCGCTGTCAAGAGGCTCTATGGAGGCTGGGAGATCCATGGAGACCGCGAATTCTTTGCTGAAATGGAAACTCTCGGAAAGGTGAAGCACGAAAATCTGGTGCGCATTTGAAGATGAGACTCAAGCACGCAGCTATCGTCACCGGCACTGACAACTTTAGCAGGAGCTATATCATTGGAAATGGCGGCTTGGGGACAACATACAAAGGAAGATTTCCAGGGGGCCGTATTATCGCTATCAAGAGGCTATGGAGGCCGGGAGATCCATGGAGACCGCGAATTCTTTGCAGAAACGGAAACCATCTCGGAAAGGTGAAGCACGAAAATCTGGTGCCATTGGTTTGCTATTGCGCGTTTGAAGAAGCGTATTTCTTATTTATATTTTTAATATTTTGTTTTTTTTTTCCCCCAATTTTGTTTCCTTTTTTTTTCTTTTTTTTTTTTTTTTTGCTGAGTGGCAAGCCAAATGTGTAAAGATTTTGCCTAGTCAGCGTCTACAAAGCATTTTACCTGAGATTGCAGGTGGTTAACCGGTCAGTGGGTCTTCTTGCACCGAGATTAAGAGTTCGTGTGTCTAATTGCAACTTTAGAAAGTTGGAGGGCCTAATTGACTCCTTATGAAAAGTTTGAGGGCCTATTTGACCCTTTTCCCTATGTATAATGGTAAGTCTAGACATGTGCGTCATAGACATAATACCATTAGACAACCGCTCACAACTGGTGTTGTCTCGATTGACTACGTAAAGTCAAAAGACAATATAGCGAATCCGTTGACCAAAGGGTTAGGAAGAGAAGTTGTGGAGAAGTTGAAATGAGGAATGGGTCTAATCCCCTTGGACTAAAAAGTTCTATAGTGGATACCCAACCTAGCTGGCACCTAGGTTCAATGGGACAACTAAATTATGGAACGGAGCGCGTCACTGTGGGGGTCTCGGACTCCCTAACACTCCTCGTTAAAACAGTGACTCCCGCAAGAGGCTAGCATGTCAATGCTTTAATGATTCTTGAGTATGCGGGATACTCGAGAAAGAATCACCTATGTTAGAGAGAAGTGAGGGTCGCTTCAAAGGAGAATTGTTGGGCACAATTCTTTAGAAACTCTCGCAGAACCAAGAACGGTGACCCACGACCAAAACGGGCACACTCATGAGAGCAAGAGCATGGTTGGGAGATTCCTGTGTGAGATATGTCATCGTCTACACAAACGGCAGTCGGTTCAAAGACATCGCGTTCTACCGTACAGCCAGTAGAGTAAACATGTCTTCACGAGGGAAGGTTCAAAGGGTATAGTGACTCCCTACCTATCCTATGCAGGGATCGACCGTTTGAACACAGTTGTTTCCGATTTCAAAATACCCCGAAAATCAATTTTTCATTTATGTGGGGGCTTGTTGAAAAAAATAGCTTAAAATGGCATGTTAAGTGGCTATTTTGTGGTACAATTATCAATGGGGTCCACTTCCAATTTGGGTCAGGTCAAAGTGGATTCGGGTTCTTCGTAGTGAGATGAAGAGATTGATATATTGTACGCTCAAAACAGATAATGGGTGAATGAGATATTGATTCTCAAAGTAGACTCATTTGAGTTGGAAAATGAAGGGAAAAAGAGAGCTTTTTGTCCCATATTGCTTTGGAATGAAGATTTTCCCCCCTTATATACAAGAGCTCTTTTGAAGCTTGTAGAATTGTATAGCATAGAGGCTCTCTCGCGCGGTGGGGGTGCGGGGGTGCAAATCAAATTCCAACTAGACGAGATTGGAAAAAGGCTTGATTCAAGCCCGAGCTCGTGTGCGGCGGCACCTGGAGGCACGAATGTCGTCCAGAAATTGGCTGGCCTTGCGGGCTAAGTTATGTCAAACTTCGGTATCATTTTCCAACTGATATAGTCACTTGCCTCGGTCGAAACCGAGAGCACCATTCTCGTGCTACAAGAGAGCATGAGAGGTTGTGGTGCACCGAGAGCACAACTCCCGTGCAACAGAGACCACGAAAGGTGCAAGGGCCGAAACTGGGTAAGGTCGAAAGTTGAGAATGTACGACAACGGTCTGGAACCCGAAAGTTCTGACTGTTATGGGGATTGAATTCATCTGTTACGGAATTAATATCCTATTAACTCCAATTTTGAATTCTGAATTCAATTCCCAGGTAGTGGCCTGCTGTTATAGCTGTTGGAAGGCAGCTTTAATGTCATTTTTTAATTGCCATAATAAAGGCTATTGGCTCCTTCAACCCTATATAAGAGAGGGTAGAGGCAGTAGAGTTTTACATATAGATATAGAACACGAAAGTTCTTCTTTTTAGCCTCAAAACCTCTCTGCTTCTACTCCTTCTTTAGCCTCCTGTGTTCATAGTCGTGTCTTGCTCGCCGGATTCCTTGTTTGAGTGCTCAAAGATTGAATCACTAGCAAGTTTTATCCTGGGAAGCCTAGGCCACAACGCTCCTAGCATCTTTGGGAGGTGGCAAATAAGGTTTTAAGGAAAGAGTGCTCACTTGACTCTTGCAAAAACCCAACACCAAACACTAGCCAAATTTCTTCATCTTTTCTTCCCTTCTTTCCAGAAAATAATTGTCAATTTTATTTGATTATTATTTGTTTTCCTACCAACGGTTCCTACAACTTTTTCTTGATTTTCCTCCTCTAACTTATGGAATTTCGTAGGTTCTTACTAATCATAACCCTTATTACCCTTCTAGTATGTAATGGACTGATTTGCTTCACAAGTATGTATTAAGAAGGAGTTAATTTCACTTTTGGTCCAATGAATATTGAGGTGTTGTCAATTTTAGTCCACAACTTCCAAAACTGTCAATTTAATAACGTAACTATTCAATTTTTCTAAATTTCAGTTCATCCGGCCAAATTGTCGACGAAAAGTGGCTGAAAAATTTTAATGGTAAAATAATGAGGAAATTTTGGTCTTTTGCTTCTATTATCTTCTTCTCTGTTTAATTATCTTCTACGCTGGAAATGTTACAGTTTAAATCAGCAGCAGCGGCAGAGCTTCGGCAAACCCAAAGCAGGGGAAAAACATCTCTCATTGCTCCATTTGATCCATTCTCGTATCACTTTCAAATATTCCTCAACAATGGCGTCCTTAAAGTTCCACTCTGCAAAAACTCATTCTTTCCCAGACTTCAATCCTTCCAAATCCCAATCCAACCCTTTCCTCACAGTGTTCGCGGTCTCCGGTGAGGAAAGCCAGCGTCGTTACAGGCGCCACCGTGTTTTCACAGTATCTCCTCTGTGCAGTCACCAGCTCATTCACCAAAGTTCGGATTAGCCGAGGAGGGACATGAATCTGGCGGAGCTGGAGCAGTGGATGAAAGGGTTAGTGGAGGAGATCGTCGGGAACTAAGAGGTGTTGGTGGTGGAGGTGTACGCCGGCGAAGGCAAGGCCCGTTTCAAGGCGGAGAAAGCCATGGCGGACGGATGGGCGGTGCTAAGGGAGGAACTAGAGAGGAAGTGCCCTGACGGGCTCATATTCGCCGTGCAACTTTACGATAATGAAAACGGCGGCAGACCATGGGTGATAGCTGCTGCCGTAGCAGTGGACGCAACAGACAGAAAAGACGAGAATATGAGAAAAAGACCAAAATGCCCTCATTATTTTACCATTAAAATTTTTCAGTCACTTTTTCGTCGACAATTTGGCCGGATGGACTGAAATTGAAAAAAATTGAATAGTTACGGTACTAAATTCACAGTTTTAAAACCTGTAGACTGAAATTGACAACACTCCAATAGTCACTGGACCAAAAGTGAAATTAACTCTATTGAGAAGATATATTCCTTTACAGAGTTTTACAAATTGTATGTTAATCTAAATGGAGATTACCTATTTTCAAAAAAAAAAAAATGGAGATTACCTTCCCCGAGTGCAATATATAGACCTTGAATTTATTATGTTTTTTTTTTTGAAATATGAAAAGACCAAAATCTCTCTTGGAACAATGAAAAGTCATCAATCCATTTTTTAATCAAAAATTCCATTTTAAAGGTTGTGTTCAATCAGATAATAATATTACATTGCAACGATTCTTTATTGCTGAACTACTCCAAATGGGTTCTCAATGTTTATGTCATTGGAAATTTAAAACGAATTTAATAATCCAGCTACTAAAAACATTGTTGTATTTTCTGGAAACAATGTTGACAAGGAGATGAAGGCAGGGAGCATATGGTAGCAAAATGAATTGTGTCGTGTTCTTAAGAACACTCCCTCAAAAGCTATTTCTCGGCGACTCTCGGGTAGCTTCTGACCAGTAACACAGCGTGAATGTATATATATATATATATATATATATATATATATATATATATATGATCAGACGACAGAGGTTGAAGGCATAGGAATGCAGTGTTTAGGCGTAAGTAATAATGTATGGCACTACTGCTTTATATACTGTGAGAATGCAACCAACTTCCATCTTGTAAAGCCACGTTAGTGGCATAATGGCGCAAATCTAGCGCAAAATTAGGATCAAGGGAAGAAGGTTGAATGATCCCACGATGGGATTATTCTACGGACAAGAAAGACTATATCCGTAAAAATAGAAAAATTAATAAAAATTTGCGAACCAACTTCCATCTTGAAAAGCCATGTTAATTAATGGCATAATGGCGCAAAATTATGATCAAGGGAAGAATTTTGAATGATCCCACGATGGGATTATTCTACGGAAAAAGAAAGACAGCCCCCCATCTTGCAAATCCACGTTAATGGCATAATGACGCAAAATTAGGATCAAGGGAAGAAGGTTGAATGATCCCACGATGGGATTATTCTACGGAAAAAGAAAGACAGCCAGTGGTAGCGGTGGCGCGCGATTTCCCCTATTTTCCCTTCCATAAGATTTCAAAACCCTTAAAAGACTTATAGTATTGAGTTAATGACCGATTTGGTCCTCTAACTATTGCAAAATTACCTATTTGGTCCTTGATTATTATTTTTACCTAATTAAGTCCTCAACTTTATAATTTTTGTCCGATTTAGTCCTCAGTCTCTTTCACCGTGTAACTTCCGTCTAAACCAAGGGTAATACTGTAAATTGACACAGCTATCGCCATTCGGCCGTTTCCTTCTCTGATGCCCGTTATTGGATCCAAGTCCCCTTTCTCTTTCGCCACCGGATGTACCTGTAGCGAAACCCTCTTCACCGCTTACAATTACTATTCACTAGCTTATATTCTGCGGAATTTCAGTGAAGTTCGAGGACTGGAGCTCAGGCTTCCGAGACATGAATCCTTCGTCAGAGACGGATCCGTGCTCAAATGGACGACCGAGTTTGGGAGTGAATTGCAGAGCTGCGTCATCCTAGGAGGGATGTTGATTTCTCCTATTCTAAGGAATTGCAGTATTGTAGCCGAAGAAGAAGAACTGAGGTTGTGTTACCCAGTGCACCCTCCCTGATTTCTCCCTACGCTCAGTTCGCTGGAGAGAATGATCAGTTTTCCGTCACAGACCCGAACCCCGACCTTGTTTTCAATCATTACAACACAATTCCGTTCGGATTCTCCATCCAAGGAAAGTCCTCAAATGACACCCTTTTCGACACTTCACCGGTGGTGGGTTCCGGCGAAACGTTCTTGATCTTTAAGGATCAGTACCTGCAGCTTTCGTCGTCATTGCCGGCCAACAGTTCATCTCTGTACGGGCTTGGAGAGCATACGAAGACGACGTTCAAGTTGCAGAGCCCGCAAATGCTCACTCTCTAGACTGCGGGTTGCATTAGTGTTGCCGGCACAGCTTGTTACTGGAGGCAGAGAACAATCACCGGACTGTTCAAAGTGTGACAATGACGGACGAGAAGTTTGCTTTGTAGAGTCAGATGAAGAAGATGAGTATGACCAATTACCTCCCATTCGAGTTCTGACAAAAGCTTAGTATCAAAAATTGAGTCCTCAGCAAAAGAACGATTATCTTGATGAGTTGGATTACAGGGAAGTCCTTTATTTGAAAAAAAAAATATATATGAAAGAAGAAGCACGGCAACGAAGAGAAACCCATTATTCTCAGAGTGGGATCTCAGCCCCTAATGGCGATTCTAATGGTCAGCAGGAATTGATCTGCTCAGTTCACAACAATGATTTGCATGATTTCTGATTGAAAGCTGCATCAACATAGCATTTAAAATCCCACAAATCCCCTTCCAAACACGTGTAGACACCATCCACCTGTTGTGCGAGAAAACGACCCTCCACTCCCATATCTGTCTACGCACCGCTTCGCACACAGCCCTTGGAGAACGCACAAAGCCTTCGAAAACAGCTCCAATGTGATTACCTAATATTTCTCGGCAAACACTGCTCAGTTCACCATTTGTTCCCTTGGACATCTCAGAGCTTCTGTTTACACTACCAGTAATTTACAGTATTACCCTTGGTTTAGACGGAAGTTACACGGTGAAAGAGACTGAGGACTAAATCGGATAAAAATTGCAAAGTTAAGGACTTAATTAGGTAAGAATAATAGTCAAGGACCAAATCACCTGAAAGGGATTTTGCAAGCAACACACAGACAAACAGGAAAAACACCCGTTAGCACGAGGCTAAGTATAAACACACTCAACCCTGTAAAGCATTCTAGCATAACTTTGAAAACATTTGATATTTTTATAGCAATAATCTAAACTCAAATCATCTTTAGATTGTCATGTTCTTTCTAGATGCTTGCACCCTATAATATCAGCTGATATGCTTATATATGTAAAAGATTGATCACGTAGATTCATCAACATATAGACTTCTCAATTAGCTTATCAAGAAATTCAAGCTTACAGATAGGATCATGTTAAAAGACCATATAACAGGTATTCACATTCTTCCACACTCTCATCACATCACTTATTAAGTAGTATTTCTACTACAACACAATTATCATGCTCAAAGGAATACCTTAAGTTAAGCTTCTCATTTAAACAATTCTCTTACGATTCTCCATTCGCATACAATCATGTATAATATTATGGTCATGCTTCTTACGCAATCTAGTGCAACAATATAATCATACTCTTATGCAATCGCGTGCAACAATATAATCATACTCTTATGCAATCTAGTGCAACAATATAATCATACTCTTATGCAATCTAGTGCAACAATATAATCATACTCTTATGCAATCTCGTGCAACAATATAATCATACACTTATGCAATCTAGTGCAACAATATAATCATACTCTTATGCAATCTAGTGCAACAATATAATCATACTCTTATGCAATCTCGTGCAACAATATAATCATACTCTTATGCAATCTAGCGCAACAATATAATCATACTCTTATGCAATCTAGCGCAACAATATAATCATACTCTTATGCAATCTAGTGCAACAATATAATCATACTCTTATGCAATCTAGTGCAACAATATATTCATTTTCTTATGAAAACTCATGCAACAATATAATCATACTCTTATGCAATCTAGTGCAACAATATAATCATACTCTTATGCAAACTAGTGCAACAATATATTCATTTTCTTATGCAATCTCGTGCATCAATATAATCATACTCTTATGCAATCTAGTGCAGCAATATACTCATTTTCTTATGCAATCTCGTGCAACAATATAATCATACTTGTATGCAATCTAATGCAACAATATATTCATGTTCTTATGCAATCTCGTGCAACAGTATACTCATACTCAGATGAAATCTCGTGCAACAACATAATCTTACTCGTATGCAATCTAGTGCAACAATATACTTATGCTCTTATGCAATCTAGTGCAACAATATACTCATGTTCATATGCAATCTAGTGAAGCAATATACTTATACACTCGTATATAAATTAGAGTACTTTCTGTGGAGGTTTCTTTGTTACTTTCTCGAGTCTCTCTTGACTCTCTTTCTTTCTATCGAGTCCTTATTGACTCTCATACTTGAGTCTCTGTTGACTCTCTTTCTTTCTTTTATGCTCGTAGACGGCTTAGGGTTTCACAGAAGTGTGACTCACCCCATCGGGAACGACATAATTTCCGACCCAATATCTCCTACCGTTTACGGAACCAATCTCGTGGTTCAAACTCTTTGGAATCAGGTATCGAACTATTAGTGTGCACACCCCCTAACTAGGATTCCAAGCCCAACGGGAAGTTTCTAACCTCGTAACGTGGGAATACGCCGCGTTACATATACTGGGACCGCAATGTCTATAAATATCTCCCGAGAGGAACATAGTCCAAACGGTATCCTCCAAAAACTCACTGATGTAGATAATACATACATATATCTCTCATGCATCAATCTCATGCATGCAACAATTTTACTATTTCTCAATGCATCAATGAATGATATACCACATGCTCATGGTTTTTGAAAGTATTCTTGGACTCACATTGGCCCTTTATGCATTTTGAAATATGACTCATGTGAAATGTCAAAATGCTCTAAAACATGATTCTAAATCATGTATAAACTAACATGAAGTATTCAAGGATATATCATCATGCTCGGTTTGCAAAATAGCAATCTCCATACATTTTACTCAACAAGTATGCTTCTATTCTCATTGATCAAATACTACAATTTAATCATGCTTTCATAATAAATCATATTCTCAAAGGATCATGCTTATATACTCAATAAAACATTATCTGATCACAATAATAAACAATTTCTCAAACACAAAGAACTTAGCAAAATATGCACTGTGTAACAATTCTTCACAAAATCCTTCTTAACATACTTGTTTTTAATCCAAATTCAACGAAATCAAAGCCAAAACGTGCGTCAAGACAATCCCGAAGAGCCGAGTCACAAGGGCCCGTAACACTCGGTCCAAAACGACACGTAGCTAAGCCACAAGGGCCCGGCCACTGCACAAAAGTCCTTCACAGACAATACTCAAGGACCTGGGGCGGGACTCTTCATGGTCCGCCCCTCAAGCCCCGTTGATGCACCGGGGCTAGGCAACGACCCTCCTCTAGGGCCGTGCCACCACGGCTCTAGCCGGCGGCCCTTCTGATGGGCCGCGGCTAGGGCCGCCACTCTGATCTGGTGCACACTGTGTTGTGCACCAAATAACATTTCTCCTGCAAAATCTCATCCAAGCATGTCCAAAACAATCTCAACAACTCACAAACACATACTAAATCACTTCCAAGCATAAACCCATCAAAAGCTCATAGTTTCTACTCATTTCTACTCAAACCTAGGCTTCACAGAGCCAAATCTAAAGAGGAATCCATGGGGTTATACCTCTTGTAGTCTAGTCTTCTTGCTTGGATATCTTATTCCTCTTGGCCTAGCTTGAGCCTCCTTCACCACCTATACTTCCCAACACACCTTCTATCCTTAGCTTAGAACCTCAAAGACTAAAGAAACTAGAAGAGAAAAGATGCTAGAATGAAGGATGAACAAGCTTACTAGGTTGTTGTCTTTCTTCTTGTTGTTGGCAGCCAAGAAAATGAGGAAGAGGCAAAGAGTGAGATCAGGAAAATGAGATGGAATGTAGGGTTTATATAGGGTTCAAAACCCTAGGATGATTCACAATGATTGGTTGAGGGCAAAGGGGTAATTTCCCAAGCTAAAATATGATTCTATAAGGGATTTTGGATGTCTTGTGGTCCACCATGTAACGTGAGCCATAGGCTAGAAATGTTGTCTTTTATTACTTTGGGGTTGAAAGTGAATTTTCCCAAAAGCTATATGGATGAACACTTGTTCAAAATTCCCTTTTGAATTCTCCCGGTCTCACTCAGATAAAATTCTCGATTTAAACCTTGGTACGCGAAGTACCCGGAAACTTTGGAATTTTCGAATGAAATTCATTTCTTCGGTGACGAATTAATTTTAAAATGGGACAAAATTATTTTATTCAAACACCGATTGATCGCAAAAATTTTTAATGGAGTGAAAAAAACTACTTTGGAATTTCTTAATACTGGATTTATAAAATGAAATTTTGGGTTGTTACACCACCCTTTTAGAGCTACAGAGTTATTAGGGCTAGTTTAATATCATATCACTTATGTGAGTCTTTCCATGACCTCAATTGATCAAAGAATTGGTACTTGTCATGAATTCTTCACCCCACCGATTTCAAGCCCATCTCCCTTGACGTCTCAAGGATGGCTTTTCGGTTTAGCCCTTTTGTAAGAGGATCTGTAATATTCCTCTCAGATTTCACATATTCCATAGTGATTACTCCGGTCATAATCAATTGTCGTACAGACTCATGTCTGACTCTTATGTGTCTTCTCTTTCCATTATAGGCAATAACTGTTCTTCGCAACACAAATAGCCGTTTGTGAATCACAATGCAATGACACAAAAGGTGTTGGACACCCCCACAATGGTATATCTGCCTATAAGTTCCTCAGCCACTATGCTTCTTGGCTTGCTAGATCAAGAGCTATGAATTCTGCTTCCATAGTTGATCTAGCTATACACGACTGTTTAGTCGATTTCCACGATATTGCTGCTCGCACATAGTGAACACGAATTCGTTAGTGGAGCTAGCATCATCATCACCATTGACCCAGTTCGCATCACAGAACCCTTCCATCACTGCTGGGAACCCTACCCAGTCAAGGCCCCAATCCAGAGTGCCTCTGAGGTACCGAAGTACTCTGTTCACTGCATTCCAATGTACACTACCTGGATTGTGAGCATAGCGACTGAGTCTATTCACTACAAAGGCAATATCTGGCCTAATATAATTCATTAGGAATATTAAACTTCCAATTATTTTAGCATATTCTCCTTGAGATATGCCTTCCTCCGTGCTCTTAAATAGTTTGATATTTGGATCATAAGGAGTTTTAGTCGAGGTCACATCAAAGCTACTAAACTTCTTTAATAGCTTTTCTGTGTAATGGCTTTGAGCCAGATGATAATCCTTAGAAGTTTTTGTAACTTTTACCCCAAGAATCACGTCGGCTTCTCCTAGATTCTTCATATTAAACTTGGTACATAAAGTCCTTTTGGTTTCATTGATTGTGTCAATGTTTCACAATTGTAGACTCAATTTCTTTCAAATATAAGCAAGCATATAACCGGTTAGAAGAGTAATCTAGGTCTAGCAAAGTATTATGAACTTTTCATACCATTGTTTGAGAGCTTACTTCAAGCCATACAATGACATTTTGAGTCTACATACCTTTTCTCTGTGTGTAGCATGCAGCTACAAGCCTAGCTTTGAATCTTTCAATAGACCCATATGGTATTAACTTCCTTTTGACCAACTGATTTACTTCTTCCTTTTGTAGCGTGATCTCCCCTATTTTCCCTTCCATAAGATTTCAAGACCCTTAAAAGACTTATAGTATATAAGGAGGGAAAGGAGGACTTTCACAAGCAATGTGGGACAACCTTTAAAGGGAAAAGCACTTTTCTGTTAAATGTTTTCCAACTAACATCATTTAATAGAAAAAAAAAATTTGATTTCATTGTTAAGGGTTAATTCCATTTTTTGTCCTAGATTTATAGATGAAAGTCCAATTTTAGTCCTTTTTTATTAGAACATCCTCATTTAGTCCTAGTATTATTGTGGTCATGACCATTTTTAGTCCTCCGTCAACAAAATCGTTGAAATGTAGTTAAATAAAAAGGCATTTCAATGGTATCCGGGTTGGACTTCTATTTGGAAGGTTGTGAATTCGAGCCTCAGTGGAGGCGTTATTGGTTCTTTGTGTTTCAGTAGGTTGAGAAAGTATATGAACAGATATTACATTATAATAGAGCCAGTAGCATTCAAAAAAAAAAAAAAAAAAAAAGACATTTCAATCTTTTTTATACAAAGTAGGTTGAACCGCCATATTTTTTATGTTTATTTTTATTTTTTTTGAAAAAAATCCATAATTGAAGACCGAAATGCCCTTGTATTTAACGATATTTAACATGTTTTGTTGGTAAAGGACCAAAAATGGTCATACCACAATAATACTAGAACCAAACAAATGAATAGGCCTATTACTGGGAATGCTATGTCATTCCCAAACTATTCCGTGAACCAAATGGGCCATTAAAATGAATTGCCACCTATAAATCTAAGACAAAAATGGAATTAACTGTCATTGTTAACAACATTGGTGATACAAAAATATGAGAAATATAATATGAACAACATTTATTATTATGGCTAAATATCCTCAGCATCCAAACGAAAGGTAAAACACATTTATTCTTCTGGCAAGCAATTATATCTCAAAACGTCGCGGTTTTCATTTCGGGGAGGAAACGTTATTACAAAAAGTTGTTGCTTTATTATAGAGAGAGATTAGGGATATGTTAGTTATAATATGTATTATGCATTGACAATTCCAAACAAAATTAAACAATGTAATTAATATTTCAAAAAAATTTCCCTCTCCAACCAAACAATAAAATCAATATTCTTAATAATAAAATCAATATTCTTAATAATTTATTTTCATTGAATTTTAGGGATATGGGTCAAATAGGGCAAATTATATCGTGCACCCCGGGCAAAAAAATATGCACTACGCATCAAAACAACATCGTTTTGTTTAGTGAAAAGAAACGGCATCCGTTTTTCACTGTTCTGCACCCTTCTGCAAAAAGTAACTCTGTTATTCAGTTTCATTTTGTATACACTGCAGTTTTAGTTCAATATAACTACAGTTTCATTTCGATATAACTACAGTTTCATTCGATATTTATAGACTCAAATATGTGAAAATGTTAATTAATTTTATTTTATATACACTATAGTTTGATTAAAACACAACTACATGATCATTTTGATATAATTACAGCTTTATTGTACAATATACACTCAAATATGTGAAATGTTATTCAATTTCATTTTATATACATTGCAGTTTCATTTCATCACAACTACAATATCATTTTGATATAACAGCAGTTTCATTTGATAATATAAAAATAATACGTGAGGCAGTGTCGGTTTAGATATACTGTAGTATCAGTTGGTAATTAACATATAAAAAAATGCACGCTCCATTAAAACTAACTGCACGCCGTTTCTTTACTTAAAGAAACGACGTCGTTTTGACCACAGTATCCCATTTAAATTATACTATTTTCTTCACCCTGACTTTGGGGAAATGGCACGTGAAAACTCTAGGAATTGGAGCAATGAGTATATAGTTGCTACATCATGGACCATGCAAAGTTGGCCATGATCCAAAATTATGTTGTTTTATACAATTAATCCATTTGTATCATACTTAAATTAATCTTTATTTGCAATGAATCAGCTCAATTAAATGGCAAAGTACTGACATATTGATTTTTCTATATGAGAAGAAATTTTGAACTTTCTAATTTTTTTAAAAAATAATACACGATTACTCGTGCCAACAAAACAGGTTACAAAATAATATTATTTTTAGATCAAAATCTACAACACAGGTGAGCTTGGTTCACAATATAATATGCGTATAGAAGCTGTCAAGTGTCAGCTTTGTTTATGAGTTCAGAAAAAATGGGCCAAGGAAAAGCAGTCCAGTACTTATAGTAAGCCTGGGTGTTTGATCTTTATCCCAAAATATTTGGGCCAGGTAAAATAAAATGAAGATCCGTGACGGCAGCCCAAAAAGTCGTGTTGGTTTACAGTCGCTGTCATGACAAATTATTGTGTGGACCACAGTTCAAAATGACATCATAAATTTTATAAATTAGAACAATATATTTTATGAGTTAGAATAATATATTTATTGTTAAAATAATGTAATTTATGTGTTAGAATAATAAAAATTTTGAAATAAGATAATATATTTTATGAGTCAAAATAATATACTTTATGAATTAAAATAATATATATTATAAGTTATAAAAATGTATATTATAATGAATTGGATAACATAAAACATAAAAATATACAAATTATATAAAACGATTTTATTTTAGACCGCGATCCACATAATAACTGTTACGGCCGTCCCCACGTCCACGTGAACCACCAAAACCACCAAAGTTCCGCGTGCGTGATCCTTTAGGAGCAGCGGTCAAAAACCTAAAAGTATACAAATTAAACAAGATTATCCACTTCTCTTTTTTTTTTTCTTTTTTTTTTTTAAATTCTAGTTGTCATGACTCACACGGAAACGTTATTGCTTTGTCATTCCTAACCAATAGTTAACCGCCACGTAGATCCCTCTTTCCTCCTCACGTGTCAATTTCTGAACCCTACGAACCCTTTTCCCTCCCACCTTACGGCCTTACCACAGCCGCACCCCTCCTTTTAAATTTGTATTTATTTTAATTATCATTACAAAAAAGAACGATGACATTTTAAAATAAATTATCATTCTATTTTATTGTTTTTAGAAATAATGGTTAAATAGATCATCGAACTACATATGAAAATGTAATTAGGTCATTTGAGCTTAAAAAACATGCAGTTTGGTTCCTAAACAACACAAAATAATGTAATCTTCTTTATATATATATATATATATATATATATATATATATATATATATATATAGATTTTGGATCCGGTGAGGTTACCTTTGTCAAGCGAGGTGGAGAGGCTTGATCTGGTGTGTTTATTTGGATTTTTGGATGGATTAGATTTGGCTGAATATAATGCCTTGTGCGTGTGATTTATTTGCATGTGGGTTGTTGTTGTCTTTTTGGTAGTGTCTTAATTAGGGTGTAATAACTAATTAGCAGATTTTATGGGCTTGTGCACTACTTAATTATGGTATTGTATCGGGTGTGTGCAATTTGTTTCCCCGTGTGTGCATTTGGCTTCAATTCTTTGTTATGTTGTGTGTGCAATTTGTTTTCCCGTGTGTGCGTTTGGCTTAAATTCTTTGTTATGACGGGTATGATCAATCAGCAGTATGGTTGTGGTTTTTGTTGCATGTTGATTCCGTTATTCAATTTAAAAATTAATGAACAGAAGTTTGCGTTGTGTTATGAAGTTTTTCTGTGTGCATTTTATGTGTTCGGCTTGTGCGTTGGGTCACAAATAGGTTGACAATTTTCAGGCCAAATATCTCTTATTTAGACTGTCAACTAGAATTGAGGCAAACTTTTACCATATTTTTATAGCTTGGTTTTTGTTTTTTTTACGTAAAGCAATTTTGGTATGTGTATTTTAATTGTAACATGTTATGTTCTATTAACTTTTGGTGTGTTGTTATTTTATATATTTATTTGGTGCTTTTTGTTGTTATGGTCTGTGCGATTGGGGTTTACAAGGGGTGTGTTTTTTTTTTTTTTTGGTTTAAAATTTACACTGGATTCTAGTAGGTCTGACGTTTGTTCGGTTTAGTTTTTGAGCTTGTGCGTTGGGTTCTTAACTCAACGCACCGACTTAACTAAATGGCTGCACAGACAGAACATAACCCATAACACACTTCTATTAAGGTTGCACATACCTCTTTCCGGTTGCACCTTCATTGTTGAGGAGATATCCCACCGCAAAACACTATTGCTGAGTACAAATGTTTAAATACAACTCACACTCTATCAACAATAATTTATAACCGTAAATATATTATTCAACACCATAATTAGTTGATCCTTAGCATGAAATATATTCCAATCTATTCCTAACCATATATAGCTCTAATATTACAATTACTTATACACCCTTATGCATAGCCTATTACCATAGATGGAAAATAAATCTCTTTCAATCTCACCCTTTGATATGTTATGATTTAATGGATGAGATGAGACCCCATTATCTCACCCATCTAAGTGACCTCATGGGATCCGAAGCCTATATATATATATATATATATATATATATATATATATATATATATATATATATATATATATATATATATAATAAAGCAGAATTTAACTACAAAATTTTCCCTCCAAAGTGTGAATGCATTTTGATAGAAACAAGATTAGTAAGTATGAATGCATTAATTGTGGGCAATTTATATCCTACACCACGGCGCGCGTTGCACTATGCGCCCAGATGCAAAACGACGTCGTTTTAATTATTATTTTTTTTTGAAATTTCCCGCCCCAGTGAATGGCAGTAGTTTTTTCTTAAAAAAAAAAAAACCCGCTGTTCAAGAATGTACATAATGTTATACTAGAATACACATAATGTTATACATGAATGTACATAATTATATAACAAAATATACATACTCTTTTTAAAAGATAATACACATAATCTAACATAATACATAATAAACATAAACTTTTAACATCATACACATCAACTCTTAACATAATACACACAAATTTTCTGATTCGGATGTACATAATTGTATAAAAAGAATGTACATAATTGTATAAAAAATACACATAACTGTATGAACCAATACACATAACGTTGTGAACAAATACACATAACGTTGTGAACAAATACACATAATCTCAGCAACTTCCTACCGCGCCTCCCAACACTACCCCAAAACGACGTCGTTTTGGGAGGCGCGCGGCGCACAGTGCTATGTGCGCCGTGGTGTAGGATATAACGATTGTTAATTGTGTGGGTAGATGTATTTATACATATTTTTTTGAAGTTATTATGTGTATTTATATTTTATAAATTATATTTTATTATTGTAGCTCTATATTTCTCTCTCTCTCTCTCTCTCTCTCTCTCTCTATATATATATATATATATATATATATATATATATATATATATATATTAAAGCATAATGAAGTATGAAAAAAAGTTTATTGTGTCCAAATTTATTGGTAAAGTTTTATATTTAATATATTTAAACCTCAGTTATAATTAATTTGACTCCACATATATAAAGATGAGAAATTAGATATAAAATAAATATAGTTCTTACATAAATAATCTTTTTCAAATGAATAAGTTTTTGGTGGAGATTTTTGACAAATATTATTTTATTTACAAGTTTGATTTAAAAGCATTAGTTATATAATTAAAGTAGTTATTTCAATTTCAAATTCCGTTAAAAAAAATCAAATTCAAATAATAATACAAGTAACAATAAACTTTAAAATCAACATAATAATAGCATAATTGAACTTTTAAAAATATTAAATATTACATTGTATAGTTATACTTACATTTTTAATCAAACTAATTCTGAGCTCAAGAACTCAAGTACGATTTTCTGTTTTCACAACCATTACTTTCTTTGCTAATCCAGAGGATGTCAAAAATTTTATTGGTAAATTTGTTAAATTAATAATAGTTCGTGCATCGCACGGGACAATTACTAGTTGAATCTAAAGTGACATATTTTACTTGTTAATTTGCTGATGTGGGGGTTATAATATTAAAATAATAACTTTTTATTTTATTAAATACTTTTAAATAAATTTTTTTAAAAAAAACACCGCTCTGTTTTCAGGCTTTCGGAGACAAGTCTTCGTCTCCAGAGACGGAGCCGGTTTATTATTATTATTATTATTATTATTATTATTATTATTATTATTATTATTATTATTATTATTATTTTATTATTTAAAATTATTTAATAAAATAAAAAGTTATTATTTTAATATTATAACCCCACGTCAGCAAATTAACAAGTAAAACAAGTCACTTTGAATTCAATTGCATCATTTTATGTTGTTCAGTGACCCAATTGCATATTTTTTGAATTCAATGACCTAATTGCATTTTAGTGTGTAGTTCGATGGCCTATTTGACCCTTATTCCTTTTTTTTTTTTTTTTTTATAACTCAGGTTCTTCAAACGAACTATGGTTCTACTTGACATAAGTAGCTTAAAAGTTAGCTTAAATTAGAAACTTTAAGCCAAACACCTTGTGCTCAGATTGCATATAGTGATCTCTTTCATTTAGGAGGTCATAAGATTGAGCCTTAGTGGAGGCGTTGTTGACTCTGTGTGGGTGATTACTATCTTATTTTAAAAAGTTCTTTAGACTCTATTTGGTAGAGCTTATTTTAAAGCGCATAACTTATTTTAAATTACAAAAGGAATAAGGTTCAAATTGACCACTGAACGTAATCTGAAAATGCAATTAGGCCACTGAACACTCCAAAAATGTGCAATTAAGCCACTGAACACTCCAAATGTATACAATTTGACCGGATACCAGGTTACCATTAATTTTAGCAGGTTACTTGCTTACGTGGCTTATTGATCGAACCCCCTCCTTGTGATGGACTTGGAAGAGGGGCAACTGAGTTGGCATTTTTAATACTTTTAAAATAATTTTTAATAAATTTAAAAAATTTGAAAAAAAAACTAAATAATAATAATAATAATAATAATAATAATAATAATAATAATAATAATAATAAACGACGGCCACCCCGTCGTTTTAAAATTTTTTCTTTTTTAAAAAAAAAAATTATTAAAATTTATTAAAAATTATTAAAAATGTCAACTCAGCTGCCACGTAAGTATGTAACCTGCTAAAATTGCTGGTAACCTGCTAGACGGAGTCAAAGGGGGGGCGGGGGGCAACTACCCCCCTCACCCCACTCCTACCCCATATATAATCTTTGTATGTATATATAGTACAAGTTTTAGTATTAGTATAAAAAAAACTATTAAATGTCAATAAGAAATGAGATAGATTAGTTGGTAAAGCATATGTTTGGTATAGTTAAGTTAGGGTTTGAATCTTTTGACATCAATATGATTTGACAGCTTTTTGACTCCTTCCCCTATGGCTTCAACACAGTCACGTTTTTAATAGTTTTTTTTTAGTATTTAATACACACACCTTTTTAATATTTACTCATCTCCTATAGCTTCAACACAGTCACGTTTTTAATAGCATTTTTAGAATTTATTACACGCACGCACACACACGCGCGCGCGCACACGCACACACACGCGCGCGCGCGCACACACACACACACGCGCGCGCGCGCACACACACACACGCGCGCGCGCGCACACACACACACACACACACACACACACACACACACACACACACACACATATATATATATATATATATATATATATATATATATATATATATATACATACATACATACATATAACATTCTTTTATATTAATAATGAGATGCGTTTTCTATTCAAATTATTTTATCAAATTAATTATATTTCATATTTTGTTATGAATATTTTTATAAAGTTTCGATGTGTTTTATTTTTCGTTCATATCCAATAATATTTACAACTATATTTCTTAAATAATTTATTTTTTTTTTAAATTATTTCTTTTGTTATAATGTTTCGCCTGGAAAAACTTTCTGAATCCATCCCTACTTCTTCGCCCCTCTCAACCGAATTCCTGGCTCTGTCCCTAGTTTAGTGCCCTAATTGCATTTTCAGATTACGTTCAGTGACCAATTTGAACCTTAATTCTAATTACAAATAAATTATAAGCTTTGTTAAGTAAAACATTGTGAGCTTAAAATAATACGGAGTAGTTTTTTTTTTTTTTTTGAAAGATAATACGGAGTAGTTTATTTTGAAATGCTACCTAAATAACGTTTCACAATAAGCTAGTGATTTTAAAACATTTTTTTGTATCTTTATTAATTTACATAAATGACACCATCTACCTTTCATTAATCAAAATTCTAATATTTTAGTGAGTTAATTCCCCCAAAGGTCATTTGTCTTCGGTGGCAATTGTAAATTTAGTCCCAGATTATTGTTTTTGACATTTAACATCCCAAACTTTTCGTTTTTGGACACTTTTAGTCATTCTCATGACGTTTCCTATTTTTAGTAAAGACATTTTTGTCTTTTCATATTTTTCTTTTGTTATTTTTCAGTTTCAATTGGTTTAGAACTTTATGTAATCTCTGATTTTTAGTAATCATATTTTCAATCGTTTTTTTGTAAAGTCCTAAACCACTTAAACCGGTTGAAATAAAAAAAAAATAACAAAAAGAAAAAATATGAAGAGACAAAAATACCCTTATTAAAAATAAGCTAAGTCATGAGAAGGACTAAAAGTGTCAAAAAATAATAGTATGGGATGTTAAATGGCAAAAACGATAGTCTAAGATTAAATTTGGAATTGCCAATAAAAACAAGGGACCTCTGGTGTAATTAACTCTATTTTAGTTTATCTTTTTTTTAAAAAAAATCTTTTTTGTACGCTTATCAGCTAATTCAACAATTAATTTTACCAACCACTTTAATTTTAATTAGGTAGCTTATTACCTACTAATTTTCCAACTTTCAGCATTACAGCTAGGTTTTCAGTTAAACACCCCCAAACAAAGCCTTAGTATAACGTTTCAAAATAAACTATTATTTTAAACCATTTATGTTTTATCAAATAGAGCTTATAACTTATGTGTAACTTAAAAAATAAAGTATATGTTTTAATACCGAATAAACCCTATATCATATATTCAAATATTCAATAAATCCACCTCATATCAATGAAGAGGTAAATTAAGTCAATCTAGTTGTGTGACTCAACACTGAACTGTACGTACATATACGCACAATGAACGTAACCCAAGCCTCACATGTTCGTGACAGGAATTCAACTCTTCTCTATCCCTATAAGCAAGTTTTAAGTGAGGTTCTTCATTAGCTAAACTAATGCTCTTGGAACAAATTACCATTTTATTTGTATTAGAGATAAATCTTTCTATATTTTTTAAATTTAAGAAAAAATCATATTAGTGGACTTAATTGATTATTGTGATTATAGTGTTGGGTTATTGTGGATTGTATTTTTTGTCCGGGTTTGAATATTATTATATTAGTAGTATTTTTTTGATGTGCCCAATATTAATACATTATATTAAAATTTTAAATTTATTTAGATTTTAGATATTTAAATTATTCTAAATAATAATAATGTAAATTATTTTTATAAATTTGATATTTATATTTTATTTAATAATTAACATATAACTCAAATATATAATGTTTATATATGATTAATAATGAAGAAGATAAGAAAATATATGGTGGATGCATGTGCATGGTAACAATAGTGGAAAAGATAACGGAGTTATAACGGTAGGGGTATGTTTGTCCAAAATATTTTAATATACAACCTTTATAGCATAATGTAAAAAAAAAAAAAAAAAAAAAACTTAACGAAAAAAATAAACATAAATCAGGGATATAACTATCATTCACACTTATTATGTTTTTATTTATTATTAGATTATCTTGCATAATTAATCATATGTCGTGACTTTTTTGAATAATAAAATTTAACCGTTTTAAACCAAAAAAAAAAAAAACTTTTCAAAATATTAAATACATGGTATTTTTATTGATTTACACGTTTTCTTTCTATTTTCAACTTAATTAATACGGAGTATAATTTAATGAATTGCTACTATATTATTAGTTAATATCTATACTTTTCGAATTGAATACAACTATTGATGTGATATTTGATTAAAATAAAAGGTAATGAAATAATGAGTGTCAATAACATAAAATAAATAATTATATTTGATATACAAATACTTAAAAATTTTCCATAATCTAAATTTTCATGTTTTTCCCCATTTAAGAAAGGAGTACCATAAAATTTTTGTAGATTATTACTTAGAGAAAAATCAAAAACAAAAAGTGAGTAAGATCGTGATTAGGATTATTAGCGTTAGTTAATCATGATTAGGATTATGTTATTTATAAATCAATTATCGTGTACTTAATTGATATTTGATAGACACGAAAACGAAAGCACGACATCGTTGTCGTCTTCTCTCTCTTTCTCTCTCCTTGTGTTCCTGTTTTCTTGCCTTGTTGTCTTGATAGCGTGGATAATTATCAGGTTTACTGTTAGCTAACCCTAAATTCTGACCGTTGGATCTTCGTATTTCTCCCCTTTTTTTTTTCTTTAATTTTCA
Organism: Ipomoea nil; assembly: GCF_001879475.1. Lineage (NCBI taxonomy): Eukaryota > Viridiplantae > Streptophyta > Magnoliopsida > Solanales > Convolvulaceae > Ipomoea > Ipomoea nil. Next base: position 452,908 of record NW_017619627.1, on the reverse strand, counting down.
CCTTTAAATACGCAATCGCAGACAGAATAGCAGAGAAACAGAGGAAAAAGAATAGAAACTCGTCGACTCTACCTTCGTCCGAGTTGGACTCCTGTTTGTTCCACCTCACTCTCACCAGACCAGGTCAGTCTTCGGCTATTCACCGCTTTTATTTTTTAATTCTTTTTATTGACTTAATTTATTTAAACTTACGCCATTGAATTTAGCTGATAGATTGCGGTAGAGTTAAATTCCTTAATTTTTCTTTGTTGTTTCTTTTTGGGATTTTGTTTGTTTATTTGTTTTGTCTGTGCGGGTTAAGTTTTTCTACTCGGTTGAATCTGGGTAGTAATTTGAAATTGGGAACCAATTTCACAGGGTTGAGAATTTGAGATGGAGTCAAAGCTCAGATTTCAATTAATTTACCTAATAATTCCTGGAAAAAAACAATTTTTTAAAAAGAGGAATTGTGTAATTTATTGGAATAGTTCACTGTGAGGTTGAATTGAGAAGTTCTCTGTGCTCTAGGTTTGTGAATCTTTAGTTCTGTAGATTGATGGTGGTGAATGTAACAATATGATCTGTTGGCTTGAAGATGATTGCTCATAGGTTTTATCTGGTGTATATTGTTGCAATATTTCCAAAATAAGAGGGGGGCATGGATACACCCTTGAATTTTCATAGGTTTTATCTGGTGGAAATTGTTTCATTACTTCCAAAATAAGAGCGGGGCATGGATAGTTCGATACACCCTTGAATTTATTTCCTATGGCTTACCACGTTTTAAGCAAAATATCTTTCTGCCTTCCTTCTTTATCTATTGTGCCCGTTGGCTGTTGAAAGGATCCATTAATTCCATTCTTTTTCATTCTTGGTACTAATTTGCTTGAGATGGCAACTTCTTTTTTACTCCGTCCATCCCATTTGGTTTGGTTAACGATGCTTAACTGAAATTATTTACAATTTAATTTTTTTATAATATTAAGTTTAGTATTTTTATATAAAATTTATACATTTTGAAACTAAATTAAAAGTACTATTAGCACAAAAAATAAATTTAAAAATAATAAGAAAATACTAAATAAAATAAGCAAATATGAAATAGTTGATTTGACCAATGAATAGTAAGTAAAATGGGACTGGGGGAGTATGTACTATTTAAAAGAGAAGTGGCGGATTCTGTAATTGATTATAATCAGGCTAGTATTTTAAAATTATATTTAATATTATCAGAAAAAAAATTGCGGTATTATTACTATTATTATTATTTTGTTTTTTGGAACAAGAGAAGAGAAGACATCCTAGTCATATGACATGGAAAAAGTACTAAATGGAAGATTTTCCATTATTCAGAAAAATAGAAAATGAAAAATGAAAATTGGAGTTTGATGTTCATTCTCCAAACTGAAAAAAATAAAATAAAATTCCATTTAAAGAAATAAAAAAAAAACAAAAAAAAAACACCCCAGATATGTTTTCCATTTGGAAAGCACAGGTGAACAGTGCACATTAATGAGCGTTGTTCGCCCCATTTCACCCCCAATTTACACAGCATTGATTCCATGTTCTAATGGAAGAATGGGACTTTTGCTTGGGAACAATGCTATACATCGATATAATGGTTGACAGTGACTTCACCATAGCCACTGCTGATCGATCCTTGTTGGCTGCTTAGATTGATCTGTCACCTTCATCAAAGCGCCTGCATCATCTGTTGTTGGTGTCCATCTCTCCTCCTAAAATTCGGCCTCCATTAATGGCTGCTTGGATTTTTTTAATTTTTATATGGGTGATGTGGAAGGAGACAGCGGCATGATGGAGGGTTACAATGAAAGCGAAGAAATGGCTTTAGAAAGGGGAAGAAATTTATAGTACTCCTGAAACTTCAGAAAAGGGCTTAAGAAAGGGGAATAAAGAGAGGAAAATTGGGCCTGAAATGGCTGTTCTTACTTTCTCCTTGTCTCCTTGATCTATCCCACTGCTAGCATTGTTGGTATTTTTCTTCTCCAAGGGAAAGTAAAAGTTGCTATTGGGTGAAAGAAATAGAGCTTCCAATGGATTCAAGAATGTTTTAAATGATATCAAACTCAGTCAACTAAGTGAGTTTTAAAAGAGGTCAAGAATATTACCATCTAAGAGGTTACTAGTGAACTTGAAGTTTTGGCAACAATACTAAACCTGGTGAACAATCCACCAATGGAAAAATGGCCTTTTGATGTTTCACTGTTAGTCTGTTACTTCTAATAAAATAGACAGATTGGTTAGTGTCTTTGGGAACCAGCTGGAGAGGGGTACTTTAATAGGTTCTGATAGAATGAAATGAGTGTTAGGATGTTTTTACAGATTGGATTTTTCAAGATAGAGATTTGACAGCTGTAAGCCTGTAACAGGAGTTTTTTTTGGTATTCTGTTCATGTCCTCTGACTCCTCTCAATTCACACATGGGTTAACAGCACACACATTCACTATTGTTTTACCATTCATGGGTTTATCGTCACTTTCTACAGTTTGGTTAACATCTTATGCATATCATTGTCTCTGATTTAGTGAGGACTCCACATTGTTTTCTTTTTTCTGCTTCTGCTGGAAATATTCTGTATAATGAACGAAAAAATGTAGGTTAGGTCTTTCTACAATGCACTTATCAAACTAGATTTTCGTACTCAGTGTATGGCATCATTTAGTTATTTATGTGCTGGACAATTTTACCTGATGTCTTTCTGATAGTTGGTCATACTATCATACCTGGTTTTAATTTTTTCTTTTCTGGGTTTTTATGATGATTTCTTCACATTTCTTTCAGAGAAACAGACCTTCTTAGTTGTTATAGCCCATTGTTTATGCCCATGTGGCAATGCTGTCTTTCATCTCTAAACTAGAGTGATAAAGTGTCTCTGATGTCATTTGCTTTCTGAATTCTGATGTGTACCATGAACCAAAACTATTATGTGAAGTACTTCTTTTTGGGTAAATATGATTGTTTAATAGAAATGATTCTTACTTCTATGTCTTCCCTTTATATCTCCTTTCAGTCAATAAGAACAAACGTGGATATTCACTGACCTAATGGGGTCGGGTGATGATGGCACTCCCACAAAACCTTCAAAGCCTGCTTCAACTCAGGTCCTCACCTACTTTTTGTATATTTGCAGTAATTTCTTATGCAGACACCATTACTGTTTTTCTTTGGTGGCTTGACATTTACCACTAACCTTGCTTTTGTTTAATTTACAGGAGACACCAGCTATACCTTCATATCCTGATTGGGCAAATCCTATGCAGGTTTGCTATTAAATCAGTTGAGACTATGCCAAATGTATATATGCCTATAGATTTAATGTTTAGAGCTGATTTTTCTGTTTAGGCTTATTATGGTGCTGGAGCTACACCTCCTTTCTTTGCCTCAACTGTTGCGTCCCCTACACCCCACCCCTATCTTTGGGGAAGCCAGGTGATTAGTTTGTGCCATTTTTACTATGCCCATTTGTATATTGCAATGCGTCTATGGAAAAACAGATTCTTACTGTTCTTGTCTGGTATGGTTTATCAGCATCCTCTAATGCCACCTTATGGGACTCCAGTTCCATATCCAGCTTTATATCCTCCTGGTGGAGTCTATGCTCATCCAAATATGACAATGGTAATCAAGTTTCCTTGAAAATACCTAGAGCTGATATGATCTGTCTTATTATAGGATGTCAGTTGATTGCTTTTAACTTTGACCCGATTATTTGTATTCCCAGAGAAGCTCTTCATTTTGATTTTTTTTTTTTTTTTTCCATGTTTAGGCTCCAAGTATAGTGCAGGCAAATGCTGAATCAGATGCAAAGGCATCTGAGGGGAAGGAAAAGGCTTCTGGGAAAAAACCAAAGGGAAGTTCTAGTGGCAAGGCTGGAGACAGCAAAAAAGCAGCTTCTAGCTCAGGAAATGATGGTGCCACCCAAAGGTGTATTGCTGTGGATTTGTGTCAAATTTCTTTTAATTTTCATCCTAAATTATTTTACCTCTTTTATTTATTTATTTATTTAGTTACCCCCTTTTTTTTTTTATAAGTATTTATCACATTCTTATACAAATAATCTTCTCATGAGCAGTGCTGAAAGTGGAAGTGATGGCTCATCAGATGCAAGTGATGAGAATAATAACCATGTATGTTATCTGGAATTACTGAACACATGCTTTTATTCTTTACGGCTGCTAGAACATGCCCGATTGTTGTTGTTATAACCATTGCATGTAGTTTGTCACTTACTCACTTTACATTTCCTATCATTGGTAGTTAATAGCATTTGATCTCTTACTGTGATTCTTTAGGAATTTTCTGCCTCCAAGAAAGGAAGCTTCGATCAGATGCTTGCCAATGGTAAATTATTTTAATTTTATCTACATTCTGCCTCTTCTATTGTTTCATACGATTTCATGAATTTCTGGTTTAATCCTTTTCTTAGGGACCCATGCTAAAGCAACTAATTTCCAGACTTCAGTGCCTGGGAATCCTGCCATGTCTTTACCTGCAACTAACCTAAATATTGGGATGGATTTATGGAATCCTTCTTCAGCTGGTCCTGGAGCCATTAAAATGCAATCAAATCCAACTGGAGTCTCACCGGTGGGGCGTGAAGGAATGATGTCTGACCAGTGGATACAGGTGAGAACCTGATTTCCTATGGTTTATGTCATATTCCAATAGAAAATTGAGTGCAGTTTGCTTTAGTTGTTATTTTAATTACTTGGTCTGCTGAATGTGACTTGCAACCTCTTGGATGCCAAGTGATAACTTTGTCCTAACCACTTTGTTTTTTTGGGCGTAAAGTTTGGGTTATAGTGGCAGAGACCAGAGAGATTTTCTGCCCTGTAAAAAATTTTGGCCATGGGTCTGGTGAAGGGAAATGTCTGCAACCTCTGTTCTATTCGGGCTTGAACCCATGCCCAACCGGCAGCAATTATACTGTGGACCATGGTCCAAAACGGCAGACACTATAGTATATCTAAACTGACACTGTCTCACATATTATTTTTATTATATTATCAAATGAAACTGCTATTGAATTGAAATGAAACTGTAGTTGTGTTGAAATGAAACTGCAATGTATACAAAATGAAACTGAATAACAATTTCACATATTTGAGTGTATATTGTCCAGCGAAACTGTAGTTATATCAAAATAATACTGTAGTTGTGTTGAAATGAAACTACAATGCATATTTGATGCCTGGACCACAATGCATTGTGGACCGCGGTCCACATTATAATTTGCCCCTAACCGGTCACTGGGTTAGTACTAGGCCCCACTGCTCCAGCCCAACCTTCAAAATCTATCTGCCCAATACACATTACTAATTACTTATATTTCTTGAATACTCTTTGCTATTTTTGAATTATTATTTTTTATACAAAACTGCTTTTTGATCTGGGAGATTCAAATGTAAATCTGAGTGTGATGTCTTTGAAAATTAGGCTAAAGTGCTAAACGATACTCCATAACTTTCGTACCACATTATCATGATGAGATTTGGACCTGTGTGTCAATAGCAGGATGAACGTGAACTGAAAAGACAAAAGAGGAAGCAGTCTAACCGGGAGTCTGCTAGGAGATCAAGATTACGCAAACAGGTATTTATTTGGTTGCTTGATATTCAATTCATATGTTGTTGTGGACCCTACACAATCTCTGATCAAGAAATGGATTTTGATGATCAATTCATGAGTGGTTTAATTTAGAAGCAGCTCGATTGTCAAACTACCTATATGCATTTCTCTTTCAAAATTGGGGATAGCTATGCAAGATTTTTCTTGTTGATAGTAGCCTTTTCGTTTTTTCACCAGGCCGAGTGTGAAGAGCTACAACATAGGGTCGAGACATTGAGCGGTGAGAACAGATCGCTCAGGGACGAGCTGCAAAGGCTTTCTGAGGAATGCGTGAAGCTGACATCTGAGAATGATTCAATAAAGGTTACCGCCAAACACACCTTCGTTAAAGCCCCCCCACCCCCCTTTCTGCATTTTAATATTAACGTGTTTCCACCCTTCTTGAAACAGGAAGAATTAACTAGATTGTGTGGGCCTGATGCCATACCTAAGCTAGAGAATAATGGCGTTACAGCGCATATCCAAGCAAAGCCCGACGAGGGTAACAGCTAAGACAAAGGCGCATTGCACAGTAGGATGATGTTCACAACATGATCAGAGAGATGTTCCAATTACCCACGGGACTAATGGGTTTTAGGTTAAAATAGAGTGAGACTGATGTTTGTTGTTCCTAGTGAGATCTTATACAAACCTTAACCACATTTTAAAAGTAACATTTGTTTTACAGTAGTACACAACTCTGTGTCTCAGTCAAATGTTTTAATTTCATACGCTGCTTGTAAAAGTAACTGTAACACTACTAAATTAATGCTAACTAGTATCTGAACATCAGCTATTGGGTGAATGTCTTCCTTCATTCTTGTAACCCTTTCTTTTCCCAACACATAATTTTATACATTTTCATGGTTGTCCTTATCCAACATTCTTGAATTCTTGTCACATAAATTTCAAGACACTTAGTTGGTAAGTTGATTTTGTTATTATAAGGTTGAAAGATTGATCTTAGTTTAGTAGGGATGTGTCTTGAAGTCACAAGAAAAAATATTCTTGTGACAAAATGTTATGAAAATGCACCTAGACTTTGTCCCCAATTAGAAAACAAATTTGTGTGACATATAATTATGAAAATAGTACTTGTATGATGTAAACTTTGTTCCAAATTCTCTAGATAATTGGAGAAAAGCATTGCTGAATTTTTGTGACATAAAATTTCATATGTTTCAGACAGTTAGTTGGTAAGTTGCCTGCTACTACAAGTTTGAAAGATTGATTTTTGCAGAGATATATCTAGAAGCACGAAAAAAGAAATTTTGTGAAATAAAGTTATGAAAATAAGGCTTAAATTATGTGCTAACAGTATAAGGGAAAAAAAAAGAAAAGTTAAAAAGGTTACAAGATATCAACTACTACATATTACAGAGAATATGGAGAGCTGAAATTTCACCATCTAGTACAATAATGTTTATGGAACATTTTGATTATGGGGACCAAATTTAAGCTAAAAATGACTGAAGAACAAAAGTAAAACATAGTGATTAGGTTGCATATGTGATATGTCTCCCAGCCCCTAACCTAGGTCATAGTGATTAGGTTGCCTAGATATTAGTGTTTTTTCATCACCTCCAAGCTGACGTGGCTACGAGGGCCCTATCGTGCCAGCAGAGCAGCATCTCCGCCTGTCTCTTCGCCACGTGGAATCCTCTTACCTGCACCCTGCCAAGTAAGCAGTCCGCCTGGAAATCCGCAAACTGGCTCAAAACAACCGGCCTGAAACCCGCAGCAATAAACGCCTCCCTCCACGACGCCCCGCGGCGGCCCGCCGCCCCCACCATTTCCATTATCTTCGGATACAACACGTACGTCTCGATCTTCCTCATCCAGTCGCCGCCGCCGCCGCTGCCGCCGCCAATGTTCGCCGCCTCCAGAGACTCCAGCAGCGTCGAGTAAAACTCCAGCCCGTCTATCACCGTCTGCCGGAAAGAAGACGGGCCAAAACCTACCAGCCCTTCGTTGTCCACGTGCACCACCACGTGCGGCGAAATCCGACGGAGGTCGTTCACGAACCCCGCCCCAACTCGCCTGAATATCGACGGAGATAAAATCACGGCGATTTTCTCTCCCTCCATGAACTTAATCGCCTTGAAAGATAACAGCTCAAACGTGTGAATCAATACAAAATCTATATCGAAAGCCATGTTGAGATCGCGCGCGAACTGAGTCAGATTTTCTCTGATCAACCTCGACTCCACGGCGTATTCATCGGGAACGAGAGCGGTTATACGCAGAGCCGGCTTGGCGCGAGCCGACTCGGCTTTATCGGCTAGCTCTTTCATGAAGGAAGCCCAGTGGCCGCCGAGCCCGATGTCGAAGTCGATGACGTGGACGAGCATGGAGCCGTCGACGGCCTCGAGCACGGCTTGGTTAGCCGTGAAGCTGGAGAACATGGGGATAGGGGAGATGTTGGAGAAGATCTTGTAGGCTTTAATGGTGTGCACAATCTCGGAGGACGAGTTAGGGCGAGTCATCCGAGTTGACCAGGTGAGTAGAGACTGGAGAGATTCCTTGAAGTAGAAGGCAGCTCTCTGGAGCGGCTTTCCGGTTGCGGATCTGAGTTTATGGTTGAGCCGTGCCAGTATCACATGAGCGAGTTGGACCGCGTTGGTTTCGAAGCACTCGGCGAATCGGATCAACTCGTCCACGTAGTCAAACCCTAAGTTCCAGTTATGGTTCTGGAAATCATTACTAGCGGTTATATTCCCCCCGCTGCTGAGCGCCGCCGGAGGCGGGTACTGCGCCGCCGTGACGTTATCGGAGAAGCTGAAATGATCAGACGGCAGGAACTGAGCGGAATCGAGCGAGTGAGCGAGCGGGAACTCGGGGAACTGAGTCGGCAGCGACTCGGAATTAGGTTTTGTCGTATCTTCCTTCAGACCTAAGTCTTTCATCAAAGAGTCCCAATCTTCAAAATTTGTTAGCACATGATCAGCCAGCTGGAGAGGATCGTCGCAACCGGCCGAGATTTCAGCCGCATCGAGTGGCGGATTATGCGCGTTTTCCGGTACGTTAGGGCTGGGACTGCGGCGGAGCTCTAGAACAGATTTCGGCTCGTAGCTGATCACTCCGGCTGCGGCGGCGGCGGCGGCCGGAAAAGCTGGTGCCTGGATACTGATATTACTCCCACAGCTACTCAACGTCGACGTCTTTGAACTCACGTTTTCATTAGAAGTAAAGGACACTTTCATTTCTCTGAATATGAAGGCGGAGGAAAACGCAGTACAAACCCTAATAATGCTTTAATGGCTCTGAAACCTGTGAAGAAGAAAGAGACCTATAGAAGAAGCTAAGAAGGTGAAAACTTTGAAAGAGGAAAGTGGGAAAGGGGGGGCTTTTTTAGGGGGTTATGATTAGAGGCTTTTTATCTTTGCGTGTGGGTGGACGTACTAGATTAGCATCCATGGATATATATGCATGCATGCATGCATGTGAAGAAAGTCATTAGGGACATGGTAGGGTAGGGAAAAGGGCAGGAGATTAGGATGTATATTGATTGATTGATCTGATAATTCAATTTCTATCTTTTATTTTAGCTAGGAATCGTGTTGGTGAAGTCATAACACTAGATTATGTTGCCAAACCTATATATGTATTAATGTATATATGTACATATGGAATTTTTAAAGTGTTAATCGATTTTTTTTTTTTTTTGTATAATATCAAGTATTATTATTAGTTACTTTTATAATACTTGATGCAATTAATAACATTATGATTATACATGGATACAAAAAGTACACATGTTGATTAGTACCTTAAAAATTTACATGCATGTGTATGTTTATATTATTTTTTTATGAAGAGAGAAACATGTTGTTACTATTGGAGAGTGTCCACGGGATAAAGTCTGCATTTAACATTTACTATTTAGATTTAAAATTTTGTTTTTTCATTGATTTTATAAACTTGACCAAGTTTTCCATATTTAGTTGTTAAAAATTGCATATTTAAGTGTTCAAGTTTGCATAGTGAAATTGATGATAATTACGAAAATTTCATCGCATTTTTTTAAAATCTGATAAGATCCGTTGAATTTTTACCGATGTAAGACTGAGATTGATTCTTATTTCTCTCATATGGTATTGTTCTCACAGAATATAAATAACCAAAAGGTGAGCATGGTAAGATGGTGAGTTATGCCTTAACTTAATTAAGAAAAGTTAAAGACTTGAATTTCATTGCTTTCCCTAAATTTTTACACTGTTTTAATGACTTGAAATCATTCATCTTTACCCTTTGGTTTGTGGAGCGTTATGCCATGGAACCGTGTTCACCATAATCTCATCTTTACACTGTTCTTTCTTTCTTTCTTTTTTTTTTTTTTTTTTTTTTTTAAATTAATTGCGTGACTTTTCTTCTTCATTTTCACATTTTGCGGTTTCACTTTAATTTGAGGTGAACAATGATTTTGGACATTCATAAATTATGAATTCATGCCTGCACATTCACTTTGGAACCATGCCTACACATTCTCGTCCGAAATCACGGACATTCATAAATTATGAATCCATGCCTGCACATTCACTTTGGAACCATGCCTACACATTCACTTTGGAACCATGAGATTATGAATTTTCTGTTATAAGATTATGAATTTTCAGTTATGAGATTATGAATTTTCAGTTATGAGATTATGAATTTTCTGTTATGAGATTATGAATTTTATGAAAATTCATAATCTCATAACAGAAAATTCATAATTTGATCAACACGCGCCGTTAACTCCACATCCGCGATTTTTTTTTTTTTTTGTTGCCTAAAAACGACGTCGTTTGGCCTTGTGTTCACCATTCACGGTGAACACGTTTCCAGGGCATAATTTGCCTTGGTTTGTCTGGTAGGACAAAAACAACAAAAACATTAACCATAACGGCATAAAGTACGCTCTTTAGTTGGCAATCTAGAAATTAATTAAGAAAATAAAACAAGGCAAAACTAGGCGCGGTTGTCGGCGATCGCAAGCATATCAGCTTATGTAGGGAATCTAACCAATTATTTTCTTTCGAGTAATACTCTGTATTAATTAGCATTATGTCTATGTGGTGGGATGATCATCATATACTAATAAGTGCTTAATCATTCTTCCAAGGTTGAACTCCAACCTAAGGGCCCATACTCCGACTCGACAGAGCATCTGGAAGGATGTAAATCATGGTAATTCAACTGAACATGAACCACAGAGGCTAGACCCTTGCTTACTGCGCACAAGGAGCCCCTCACTTTGAGAGGTTGCTCTCACACTGCCGCTGGTGAGACTCGATCCTGGTCATTCTTCCAACTCTTCACCTCTATGACCAGTTGAGCTGTCATGCGGGCAATAAGTGCTTAATCATGACTCCATGCATCGTTGAATTTTCAACCACACATAGTATTTAGGAGGATGTAAATCACAATGACTTAGTGCACTAGGAATTTGCCTAATTTGAGCATAATCTCATAATCTCATAATCTCATACTGTCGTTGTCAAGGTTTGATTCTTAATTGGTCTCTTCTTTCAAATATTTCGTACTGAATCAGTGGTTTAAGTACGAATGGGCATGACTCCATGCATCTTGATCTTATTTCCTGAGGATTTAATTATCATTTTCGTCTCCGTCCAAGTAAATTTTAATATGATATAATAATTTAATTATGAGTACTAATTAACCAGCCAGATACTTGAAATTAAATAATTAAGAATGTTCTGACCTATGAGTGGTGACGCAAGATTCCGGAGATCAATCGGATCATCCTGGTAGACAAGAAGCATCTCCATGATCGATCGGAGATCAGACTATCTTGAACCTCCCATTATTCCTTTCCCCCAAATGCCGGTGTGGACACACATACACTCAATTCCAAAACAAACAAAAAAAAAAAAAAAAAAAAAAAAAAAAAAAAAAAAAAAGAGTTTATTAATTACTACGTTGTTTACATCTAATTTATTGACTAACCAAAACGTACTTTAGAGTGGCCCCAAAATTCCATCCCATTTGGGACCACAAATTGACCTGATTGGCCATTTGGTAAAGCCTAGTCCATGACTGGGCCCCACTGCACCATTTTTGTCGTCGTCTCCTGCGCTTTTCATTTTTCATGTTAGCTAACAATTTAGTATATGTTGCATATATGTACGGCCTTATTCCTTATAGCTCTTCAAAATTAAAGCATATACACAATTAAAAATTATTTATGTGTAATATAACCCGAAATGGATGGACGGTTAAACTGAAGCTAATTACGTTTGTTAGTCCGATATAATTTTATTTAGGAATAAAGGTCAAATAGACCAATCAACTGCATACCAAATTGTAATTAGATCATCGAATTAAAAAAGAATGTAATTGAGTCCCTGAACAATGCAAATGCATGCAATTTCATCCAAGTTGACTTGTTTACCTGGAAAGGTGGTTACCAAATTTTTAAAAATATTTTAAAAATAATTTTAAATTAAAATTTTTTTTAAAAAAAAACATTTGTCTCCACCAGAGACGAAGGGGTGGCTTCGTCTTGGGCCGTCTCCACGGCCATGGAGACGGCCTGAGACGAAGCCACCTTCGTCTCAGGCCGTCTCCATGGCCAGGGAGGCGGCCGGAGAGTTGCCTGCCACTTCGTCTCTGGCGGAGACGAAGTGGCGACTTCATCTTCGGCCGTCTCCCTAGCCATGGAGACGGCCTGAGACGAAGCAGTTTTCATCTCAGGTCGTTTCCCCGGCCAGGGAGACAGCCTGAGACGACGTAGTTTTTTTTTTTTTTGTTTTTTTTTTTAATTTAGTTTTTTTTATTTAAAATTATTAAAAAAATATTTTAAAATTTGGTAACCATCTCTCCAGGTAAACATGTCATTTTTAGATTGAATTGCATAATTTTGTGTTGTTCAGGGATCCAATTGCATTCTTTTTTAGTTCGATGGTCTAATTGCAATTGAGTGCGCAGTTGAGTGACCTATTTGACCCTTATTCCTTTTATTTATATATATATGTTAGTTGATGGAAAAATTGATAAACTTAACGAGCTAGCTAGCGCGTGGAGATGACGGTCCGGGTAAAAAGGGGAGTGACTTTTGCAGCTAAGAGGGGGAGGGAAAGAAAGAAGAAAGGAGAAGGAATATGTTCTCTCTGCGGGGTTGAATGGATGGATGGTAGTGCACTTAGAATAGACAGGTCCATCCATCACTACTCCATTTACGTACCCCAGCGAAACAAAGGATCGGAAACCACAATATCATCCTGCCCTGGCATGGACTACCTTTTGGTTTTGTTTTTAAGCTTTAGAAGCAACTATAATAAAGTCATGCACCTTCTAAAAGATGTTTGTTTTAAGTCTTCTTTTTCACCTTTGCTACAACCTACCTTTTACATGCCCCAGAAATGTGTTCTAGTTATTGGAATTTTCATGATGTAGTAGCACCTTTGAGAGTTTATGATTTATTATTTTTTTAGCATTTAAAGTTGTCAGAATTCAAAATTTGTCATTGAAAATGTAATTTTTCACTACTTTTTTTTTTTTTTTTTTTTTTTTTTTTTACCACTTGGAGGATAGTATTTGCACTCAAATAATGATGGTGGTCAAATAAGTATAAGTTATAAGTGGAGTGAATTTGTTTACTTTGAGTGTTTAAGATTTAGTTTTTCAAATTTGAGTTAGAAGTTATTTTAAAGTTTAGTAATTATGATATATCTTTAAAGTGTATCTAACAAAAATATAAAGTACACATAATAATAATAATAATAATAATAATAATAATAATAATAATAATAATAATAATAATAATAATAATAATAATAATATAGTGTAGCAAATTAAACAATACCATTATTTGTATCCAATTTGAAAGTTCATTGCATTTAGCGTTTAATTTTTACAATTTATGGTTTATTTTATTTTATTTTATTTTTTTTGTTTAATTTAGAGATCACTTTTTACTATTTAGGAGTTTAATATTTATGTCTTACCTTGGTTTAGTGTTTTTGTTTAGTTTTCAGGAATATTTTTCAAGATGCACTCATAGTTTTGCATAATTGCGCTCTATGGTGTTGAAAGTTACACACACACACACACATATATGGTGATATTCCAATGAGAACCACTCCTTCCGTAAGAATATGAGAACCAATCTAGCTAGTACCCGCATGGGCAGCTCAGTTGGTTACATAGGTGATGTTTGGGAACAATGACCCGGGATCGAGTCTCACCAGCAGTAGTGTGGGAGCAACGTCTCAAAGTGAGGTGGCCCCTTGTGCGCAATAAGTAAAGATCTAGCCTCTGTGTTCTACATATTAAGCATTTGTTGTCCCAAATCTTGTCGGTTATTCGGGTGCGTCTTTATTATGACCGGTGGGGCTATCTCATTAAGCATTTGTTGTCCCAAATCTTGTCGGTTATTCGGGTGCGTCTTTATTATGACCGGTGGGGCTATCTCATGGAGAAGTGTTAAACAGTCCTTAATGGCTACTTCACAGGGTGTAAAGATCTAGCCTCTGTGTTCTACATATTAAGCATTTGTTGTCCCAAATCTTGTCGGTTATTCGGGTGCGTCTTTATTATGACCGGTGGGGCTATCTCATGGAGAAGTGTTAAACAGTCCTTAATGGCTACTTCACAGGGTGTTTGGCTAAAGAATTTTATCTCTGGGCTTAGAATTATTGATTCTATATCTAAGCCATTGAAAGTCTATTGTGACAACTCTCGAGGCTACTTCACAGGGTGTTTGGCTAAAGAATTTTATCTCTGGGCTTAGAATTATTGATTCTATATCTAAGCCATTGAAAGTCTATTGTGACAACTCTCGAGGCTACTTCACAGGGTGTTTGGCTAAAGAATTTTATCTCTGGGCTTAGAATTATTGATTCTATATCTAAGCCATTGAAAGTCTATTGTGACAACTCAGCTGTAGTCTTCCTAGCTAAGAATGACAAAAGTGGAAGTCAAACTAAGCACATCAACATCAAGTTCTTAGCAATTAGGGAGCGTGTCAAAAATAAAGTTGTATTCATTGAACACATTAGTACTGAGTTGATGTTAGCAGATCCCTTGACTAAAGGCATGCCACCATTTAAATTCAAGGATCTGATTCAGAAAATGGGACTTTCGCCCAATTTGTAATTTGTATATATACATTCAGTTTCAATAAAATTCTTTGGCATTCAGACATTTTCTCAATTAAGTGTGTACACCTTCATTTGCTTTATATTGATGAGAAAATGTACTTCAGGGACTTGGAATAAACATATGGTTTATTTTGTTGGGTTTTGTTTCCTAATTAAGTGCTCAATGGCAGTTTGCATTTGATCATAATGGATACTACTCGCGATAATGAGAACATATCATTATGGTTGATGTTTTTCTGTTATTGAGTGATAGTGCTTGCACCAAGTGGGAGAATGTAACGTTTTATCCGTTACTATTATTATAACATTAGGATAAGTTATGATAATATTCAGTATTTGATATGTGGTGCAACACTAATAACCTAATAGCTAGACTACCGTTATGATTAGGAGACTGGTTAGGATTTAGGAGACCTAAAGACATACAACCACAATGATGGCCAGTGGTTATATAAGGTCACTAGTCCTCTCACTGCTCACACTACATACCTCATACACCATCTAGAGAGAGCTGAGTAAAGTTAGAGACAAAATACCCGTGTTATCTCTGCAACAGTCCTGATCGTTCAACCGTCTCAAGAACTATGGCTGGAGGTTAGTCGATCCTGTATCACATATTATATGCTTGTGATATATTTAATCTAACATGTCCAACATAGAATATGCACACAACATAACGCTCTATATGCACACACATGTTTTACTTTCCCCAATTAATCTCATAAATTTGTCTTTTTTAATACATCAAATTGGTTCTCATGTTCTTACGGGAGAGTGGTTATATATATATATATATATATATATATATATATATATATATATATATATATCAAATATGAGTCATATGACACGGTAACAATATACGATAATTATTAATTAATAATGACTAATATGTGAAGCACTCATGTCTTAGTCAAGCTAGCTTATGTGTTTCTTCAATATTATTTTCTTCATTTTGTAATGAAAGTGCAGAGCAATGTGTTGTCTTAATCAAGGTTGTGCTTTTGAAGTATTTTAACTTATCACTGTTATGTATATATATTTCTTAACTAAATAGGGAGAGAAGGGTGTGAACAAAAATATTATATATAGCTGCAGGCCTAGCTACATATCTAATAACGCAGAAAGGTGTAATCATGGTAGATTTTTATGCTTAGCTTTTCTTTAATCCCTGATTTTATAATTAATAATTATATCTTTAATCACAACAAAGTGAAATATGCCAAAGCGCAGCTCCAAATAAACTATGCATATTAATTAATTAATTGTCCTTTTCTGTTGAGGATCCTCATCCTCATCGTATATATATATATATATATATATATATATATTTCTTCACTAATCAAATGAATACATTTTATATACAAAAAGTTCTATATTTCTAGATAGCATGTGGATAGAGGCGTAGCCAAAAAATTTACATTAAGAACCAAAGTTATACAAAAAGTCTACAATGTTGAGTATAAATTATACCAGATATAATTATGTATATTGTGCATAACTGTATCATGCATTATTGGTGATGATATATATATATATATATATATATATATATTAATTAAGTTCTAGTGCGAGTAAGTGTTTTCCGTGCGGTTGTGCAGGTGATTAATTATGTGCGTGGGTTTTGTAGTTAATGTGCGTGAGTCTTGTGCTTAAGGTGCGTGAGATTTGTGCTTAATGTGTGTGAGTGTGTAATGCTTAATGTGCGTGAGTTTTGTACTTAAGGTGCGTGAGTCTTGTGCCTAAGGTGCGAGAGTTTTGTGCTTAATGTGTGTGAGTGTGTACTTAATGGTTGTTGTTGAAACTTTAAAGTGCATCAGTTTTCTGCTTTATATGCGTGAGTTTTGTGCTTAAGGTGCGTGAGTCTTGTGCTTAAGGTGCGTGAGTTTTGTACTTAATGTGCGTGAGTGTGTACTTAATGTGAGTAGTTGTTAAAACTTAAGGTGTGTGTGTTTTTGTACTTATGGTGCGTGAGTTTTATGCTTAAGGTGCGTGAGGGTTGTGCTTAAGATGCGTGACTTTTGTGCTAAGGTGCGTGAGTTTGTGTTCTGAATGTATTTTGTTTGTGTGTTTAATTTGCGTGTTTTGTGTACTGAAAGTGCGCCAGTGTAATGCTTAATGTGAGTCCACCCGCACAACCGCACGGGAAGCACCACCCGCACCGGTATATATATATATATATATATATATATATATATATATATATATATATAGGGGACGGATCAGGTGAGAACCAACTGCACAGGAGAGAGAACTGAGGACCAATCGCAGCTGTCCACGTGTCCAGGTCTAACGAATTATAAATACTGTTTCTTTTTTTAAATAAAAAATGCAGTGGTATTTTTATAAACAATTGAACTTTGAAGTTCAAGCAAATTGTATTAAAAGTGCAAGTAACAGTTTCATATAGTACACCTAAGTACAAGTAAAATATATTAAAAGTGCAACAAATAATGTACATTGAGCATCAATATTAAGTGCACCTAACATTATCATTAGTTGCACGGTTGCACCAAACGTTATCATTAAGTGCACCAATGTGAAAGACGTTATCATTAGATGCACCAACGTTAAAAATATAAATTACTTGCACTATTAAGTGAAGATGGTTGCACTTTTAAGTGATTTTACTTGCACCCTATTCTTAATTTTTTTTAATAATTATAAGATTGACTCCGTGTTTTTTTACTAAAACTCTCAACCATTGATGAACCACAATTGTGATCAGTCCTCACTTTTAACATGAGGAACATGATCAGTCCTCACTTTTAACAGGAGGAACATGCTCCTATGTAAAAAGCTAGGACTAATATATATGATAAATCAATTTAGGTAGATCAGCAATTAAGAGTTACTAGAAAATAAAGAGAAAATGTATAGTTGTTTTTATAAATATTAAAAATTTAAAAAATTTACAATAGTTGTAAAATTAATTAATTTTTTTTTTATTAAAATCTTCAACCATTAATAAATTTGATAGATGCATAAAATTAGTCTTTTTTTTTTTTTTTTTTTTTTTTTTTTTTTTTACCAAAGAACTATGTTTTCATTTGATCATGATTTCAATAGGACCCTACAATACAGGGACGGAGGCAGAGGGGGGGGCAGGGGGGTCAGCTGCCCCCCTCACCCCACCCCCACCCCCACCCCATATATAATACGTATATGTATATATGTACTAGTTTTTCTACGCGCAAAGCGCGAATATGATAATGCCCAATAGTTATTTTTAAATAAGTATTTCAAATTATATCAATGCAATATTATATAGAAAATGTTCATACATAGATATATAAATGTTGAATTTGTTTATTTAAACCGGTAATTTAAAGTATATAAATGCAAGATAATATATGAGATATTGATTTTATTATCACTAAAATAAATGTTTGCAACTTTGTAATAACGTTAATTTAAGTACTAAGTCTAAAAACGATAGTCTAAATAAATACTATTTTTGGTTTAAATTTTTCTAATTCTCTTTTAGGTAGCATTGTTGTTGTTTTCATCTTCAGTACATGTCTTTTTTTTTTTTTTTTTTTTTTTTGTTATTGGTAGTGTGTCATGTGCAATTGGTTTATTGGTAGTATCATAGAGGGATTCATCATGCAATGAGATTATGGTGTATGAAGTTTTAGATTTGTCTTGTGTATATGACTGAGATCTTAGTTGCGCTATGAACTCTTTATCTTACAAGCAGATGTTGATATTTGGTAGTGGTAGTTTTCCCTACATGTTTCATGTGTTGTGAGACATCTAATTCTAAATTAATTAAATGCATATATATTATTTTTTGTTGTAGCTACTAATTTATTTTTTAATTTAAGTAATAAGAGCAAAAGTGGGAAAATTATGATCTGGAACCGTGTCCACCTTGCAAGGTGGATAAAGGTGGACACGGTGCCAAAACTGTTCATAATTATGAATATATAGTTCAAAAATTATGAACATATAGTTCTATAATTATGAACATAGCGTTGTGAACATAATTATGAATATAGAGATTCAATAATTGTGAATGTGAAGTTAAAAAATTATGAATATATAGCTTTATAATTATGAAACATATAGTTCAGTAATTATGAACATAGAGTTCTGTAATTGTGAATATAGAGTTCAATAATTTTGAATATGAAGTTCAAAAATTATGAATATATAGCTTTATAATTATGAACTTATAGTTCAGTAATTATGAACATAGAACTGTGTCCACATTGCAAGGTGGACACAGTTCCACAGCATAATGATTAAATAAAGTGGCGTACATACTTTTCGTCCACAATAATGAAATCATTGATTTTTTTTTTTAAATTTCCATTCGTTGTTGAGACATTGTTTTGAGAGTTTGTCAATGACAATTGCTGTCAATAGATGATGATAATAAATAATTCAAAATATAAAGTTACAATAGATATTATTATAATAATATAGTAAAAATTAACTTACAAATTCCTTTAGAAGTTTTCATGCATTGATAAAAGCATAATTGAAATATTAAGTTTTGTTTTCAATAATCAAAAGAAGATTAATTAAACGAAAAAAAAAAAATTGAACTTAAATTTATTATTATTTTTTTAATGAAAGAAAATCAAATGATTATCAAAGTTCCTGATTTATATAATCATTGAATGCTATGTATATAGTCAGACTAATTAGTTGACCAAAGTTTATGTTAAATTATTTTATTTTATTTTTTAATACATTTTAACATATTCGTAGTATATGTTTAACAATTATGCTAACTCTAATTGGAATGAGGTTCAAACCTAAGACATTTCTTATAGAAATTAATGAGTAAGTTAAGAATAATAAATAGTTAACGGAATATTCCGTTAATAAAGTTTATATTAACGGAATTTAAGGTTATTTAAGGAAAGAAAATAATATAATAAGGGGTAAATAAGAAAAATCATTAAAAATACTAAAATCAAAATACTATGAACCGTTCATTTTAAGAAACAAGTAGTACCGACATTTTTTTTATTCCAGTCAAGGGCCTAACATTATTGGCTCTTATTAAAATTGTAGATATATAGTATATATTTTAGTATTAGTATAAAAAACTAGTAAATGTCAACAAGTAAGGAGGTAGATTAGTTAGTAGAGCATATCTATGGTAATAGGAAAAGTCTTGGGTTCAAAACCTTGCATTAGCATATTTTGTCCCTCCCCTATGGCTTTAACACATTTACTTTTTTAATATTTAACACACACACACACACACACACACACACACACACACACACACACACACACACACACATATATATATATATATATATATATATATATAACATTCTTTTATATTAATAGTGATATGTATAATTTATAATGTGTTTTCTATTCAAATTATTTTATTAAATTACAATTATATTTCTTAAGTAATGGTTAAAAAAAAAAAAAAAATCTTAGGGAAAGGATGGAAGCATCCTGCTGCAACCATCGCTCATATTCCGGGTTGGGGACGATGGATGGACCGGAAGTGGTGGCGCCCGACTCGCCGGTCTGTTGCGTAACGGTGATGGTGGCCGGCGGACAGGGTAGGGAGCCATCAATATACCCGAGCAAGCCTTGTCCGCGGAGAAAAGGTAGGAGTTGAGCACGCCAGAAAAGAAAATTGCGATTGGTTAGCTTCATCGACACAAAGTGATGAGCCGAGCTAAGGGAGTTTGTGGTGGTGTGAGCAGCGGTGGTGGTGGTGGTCACCGTGCGCTCAGATGAATTCGTCGACATGATGGGTGGTGGAGAGAGATTAGGAAAAAAAAAAGAGGGATCGGGAAAAGCCTAACGCTAAGCTAATACCAGATGAGTTTAGAAATTCAAATTCAATTCAGATATTACATGATAGAGCCCTATATGAAAGCAACCACATAAGTCTCCTGAACTCTAGACTAGAAATAACAAACCAAGACTAAAGCTACAGGAATATAAACTATAAATTATAAAACTAACAATAATAATATATGTCTAACATTAGGTAATTTATTTATTTTTTTTTAAATTATATCTTTTGTTTTAATGTTTCGCTTTTACTGAAAAAAATTTATGAATCCGTCCTACTTCGCCCCCCTCAATCGAATTTTTGGCTCCGTCCCTGCTACACTACATTTCTGTAGGAAATGATTTCCAAATGTTTTAAATGATAGAAACAACTTCCTATCATTATAGTTTCTGTGAATTTTTTGAGAATTTTCTGTATATTCAATTTGAAGTTTCTGTGAATTTTCGAGAAAAAAAAAAAAAAAACATGTTTGAAATGCATAAAATCTCAGCTCATTCTTGAAAGTTTTTGTATATCATATTATACAACCAAGAAACAAATTATTCCTTTATTTTATATATTAAAATATATCATATCATTGTAAATATATGTGATATAATATTATGTATATACTAGTTGACAGTAATAACGTTACCGGTAATAATAATATAATAATGCTATAAGAAAATAACAATAGTTGTATTGCCTTTTGTCTCAGTATAGAAAGTACCGTGTGTCTTTGTCCAGAGTATTGAACGTGTCCCCTCTGGCTGAGGAGATGTCCTACTTATATCAAGCTCCTAACAGTAACATCATAATGAGGCATAATGAAGAGCTGAGCATTCATTCCTCTCTCTCTTCAATGGTGGTGTAGTAAATGACCCTATGGTAACGTTCCATCCATTAGTAATATGCCCGTCAGAGTTCTGCCCGTTGGGTTTTCATGTGGTGCCGGGTCAGGTACCCGTTTGACAACCCGGGTCGGGTGCTGGCACCATTACTCTGTCACCAGTCCCCCCTACTCCTGAGTCTACAGATGTGTTTGAGTTGACTTGGGAGTAAGGCTGAATCTATCTTGATACTGTGCAGAATCCTGATTGATCCCGAGTATGCGATTTTATTTTCCAAATCACATATGATTTTTTTTTCTTTTTGTATGTTGGCCGAGACTGGCTGCGGCCTAGGTTGGCCGAGGTGCGTGCCTCCGGCCGATCACGGCGATCGTGGCCGAGGCGTGCACCTCAGCCGATCGCTCGTGGCCGAGGCGTGCGCCTCAGCCGATCGTGGTCAAGGCGTCGCCTGGACCGATCGTGGCCGAGGCGTGCGCCTCAGCCGATCGTGGCCGAGGCGTACGCCTCAGCCGATCGTGGCCGAGGCGTCGTCTCGACCGATCGTGGCTGAGGCGGGCTCCGGCTTATTGTTTTTATTTTTTTTATTTTTTTATTTTTTATTTTTTTTTAGCTTTGCGGCGTGGGCCGGCTTCGGGCTGGGGCGCCGCCACAGTCTGGCCGAGGCACCGCGCTTCGGCCACAGCCGAGGCGTGCGCCTCGGCCAGATGGTCTGAGACGTCGCCTCAGCCCCTTGGCCGAGGCGTGCGTCTCGGCCAGATGGCTGAGGCGTCGCCTCAGCCACTTGGCCGAGGCGTGCACCTCGGCCAGATGGCCGAGGCGTGTGCCTCGGCCTGTGGCTGAGGCAATTGGCCGAGGCGTGCGCCTCGACCTCTTCTTTTTTTTTTTTTTTTTTTTTTTTTAGCTTTGCGGCGTGGGCCGGCTTCGGGCTGGGGCGCCGCCACAGCCTGGCCGAGGCACCGCGCTTCGGCCACAGCCGAGGCGTGCCCTCGGCCAGATGGTCTGAGGCGTCGCCTCAGCCCCTTGGCCGAGCCGTGTGCCTCGGCTGGATGGCTGAGGCGTGCGCCTCGACTTTGTTTTTTTTTTTTTTTTTTTTTTTTTTTTTTTTTTTTGTAGAGTGCTGCGACGGCCGTGGTTGATCGAATGTGGTATTGAGAACCTTTTTATTTGAGCGAAGTAACCTGGGCGGACCATGATTACTAAATACTGTTTACAGGTCTGGTCGGACCACGACTACAAAGTATTACTGATAATATCTAATTAAAAGTTCTGAGTTCCATACCCGATCGATCATCCTTGCAGATGGTGTGGACTTATAGATTCTTTCCGCCAATCTTTTTGCATGCTTTTATGTAACAACTGCGGGCTGCTCGCTGGTCTCCTCTGACGACTCCTATCCCATTCGGAGTAGGGAACTTCATACACAAGTGTTCCACCGACGCTATGGCCTTGAGGTCCTCCAGTGCCGGCCTCCCCAAAATGATGTTGTGCGCACAAGTGAGTCTTACCACGATGAATTTCACGTCGAGTTTGCGAATGTTAGGGCTCGTGCCTATCTCCACTGGTAAAACCACTGACCCCTCCGTCTCCACTGAATCACCTGTAAATCCAGAGAGTGGGGTACGTACATCTTTGAGCTGGTTCCTAGGTACCCCTAAATTGGTGAAGGCATCGTAATACATCACATTGACTGAGCTTCCCGTATCGACTAAGATGCGACGTACAATGACATCGTTGACGTCTATCTCAATCACCAGGGCGTCACGATTGGGTAACGGGCCCTTTGGAAGGTCATCATAAGAGAAGGTGATGGCATCCTGTCTCTGTTTCTTTTCTCTGGGAAGACTCACCACTTCTCCCACGTATAGCTGCCGGCTCCACTTCTTTCTTTCCGCGGGCGTGTCGCCCCCTGCGGGTCCACCATAGATAAAGTGTATGGTGTGCTTCTTTTGTCGTCTGGGCGCCACCTCGGTTTCTTTCTCACTATCATTCTGCTCATATATTTGGTCGTGTTCTCTTTTTTTGGCGTTCGAGGTGGACGGCTCGGTGCCATCCTCATTCCTCCAGACATTTTTTGGTGGATTGTGTTGCGGCTGTTGCTGCTGCTTAGATCGCTTGACGAAATGTCGGAAATATCCCTGCTGGATGAGTTCTTCTATTTGTCTCTTCAAAACGTGACACTCATCCGTATCGTGGCCGACTTGCCTATGAAACCTGCAGTACTTTGTTTGGTCTGCCTGTGGGGAGACCTTCATGCACTCCTCGGGGAATTCTACCATTCCCATTTCCTCGGCTTGCTTTAGAATGACACTGACGGGATGGGTAAGAGGAGTTAAATTACGCAAGGAGACCAGGCGAGGCCGTTCGTGGTCTCGGCCTTTCCCTACGGTCGGGTGGTTCGAGAGTGGTGCCTGGCTGGGCGGACCAGATTTCCCAAGCTTTCCACCTTTCCTACCATCCTCTTCGTCCTTCTTCTTCCTGTCGACGTCCTCTGCTTCGGCAAAGCGGCTAGCCGTCCTCATCAGATCTTTGTAAGAGCGGGGGTGGTGAGCGTTCAGCTGTTTGTGGAAATACCCTGATCTTAAGGCATGGATAAATATCTGGATCGCCGCCTTGGAGTCGAAGTCGTAGACATTATTGACTTCCTTTTTCCATTTGATCAGGAAGTCTTTGAGGCTCTCGCCTGTATCTTGCTTCACTACACAGAGGTGAGAGAAGGGTTTCTTGCGATGTATGTTACCGGAGAAGTATGTTATGAAGCTCTTGGACAACTCCCCAAAGTTTTGGATCGACCCATCCGGGATGGTGTTGAACCAGTCTTGGGCCGCCCCATCCAGTGTGGACAAGAACGCTCGGCACATGACGGCGTCCCTGCCCCGATCATTACCATAGCAGCCTTGTACCTCGTCATGTGGACACGTGGGTCAGTGGCCCCCGTGTACTCCTTGATAGCGGGCAACCTAAAGTCCCTCGGCAAAGGTACGTCCATGATGCTCGGGGAGAATGGTGCTGCCATCCGTACCTCAGGTTCCGGCGACTGCTCCCGTGCCTCCACCCTTCTTGCTAACTCCTCGATTCTTCTCTGCAGCCTCTCGACCAGGGCCGACTCGTCAGGGTGCCGACGCGGGGCCGGCTCCCGCTCCTCCATGTATCGGCGTGGAGCTAGTTCATCAACGTGCTGTGTATCTGAGTGTCGACGCGGAGCGGGTTCCTCGACGTTCCGTCCATCCAAGTGTCGGTGTGGGACCCGCTCATCAGCGTCGTTTCTCCGCCGAGTGCCGACGCAGAGCCGGCTCATCGACGCGTCGCTCCTCCAAGTGTCGACGTAGGGCCGACTCATCAACGTGTCAGCCTGGGATCGGCTCCCGAGACTCGCCCACCTCCTCTGTGGGTGATCTCTCGGCTTCTATGTTTTCGTGTTGGCGAGGGCCTCTGGTAGAGGACCCCTCAGCCCGTGATCCTAATCTTTGCCGCACGGGCGCCCTCTGTCCCAATCGTTCTGGTGCAGATTGGGAAGGGCCTGGTTATCGTCTGGCCGGTCCACTTTTTTGGGTCTCTACCCCTATTTGCTGGCGCCGCGGCGTGGGCACTTGGCCTTGCTGTCCCACCGCCACTTGATTTAGCGCCGCCGTCACTGCTTGCTGAATGACATCGGCGGTCGCCTGGAGGTTCACGGCTTGGTTCGCCCCTCCACTGTTGAGTTGGTCTCGAAGGTCCCCGGGCCTCCCGTTGTTGAGCTGTTCTCGAAGGTCCCCTCCGCGATTGTTGGTGAGTTGGTCCCGGAGGTCACCTGAGGCATTGCCATTGTTCACGTTGCGGGAACCGTGGGAGCTGTGGGACACCATTCTTTCAAACTTGCTGTTGAAAGAGGAGTGAGTTGTGTCGTTGCCTGCTTGAGTGTTGGACTCAGGCTCTCAATGAAAGCACCAATGACGGTAATAACGTTACCGGTAATAATAATATAATAATGCTATAAGAAAGTAACAATAGTTGTATTGCCTTTTGTCTCAGTATAGAAAGTACCGTGTGTCTTTGTCCAGAGTATTGAACGTGTCCCCTCTGGCTGAGGAGATGTCCTACTTATATCAAGCTCCTAACGGTAACATCATAATGAGGCATAATGAAGAGCTGAGCATTCATTCCTCTTTCTCTTCAATGGTGGTGTAGTAAATGACCCTATGGTAACGTTCCATCCATTAGTAATCTGCCCGTTGGGTTTTCATGTGGTGCCGGGTCAGGTACCCGTTTGACAACCCGGGTCGGGTGCTGGCACCATTACTCTGTCACTAGTAATTCACCCGCGCGATGCATGGAAAAAATTTATGCTATTATAAATATAAATAAAAAATAAAAAAACTAAAATATTTTAAATTATTTAATATAATAATATTTTTGAGCTTCCCTTGGTCAAGTATTTATTATTTTTATAGAATACAAAATTACAATTAAAATTATAATTATAATTATAATTTTGTATGGTTAATATAGTACCTAATTATGTGCATATTTAAATAAACTTATAGAGAGAATTTACATAATTACATTGATTTATTCTTAATTGTATTTCATCTATATTATAATTTTCACAATACGAATAATAACTAAGATAATTACATTTGGAAAGCAAATTTCAAATTTTGTATGTGTAAATTTAAACTCTAATTGAACACATTTTTTATATGATTATATAATATATAGCTATTTTATTTTTCAAAAGTATATTTTTTATATGACTATATAATATATAGCTATTTTATTTTTTAATGTTGTGTTTTTTTTTTTTTTATAATAAAGGATGTTGTGGCATTAATTGTAACATTAATTATTTCCCAAACCATATAGCTTTATTATATAAAGGATTATATTCTATTATTAGTCTAATAAGGCCAACCCAGCAGATAAATCATGAAGTAGAAAGGCTCAAACCTTGAAATCTGGATATGTTAGACATCCAGTATCAACATTATTTATGTATACTAAAACACACACACACACACACATATATATATATATATATATATATAATGGGGGTGGGGTGGGGGAGGGGGAGGGGGGCAACTGCCCCATTGTCCCCTCTGGATATATAACTAGCTAGGGGTGGGCCGGGCAGTTCATATTGCAATGCGGGTAAGGACGGGAGATAATAGATACTGTTTTGGCTTATTCCTAAACGTGACTTAAAAGGAGGGATTAAGAAAGACTATAAAATACAAAACCAAAAATAAAAAAGAAGAAGAAAAGTGGTAGATGATGATGAGGACTGAGAAAGTGAAGTACTTAAGGGCGAAGGTTTGTGGCAGTGGCAGTACACGGGACTCACGCGGTGGAAAAGAAGAGAGTGGGCAGCGAGGCTTCAACCTCACAAAAGCAAAGTATATAGTAGTAGTAGTGTATTGTTGAGATCGAGTTGGGTTGAGATTCTGATTAATATCATTCATCAAATAAAGTTTTTGTGTCGCTACCTGCACCATTCCATCACCCAACACCCAACTCCCCCTAAAACCAAAATTCAAAGAGGCAGCCCGGCCAAAACGGGTTAACAATCCAGCAATGTTGCAAAAATCCTGCACAGACACCTATTAATCGACGCCTAGGCATTAGACGTTGGCCGGCCAGCTAGCGTATCACCATAATCGGTGGTTTAGGCAGCCTAAGCGTCGCCTAGCTGTTGACCGCCGAGGCCTCCTAGGCGTTGACTATGCCGCCTAGGCATCGATTAGGTCGCCTAGTCAGCCGATGAGTAATGTTCTCTTCTTTTTTAAATGGGTTATTTCACCAAAAACAACATCGTTTTGAGCAAAATAATCCTAAACTGTTCAAACTCTAGATGTTTTTTAGGTTAATATTTAATATTTTAGTACGGAGTATTAACTATTAAGGTATTAAATAGTTTATAATTATCAAGTTTTAAAAAATTAAAAAATTTAAATAAATTTTTTAAAAAATAAAATAAATAAAATAAAAAATACACGAGCGCCCCCAAGCACCTCGCGATTTTCTTTCAACCATGCAATTGAGTAGGCGAAACATGATTCCGTACCTAAAAGACTAAAAGTCATAAGTTAAATTTTTACTAAGTTACTAATAACACACTCTCAGTCAAGTTCGTCACACGTGATCTTCAATTCCTAATACGATTTATTTTTCTTAATTAGTTTGCAGGTTATTATTTTGGTTTCCCTTGCATAAAAGGAACAAAACACAAAAACATAAAAGGGTGGAAGGAACAGTTGCTTGGAGAGTGGAGGTGAATTCGCCAGCATACATGCACATCATTCCATCACCAAAAAAACCCTACTTTCGTTTTTGGGACAAAAGATGATGTTTTTTGTTTTCTTAGTCTTGTACAGCTTGCTAGCTCACCTGTTATGTCTGTCATGTTTTTGTTCTGTTTCATTTCAAGTAATGCCATCATCAGATTTTAAGCCTTGTTAACATGCAACAAATTTTTTGTTTTTTTATATGCATGTTAGGTCATTTCTTGATGACCTTCTGATTATATATAGATACACAATTTATAAATAAATGGCACTACTATGAATGGTGGCCTTTATTCTTCCAAAAGGTTGAACTCCAACCCTAAGGGCCTCACACACCCCGACCCGATAGAGCATTTGGGAGAATGTAAATCATGATAACTCAACTGAACATGAACCACAGAGGCTAGACCTTTGCTCACTGCGCACAAGGAACCCCTCACTTTGAATGGTGGCCTTTATAAATATATGAATGGTGGCCTTGATCAATTACTAGCATGTTCATTGATCAATTAATATCATAATTAGATGGTGTTGTATACTCTTCGTTTTGAGCAACACTAAAAAAAAATTTAAAAAAAATTTAAAAAAAATAGCACCAACAATGTACATCATATGGTCAAATTCAAGTGGAAGAAATTAAATTTGATTCTTTTTAAATAAATTTCAAGTATAATCCAAATTTTGTGAATAGAGTTGTAAGTATTGAAAACATCTATATTTCTCAAATAGGATCCAGTCAAAATTCGAGTTGTATATTGTATTAAAAGAATTAAAGATTAGTATGATTGGAGGGGGTATTAGGGGCCAGGAATAAATGGGGACTTATGGTGAAGATGAGGTATATATATGTCATATCTATTCAATTTGATTAATAATGTAAATTGTGTGTAGGTGGATATAAAGGCCACCATTCATATTTGTGGTCCTCTCTGGCTTCTTTCAGGGGTGATCCTAATTAGTAATTATGCTATATATCATCATTTGTCCATTTCACTTTGCAATATATATACCCTTTGATTCATTTTGTTTGTTGTGCAGTGTGACCACTACTCTAATAATTTATACCATGTCTATCTTTACTCATCATTTTGCATGTGGTTTCTAGCTACAACATGTTATGCCAATATGCCACCATGCAAATTAAAGGGAAATCATTAATATTAACAATAATAATGTGTAATTTCCATTTAATTCATAAGGAACCTATGATACATTGAGAGAGTTTAGAATTTCAATTTATTATTGAAAGCAAATACGATTTACAAAAGAAGAGAACATTTTAATCAAAGAAATTGCTCTGAATCCGGCCTGGCCTCTCAAATAATTGCCCAGAACATTTTAGTAAAATAGTTAGCCTATCAGTCAATTTTATCTTATTTGACTACTATTAATTGTTTGACTTGGTTAAAAAATTAATATAAGTGTTTAGTTAATTAGTTTTTTGTAACTTCAAGATGCTAAAATTTAAAAAGCTGCTCAAAGTTACTTTTTCAATTAGCTTTTTGAGAAAAGAAATTATACCAAACATCTATCAGCCAACGGCTAATTTACCCAACACATTTCTACAATCAGCTAATGTTATCAACTAGTTATACCTTCTAATTAACCCAGTCGCTAACAGTAATGTTTTTAGATAACATGATATTTTCAAAATTTTCAAGTTACCTAAACTTTGTGAAGAAAAAGATTTATAGGTGTACTATAACCAAAGAAAAAAAAAAAAAGGTATAAATTGTTCTTGTAAACCCAATATTACCCAAAGAATTGAAGAAGTCTTGATGGGCAACCAACTAAATTGGTCAGACTGCTGACTTGGTAATCACAAAGTTACAAATTCGACACTCCGTGAAATTAAAGTAGTCTATTGGCCTTCTTGATTTGAGTAGTCAGCTATTTGCAACATTTACTGGCTAGGGTCACAATGCAAGATAAGATTTACTAAGTGCACACTCTCGACTAACCGCAGCGGGCTTCCCTTTTCATAAACAATAAAAAATAAAAAATAATAAAAAAAAAAAAAGAATTTTATCAAGATGAATTCTTGATAAATCCTTGACATCAACTAAATAAGAACTTATATATATAACATTATATTATTTCAATGCTCGTATGGCAAAATTTGGCAGCTGATACCTTAGCAAGGATGGATGTCCTTCACTCTGGACCCTGCTTAATAAATACCCCTCCTAACTTTCTAATGCATGTTTTAGAGGATGATTATGGAGGTGTTCCATGTTGGAAACACGTTTTGAGTTAGAGTCATTGTACTTGGGTGTTCCCTTCCTTATTGATCTAAAAATATATATATATTACTTCAATGCCCGTATTATGAGATTGTATTATATAATATAAGATGAACCAAACTTCTCAAGGGAAACCCCCTCCTAATACAAAGTGGTTTGTCTCTCTGTGTGTGTGGGGGGTGGGGGGATTATACAATGATGAAATGTCAACCCCAGGAAAATTGGGGAAATGCACTTTTTAATTAAGTTTTTGAGTTTAGAACTTATACACTATTTCAGTCCCTTTGTATCTCTTTTATTGTTGCCTGAACATATATAATCTTTTTAAGTATTTGTTATGATGCATGGCACTTTTAGTAGTAATGTAACTAACTGTTTAAACCTTTTTACTTTGACTACATTTTTCTTTCTACCACAAAGTAATTAAATACCCAAAACTTTAATAAAGTAGGCAAGTAGCACTATAGTTTATAAAATTTACAAGTAATATGTTACTTTACCCTAAATGAGAATAAATACATATAATAAAAAATGACCACATTATTAATTATCTTATAAATAATGCAGGTAGTCAAAACTAAAATGCTATATATCAAAATTTTATTGAAAAATCAAAGGAACTTTATATAATATTTATTTGATATATATTTCTTACAAAAAAAAAATCATTTGAATTTCAAAAGTAGATAAATAAATATAGATTTTATTTTGAGTACTACAAAAGAGTCAATACCGTACCGCATCCACTGAGCCTCAAACCCACAACCTTACATATGAGAGGGCAACTTGGTGCCACTAGACCACAAGGTCA
Source organism: Ipomoea nil (assembly GCF_001879475.1). Classification (NCBI taxonomy): domain Eukaryota; kingdom Viridiplantae; phylum Streptophyta; class Magnoliopsida; order Solanales; family Convolvulaceae; genus Ipomoea; species Ipomoea nil. Next base: position 422,273 of record NW_017619627.1, on the reverse strand, counting down.
TTGGTAAATAAATATAGATTTAAAATAACTCACCGAATTTATTTCATTTTTGGACTTTCAACATTTTCATGCATAATGTTCGACCTCTATAATTAATTAATATATATATATATATATATATATATATATATATATATATATATATATTACTCTAAGCGTCTATTTAAAAAAAAAAAAAAAAAAAAAAAAAAAAAACTCGTGAAGTCCTTCAATTCTAAAAAATTTATTTCATATTTAGTTTAAAGATTAGGAATTATTTTCGTCTTGTGTTATAATAAGAAATTGGTTTCTAATTTGCTTCTATAAACAAATTGGAAATTGGAAATAATCAAAAGTCTTGAAGTTTAGGAAGGTTCAAAATAAATATTGGAAATCATCAAAAGGAGATTGGAAAGGAAGACATGGAATTAGGAAAGTAGCCAAAATATGCATTCTCGGGGAATTGACAATGCAACGGTGTAGTATTTTAGCCATATCTTTGTCTACAATGATCTAATTGAGATGATTCAAGTTGCACCGGAAAACTAACTCATACCGCTACAATTTTTATGAAGACATAAATAAAATCCTACATTTGAGATTAAAATGGTTAAAAATCACGGTAAATATGAATCACTAAATCTGTCCAGAAAAATTCAGCAACTTCTAAAATGTTTGATTATTTTGATTTTTTATGTTTCAAATATTGGATTATAAGTTATATTATTTTTAAAACTTAAAATCCGTCATTCAATCCACTATCAGCGGATCGGATTAGATCCGCACCCGCACCCTTTTCGGATGATGATGAGATTTTGGATTCTCTCCAAATCTGCTGTCAATGTCGCCTTCACTAAAGCTCAAACCCACAACTTCATATATAAAAGTGCAATATTAGTACCATTAGATCACAAGGTCTTGGCCTCTAATAGAGTTGATAATTCTAAAAGAGAAAAGATCAAAAAGTAAAATAATTCCATTCATGTGATGGGAGAAAGTGAGATGCCGGGCAAATTGGCTCCCAATACCTTGGGCCAGAATCAAACATGGAAAATGGTGGTCCAATTATCCACCCTTTGTTCCCCATTGCTGGTCCAGATAAATTAATTGTTTCAAGTGTTGTTTAAATGGTTCATAAGTTTAGAAGCAAACTATATCATGGACCATACTTCATAGTATGTAAAAATAAATGTTATGAGTTTAATTATTTCCAACACCTTATTGGTTAAATTATTTAAGTCCATTATGAACTATTATCTTTGAGCATACTTTACTCCTTGCATAATCTCGAATAATGATTGAATTTTCATTCGTCATCAAAAAAAAATTATTAACATTATTTATGGAAATTAAGGTGGTGTTTGATTGTGGACTTTTACACTCTACTATGAAATTTTAATACACATATCATGTTTGTTTGCAATTACACCTTAATATGAATTTTGGGAATCGCTCTTGGAAGTTGGAACCAGAATTGACACCTTTGTTTTTTATTAAACGCTCTCGGAACAAGGAATTGAGCTGAAAAAAAAAAAAAAATATCGCCCACCGTGGGGCTCGAACCCACGACCACAAGGTTAAGAGCCTTGCGCTCTACCAACTGAGCTAGACGGGCAACTGTGATAATAATTTACTAATTAGATTACTTGAATATTATTAACTCTTTAGACATATTTTAGTTAAGTCTAAAAAGTAAAAACTATTGGGTTGGTTAATGTTTACCTTTCATAAATTTTCACCTCTACTTTAACCTTGAAAAGACATGCTAATCAGTTAATGCAATGGGGCTTACCGGAACTATTGAAGTTATTAAATGTATTATTGGTTCACCATCTTAAGACCTAATTCAATCACCATAACTCCAATAAGTGCTCCCGTAACCTAACAAAACTGCAACCCCTCCACTACTAATGCTACCATATTGTACGTTTTCCAAAAAAAAAAAAAAATGCTACCATATTCATACACACACAAATTAAGGAGATACGGATGACGCTGCAGTAAAATCAAAGAAGTTTATTCAAGTTCCCCATCAACACTCGGCTCATCTGCATCCATCACAGCTATCATTAATCTGTACAAGATTTGATACCTGACGCCTTAGGCTGTCCTCAGTCCAGCCAATGTTAGACTTGCAAGATCATATGGAAATTAAAAAAATATTGTTTCTTTAATTTTGTTTTAAATCCATCGTGGCTAGCAAACTTGCTACTTTTGCAAGTTTGTTAATGGCAGCTTTGCCGCACCGTTACGTTTTTTTATAAGTTATTTTATTATTATTTTGTTATTATATTTATAATATAATAATATAATATGAAAGTGATACAATGTACTATGATGGATCCCGTTACCATTTCAAATGGATGGTCAGGTTCGAACCGTGGTGGCGGTAACTTAGATTCTTTGACATGAAAATGTCATATACTATCTTGTAAAGAATCATGAATATTTTTATGAAAGTGAAGAAATTACAAATTTGATAATGTGGAAATAATATTTATTTTTAAAAGTGAGAGAGTATTCCAGGAAACTGATAACCTTACTATACCCAAGCTGAGCCGAAGCACCTAGTTTTAAATACTTGTTCTTCGAACTCCTTGTCCTCCTTTTCTGTTTATGGATTTTTTTTTTTTTTTTTTTTTTTTTTTTTTTTTTGGAAAACCTGTTTATGGATTCTTGATTGCTTTATCTCTGGAAGACATTATTCTATTTCATGGCAATTTATATCATAAACCAGGTACATAATTCATACTTGTAAGGTACAGAATTTTATAACCTAAGACACAAGAAATCACAACACAAGACACATACACATGTTATCTATTTACTTATTTTTCAAATTTGATTTACGTACATAATTTGTGATCATAGACACATGATTTCGTAACACAAGATACATAAATTCATAACATAAGATTAGACATAATTACTAATTTGTTTCAGATATAGAATTCATACTCTTGAGATACAATTTCATAACACAATACATAAAAAATCACAACATAAGACACATACACATACACCAAGAATCCACAGTGCATTGTAAACCCTGGTCCATGATATTGGTATAAGGATTGCTATTTCATTGATCGCCGGACTCCAGAGTTGTCGACGCTGAAAATTTTTGTTGCCACGTTGAATAAACTGCTGCTTGGATCCAAAATAAATTAGGAAAAATGAAAATATGTTAAAATGTACAATATAATAATATAGTTAGATTTTCATATATTTAGTCAAGTATCTATTTTAATATAATATAAAATTAAATTAAATTTTTGAATGATTACCATGTACATACTTATATAAATTTACAGAGAAAATTTACATAATTAAATTGATCTAATTCCTGATTGTATTTCATATATATTATAATTCCAACAATATGAATATTAGTAAGAGAATTATATTTATAAATCTAAAAAGAAATAAATTTTAAATTTTGTATTAGTAAATTTAAACTTTAATAGGACGCATTTTCTTATATGTTGGTATAATAAATTTTATATGCACATTCTATAATATAATTTCCATAATCATAATTTAGATTGCTAGGTTTATAATAAAAATAATTACAATTAGAAATTAGTAAAATTAGTATTTTAATTTTATATGATTAATATAGTGATAAGTATATGTATGTATTTAAGAAAAATTCTAAATATTTATGAACACACATTTAGTTAATTTTATAATTTTAATTCTAAAAGTCCGATTTAGCCTAAGAGGGGGGTGGGGTGGGGGTGAATTAGGTTATAAAATATTTGTGCTGATTATCCTAAGTGATCGATTATATTTGATGCAATTCTAGATGATCAAGTAAATATATAAAATTAAATGTACTTGAAATGCAGGTATAGAGTAAGGAATGAAGAACATCAAATTTTGAGTGGTTTGACCGAGCCTACTCCACTACATAAGGGAACCTCCCTTAAGATTTCCAACTCCACTATTCAGGCCTCTTTAAAATATTGGTGGACACCGCTACCATCGCACTCATCCCTCGCAAGTGATAACACTTGTATGAACACAAACCCTTCGTAGCCAAGGGTGAGACAAGACATTGACACCTTTCCGAGCAGCGAATCTCCAATAGCTCTCTTTCGTCATTGCACGCACCATTTGCCGACGCGTCACCCTACGTCTTCTCCCCCGCATGGTTCTCCTCAGCTGCCTTCTTACAGTTCTATTATGAATGGCCGTACTTTCCGTATTTAAAACAAACAAGGTGGAATCATTCATATTCAATACGTCTAAACTTCTGGCGAAGTTTGAATTTGTATAGCAGTGGCTTAATAATATCAAATTAGACACACATTCGCGCAAATCGTCCCCTCGAAACCAAACTAGTTGCTTGATCAATGTGCTTTGGATCCCCTATCTTTTCTCCAATCCGCATAAAAAAGTGTAGCCATAGTACTCGACCAGGAGGTTTGGAAATCTCACCCAAACAATTACTTGCTCAAATATATCCGAACTAGGATCAAAGTCTGTCCTCCAATCCTAAACAATAAGGTAATGGTCGAGCACAGTCTATGCGCCTCCATACTTAGAAAATTCGTAATCATCAGCATACCAGAACTTCACCAGATAATACTCATCATTTATGGATGGCCACAAGTTCAATCTTAGCCTTTGGATGCCACAAAGCCTGAATACGTCTCAACAAAACCGTTCTAGACCTGCACAATGACCGAGAGCCTACATGGCCTCATCAGCATAATCTTCTCCTCCCTTGTAAGAGCTATTTCAGGACACTCAGGTCATCCTTAGCATCTCCATCATCGTCATCCAACACGTCGTCATCACCCTTCTCCCCTGCTCCTATGGCCCCGCTAAGGATTCCTTGTATGATCGGTTGTCTCCCTAAACCTCGTCAACAGACCCTGTCACTTCCTGCTCCTCGATTCCTTTCCCAATGAATCCTTTCAATTGATCACTCAACGTTTTGGATTTCTTCGTGCTTCGTTCGAGTTGATCTTGATCCTCCGTCGTGCGCTGAGCCGCAATCGTCGCATTTTGGGTTTCCGACTAAAGAAAATTAGAAAGCATTCTTGTCTTTCATATAACCATTATAATTTTTTCAATTTTAATTTTCATTCTATGCCAAAGACCTTGTGGTCGAGCGACATAACTATGGCTCTTCCAAATAGGATGTCACAAGTTCAAACTCTAATGGGATTTTGACTCTTTGTGCTTTAATAGGTTGAGAAAGTATATATAGATAGATACTACATTGTAATAGAGTCAATAGTACTCATTTTTTTTTCTTAATTATATTAATGTTTAGGATTGTGGCACATTGTGGAGTGGTGGTTTATGAGTGTGTAGCATAATCTTAGACCAATTTATATATGTTTAGATGAGAATTTTTCGCCTCATGTGCTGATGATGGATGATGGAGAAGGCTTCATGCTCGAAATTTGCGCAAACTCTGGTAAAAAACATGGATTATGTGGAGAACATGATTATATGGAGTTGAGACACAACCACATCTAACATCTACTCCTCTTACCCTTAAAATTTATAATAATTCTTCATTAATGTAGTATTTTTTTTTATCTTTAAAATGTATAACACTTCATAAATTTGAATTTCTCAAAGAAAATTATCATTTCTTATAAATAAAACAACATTTAGGATGCGTTTGGAAACCATAAATGATTTCTGTAAATCATTTTCCAAGTTTCCAATGTTTGGTTAGAGGATGGAAATGAAAGTCAAAGGAAAATCGGGGTGTGGTCAACGAAAAATATAAGAGATTTTCTGAAAAATAACTTCCCATGGAGGGGGGGGGGGGGGAGGGGGGATTGGATGGGGGAAGTCATTTTCTGTTTGCAGCAGTGGAGTGGTCAATCGCCCGCCGCCGCCGCCGCCACCACCACCACCACCACCACCATCATTGTATATTTTAAATATTTAACATAATGGAATCAATCACTAGAAATGAAAATGCTTTCTAGAAAATGGCTCATTTTCTAGAAGATATTTTCTTACTTTTCAAACGAACTCTTGTGTTTTGTTACACAAAATAGCATTCTTGTTACATCTAATATATATATATATATATATATATATATATATATATATATATATATATATATATATATATATATATATATATAGGGTCAGGTTCCTGTGAGGTCAAGTCTTTCCGTACGGACAGTGCGGCATACACCATTAGGTATGATTAAATGCACCACACAGTGTTCGTAAATACACCATTATGTGTGGTGTATTTTTATTTTTTTTTTGTAGTGTATTTTTTGGCATTTCATTCTGGTGTATTTTCGAACACTGTATGGTGCATTTATGCATACCTAATGGTGTATGCCGCACTGACCGCACGGGAAGACCTGACCTCATAGGAACCAAAATCTCTCTCTCTCTCTCTCTCTCTATATATATATATATATATATATAATGAATCTATGAAGGCAAAACGTGTGTGAGACAGTCTCACGGATCCTTGTCTATGAGACGGATCAGATTAAGATGAAATGTAATACTTATACTAGCAAATGCAATACTAATTATGAATAAAGTATTTTTTACTCAGAAGGAAAAACATAATACTTTTGAGAGAATTACTTATAAGAAAAAATATAATACTTTTACATCAATAGTAACAAACACTTTATTAATGATTTAATATTGTATTTGCTAGTATAAGTATTACATTTGTATATTGGTTTGACCCGACCTAACCCGTATCACAGAGGCAAATTTTACTGTGGACCATAGTCCACACAGATGTGTTGACCATGGTTCAAAAATGTGTCGTTTCTTTTAATGAAAATAAACAGCACTCGTTCCATTTTATTGAATTTCATTTTATACACATTGTAGTCTTATTACAACACCACTAAATTATAATTATAATTCAACTACGATTTCATTAGACAATATACACTCAAATATTCGAAACTATTATTTAGTTTCATTTTATATACACTATAGTTTCATTATAACACAACTAAAGTATCATTTTGATATAACTACAGTTTCATTTGACAATATACACTCAACATGTGAGACATGTTTTTTAGTTTATTTTTATACATATTGTAATTTCATTTCAACAGAATTAAAGTATCTTTCCAATTCAACTATAGTTCTATTTGACAATATGCACTCAATATGTGATATATATATATATATATATATATATATATATATATATATATATATTCAGTTTCATTTTATGCATACTGCAATTTCATTTCAACACAACTAAAGTATCATTTTAATTCGATTACAGTTTTATTTGATAATATAAACACAATATGCGAGACAAGTTATTCAATTTTATTTTAAATACACTGTAGTTTATTTTGTTATAAACACACAAAAATACGGGATTTTGTTAAAATTTAACAGCTGCCATTTTCGGACCATGGTCCATGATATAACAACCGTTCTCACAGATAAAAGATATATGAGAATGTCTCACAAAAGTGTGACTTGAAAGATAAATTAAAAATAAAAGTTGTATGAATATATAATACTCGTGGGACGAATGAAATATAATAAACAAATTGTTAGATAGTATTAGATGCTAATTAGGTTTGTAATCTATAAAGACATGAGGTTTGGCTGTGAATGTTGCAGGGTTTATTACTCCGTATATTATAACCTAGATTTACCGACTTATTTAAAATAAATAAAAATTATGTAAATTATTGCGGAGTATGTGATAATACAAGCTTCTTAAATTATAATGTGATTTTGAAGTTAACTTTGTTATAAATATTGCGGAGATGCAGAGCGCGAACTAAAACCCTGATTGAAGAGGTTTTTTTTTACGGCAAGACGAATTTTCATTCACTTCCGAGCTTCAAACTACTGGATAGGGATCTTCTTCGACTAGAGTGATGGCGGATTTGGATTTAGAGGACCTTGATGCTGTTCCGACCAAGGCTCAAGCTCGACCAGGGCGGTTTGCGCCGAAGGGTTCAAGAGCTAAACCGCAACCCTCCAAACTGAAGACGGAACCGGTATCTACTTCTGATTCTGTGTTGCCGGAACCCAATCCCATTCCTGTGGCTAAAAAGGAAGAATTAGATTCCAAGCCCGTGATAATCAATAACATCCCGGAGTCCAAGCCTGAAGAAGAAGATGAACGGAGTGCCAACGACGTCGCACTGATGGACGTGGACACCAAGCCTGAAAACGGAGACAATGAAGTGCTGGATAACGAGCCAATGGACACTGAAGGCGGGGAAGACGAAGTTGTTCGAGAGATTGACGTTTATCTTACTCCCTCCATTGATCAAGACACCAAGGCAAGGGTTTAAATTTTTAATCTTTGTGTGTTTTCAGGCTAACTCTGAAATTATTTATTAAAATCTGGTTTGTGTGTGGTTAGCTATATGTAATGCAGTATCCTTTAAGACCAATATGGCGACCATATGAAATGGAGGAAAGGTGTGAAGAGGTGAGTAACAGATGTTAGTTAGTCTAATTTCCTGGTTTATAAGAAATCCCATGTTATTCTTCATAATCGTGTTTGGGGAGGAAATAAATGGATTGGTCGGGATGGTGATTTGCAGGTGAGGGTGAAGCCTGCAAGTTCAGAGGTTGAAGTTGACCTGAGTATTGATGTTGATTCCAAGAATTATGACAGAAATGCTGATCATCCTATGACAAAGCAGGTTTGACATTGAGTTTATTCCATTTCAGTTAGGACTTCAGCTCCATTTGGTATGCTTGAGCAAATATGTTTGATTCCTTGGGAATCCCCATTTACGTTTCATACTTATTTGTTCCTTTCACTACATGGAAGGAATAGTGGTTTCATGGATGGCGGATCAGAACATCTTTTTTTTTTTTGGATAAAAATAACTATGATTAAATAATATGAATTCCATTGTCCGATCCTTTCCAAATTTCGTTTCAATACCAGGTGCTGCAATTCCACTGTAACAGAGCCTAAGAGTGATTGAACTCTTTTTGGTCAAGTTATGCATATGTTTTGGTTTTCTATGAAAAAGAACTGCAATATATTTGTTCGTGGTCTTTGAAAATTCTGCTTTTAGTTCATCCTTTTGGCATCTAATTGTTTGTGTTCTTTTTAGAGTCTTTTAACTAAATGGAAACCAACTCCTCTCGCAACTGGATATGCTGTTGGGGTCCTGGTTGGCAATAAGGTATACTCTTTAGCTTGAGTATTCAGATTTATATGGAGTGAGTTTAATTGCTGTTGAGGTCAAACTTATAAGTCCCCTCCTCTACCTTTACTTTTTGTTTTTTTTTTTTTCCGCCCCATTGACTTGGCATTTATGTGATTATCTTTTTTTTTTTTTTTTCCTCGAGATAAGTGGCACCTACAAGTGTAGAATGGAACGTGTTTGTGTTCTTAGAGGTATTACAAGGGGTTTTGAAAGATGAAATTAGAGGCCTATTCCTAATAAGAAAGCAGAATTGGGCAAGGTCTAATACTATTAAAAAAGATGAATTGAGCAATCAAATTTTAACATTCTTTGGATTAACTTTCTGGTGCAGGTAGTGATTTGGTATGCAATGAATGTAGTGAGGTTTGTGGTAATAGTCTGAAAATTTGTTCCCCATGCCATATGCACAAAATAAAAGAATATAAAATAAAAAATAGTGCAACATACTAAGAAGGTGAAGTGTGTTACAAGTGCAGATTCTGAGAGGATGCTACACACAAATTGAAAGAACACTAGAAGCTAAAATATATGAAGTAGATACGAGATGTTTTAGAGTTACTGCTGTCTTAGTGTCTTACTTTGGGTTATATCTTCAGCTGGAAAGAATATACCATCTTCCAATCTTCCATTGAGGCCTCTTGGGCTGTGTACGATTGTGTGAATGCAGCTTAATGTGCTTCATTTTTCATAGTGTGAATGAAAGGGAATGTCAAGTACTCCAGTTTTGGTCAACAACTTTATTATAGTGTTTTGCAGCTTACAAATATGAGAAGTTAATGAAAAAGATGCTTATTTCATTAAAATAATCTTTAGTTTTTATTGTTTTTTTTTTTTTTTTTTTTTTTTTTTTGGGTGGTTGTTGCCCAAACATTGTAATTTGTTCACTGGTATGCATTGTAAAACAGAGTTCTTTTTGTCATGCAGTTGCACCTCAATCCCATTCATGCAGTTGTGCAGCTCCGACCATCAATGGAACATCAGAACCCTGGTGGACCTAAAAAGACAAATATTCAAACTAGCACTGCTGAAAATCCAGTTAAAATAGAAGAAGCTAAGGAACAAAAGCCTCCAGTTCTATCTAAGAAGCAGGTGAGTACCCAGTTCCCTAGTTTGATTTACTTTCTATCTATTAATTGTAGCCTTGTAGGAGTAGGATTTATTCTTTTTCCCACAATAACAAAAAATCTTCGTCGTATGTGGTCCTTTCAAAGGGTTTTATTGTTAAGTATATTTCAATCAATCTATCAATTCAGCTAATAATAGGGATTCTATCTATCAATATATATGGTCTTTGATAATCAATAATGATTTTTCTTTTAAGTTCTGTTACTTGATTGACCCACTGACTTCTATTATGTCAATATTAATCACTGCTGTTGGAGTTATGGTTCTTATTTGTAGTGATAATTATATGGCTCATGATCAAGGATATTTTTCTTTTTTGCTTCTATGAGTATTTTCAGTGCTGCCGTGTTGGGATTACTTACTAGTTCTAATTTTATACAAATTTATATTTTTTGGGAATTGGCTGGACTATTTTCCTATCTATTAATATAGGGTTTTGGTTTACACAACATGGTGCGGCAAATGCTTGTCAAAGAGCATTTTTAAATAATCATGTAGGGGATTTTGGTTATTGATTTTGTGAATAATGGCTTCAGGTAGGTTTAGTCAAGTACTCTGTGGTACCTATTTATTTGCTAATGTACATTTTCAATAGTTGGCAACTTAAATTGATAAATGCATTATTTGAATTTATATTAATGCTCTTGCTTTTCAAGCTCTTGCCTGCCAAATTATTTGGCATGATCGATCCTATTTTAATTTGTTATTTTCTAAATTACATACTTGTGCAGAACAAGCCAATGGAAAAATTGCAAGACAAGGATAATGAAGAGGTACAAAATAAAAGCATCTAGTAATATGCGATATGCCTTTTCACAATCTCATCCACTTTTTGCTGAAAGTTATTATATGATTCAATTGGAAAATATTTTTTTAGAAGTGTTTTTATACAGTCCATACAGTATCTACTGGTATGGAAATGGCCTTATCATACTTGTTCATAGTGATTTCTCAAAGAGGCCATATATGTTCATTATGTCTACAAGGATGATCGGTTAAACATGCAAAAAATTATGGTGTTTCTCTTTCATGGCTAGTGATCATTTATGTTATCTTCCTTTTTCTTTATTGAATTCCCAGTCGTGGGTGTGCCTCAAATACCATGGTGCACAGAGTGACGTTTCATCCAGATGTTTTAAAAAAATGGTCGAGGCTGAAGGTTCCCCAGTACAGTTTTCCATGAGCCCGTGTGTATTTCTTTAATGCTGGTTCACATTCTTATTTTTAATGCCCTTATTATTTCATATGCTGCAATTCAGTATCCCCTCCTCCCAAGTCTTCTTCATTCAATGATATATGTCCATTGATTTCAATTCTTTTTTCCTCTGAAAGGGACGACTATGTGAATGTCTTGTGTCCTGGTGCATTGACTGAAAGTGATAAAGTGAAAGCCCCCCCAATAAGGTAATCCTGCTGAACTGAGTTCTTTGTTCTTACTAATTATTTGGCACTTTCAGATTGTTCCAACGGCTTTAATAAGGTAAAAACCTTATTTGCATGGGAATATGATTTCATCACATTGTCTCAGTTAGAGCTCTTCTCTTTGATTGAATGATATTTATATCTATTGTATTCTGTTTTTCTTTTCTAAATGTGGCTGGGGTACATTGTCTAAACAGATATAATGCCTACATAGTGCTGTGGAAAATTTAGTGGTTAATTCTTTTAGGTAATCTTACACTTTGTCATATAATTTCTGTCAGAAGTCAGAACAACTTAGTATTCTTACTAGTATCATACTTTATGATGTAGAGTATTATATTAGGGCAACAAGAAATAAACTTTTATGGATGCCATATACATTATGGACACTGTGTTTGGCTGTTTTTGATTTGTTGGCTATCTACTTTTTCACCTTCAAAGCCCATTTTAGGTCATAATTATTACGTTTTAAAAATTGCATTGACTACCACAAATATGTTATACTCTGCAAATAATATGATGATTATTACTGATGAAAAACTGAAGAATTATGTGGTATATGTTTGGAGAATTGGAGGTTTGAAGTTATTTAACAATTGGGTGCTTCTTCAGGTCTTTGATTTTGCATCCACTGGAAGAACGTTTCAAAACTTGGCTTACTGAGGTTTGTACCCTCTTTCTTAACTATAATTTCCTTTACTCGAAGCAATCATTTCTCCGTGTAGCATTCACCTTGGAAACTGAATGCAATAAATGCCTGGCCTTTTGAATTAATTAGTCAAGTAGTTATATTCGGCTATACCTTATTCTATTAAGAATTACTCGTAAAATGAGTTTCTATTTTCTTATGCCATGGTATCTGTATGGGAAATGTAGACTTTGCCTAGAAGTCTGAATTCTATTAAAAAGTTTCTCTATGTGTGGCATATGCCTGTATTGGCTTCTAATCAATGCAAATCAAAGCTGTAGTTCACACTGAGGGAGTTAGAGTCATTGTTCCTGCACCCCTTTTTTTTTTTTTTTTTTTAAAACAACTTGAGCATTGATTGTAGTCATCAGCATGTGATTATGTGATTTTTCCCTGTTTCATAAGTTGCATTCGATTTTGTTTTGCAACTCAGGCTGTTTGATATTTTTCCTTGTGGTATTCTTGTGGCTGATTTGTGATGTTTGGTCACAGGGACCACCTATTCATCGTTTCGATACTTTGAAGCACCTGGCCCCTGAAGAATCAGCAGAAGAAATTTTGACAGTCCTCCAAAAACATGCCGTATTAGTTCAAGGGCTTTGGATTCCAAAAAGTTCTTTAGTATGTAAAAAAGACAAACCTGTAGAACTTGTAGCAAGGGACTATGTTCTATCATTGTTTAGCAAAGCACCTTCGATAAAAAATTCAGTGTTTAAAGACAAAGCGGTTGCCCTTGATAAAGCGATGAAAGAAGTATTAAATGTACTAGCTGTCGAGAGACCAATCCTCAATGATTGGAAGCTTAAAGAGAAGCCTGACACTAAATTTTTAAAAGAATTTCCCAACATTGTGAAGGAGCAAGCTGAGAAATGGGAACTTCTGGAAAGAAGCATGCTTGATATTATTTCCAAAGGAAGCAGTAAGCGTCAGGTAAAACATTCTTCAGAGAATACTCTTACAAAAAAATCACCAGCATCAACAATTCCTGATAAGCAAGGGCCAAGAACTACGAATGGAAGTCAGTCAAGGACACCAATGTCAGAAGAAACTCGAGAGGCTTTACCGAAGGCCCTCCTGAAACTTTTTAAGGTTCACAAGGTTTGCAGGTGAGCTATCTCAAACTGATCTTTTAAACTTCCTCATTTTTAATAATTTTAGCTACATGTTTGAAACAGATAGCCAGCCATCATACAATCTATTCCTATCCTACTATGCTTGCATGTGCTCATCATGTTCAGAGATGGGATAGAGGAATTTTTCTGCATAATTTTTGTTATGCATATCACATACTGAATATTTCTTAATTACTTCAGTGATGATGCCTCATTCAGGCCACAGGATGCCCTGGATCCTCATCAATCCATACTTATAATTTTTAAGTATTTGGTATTTTTTTTTTTTTCTAAAATAAGTTATTACTGTTTAAGTATTAAATATAAAATAAGTTTTCTTTTAGGCAAGTTAGCCCCCACCCCTCCATCAAGAAAAGGGTGTCAGGTTCTGTCTTGTTCCTGATGTCTTGATACTTGAGATCTTTGTTCTGTTTATAAATTTACGGCTCATTAAATTATGATTCATATGTTACCAGTTTTCAACAAATCTGCCAACGTTTGAGGGAAATGGCGGTTTCTGAGTCTGCTCGACCAAAGGGAAATGCCAGAGAAGCAACCGCTGCAGCAATGGGTGTTGATGCTCCTCCAGAGGAGCTTCAGGCAATTATAAATCAGGTTGCTGTAAATATACATGGTGTCTATGTTTTGAAGTCATCACCCGATTTTCCGCAGTATGATGCATTAAGGTTGTTCACAATTTCACAACCTTCTCAACCTCAACAATTAATTGGTAATATCTAGGCATTAATGTTATGTGAATTTTGCTTTTCAGGAAGGTGGTGATTGCTCTTTTAATTGCAGAAGGTCCTAATGCAAAGCTTAAAAGGGCTTCAGTTATTGAGGCTGCTAGGTTGCAACTTAACAAGGATATTACAGACACGGAGTTTCAGAAGGTGAGAGATCAACAATTCCAGAAATAGAAAAGGATGAAAGTGTACCTTTTTGACAATTTAATGTTCACTTGGCTTATAGTTGCAGAATTAAATATATGGTTTTTGAAACTCGCCTTCTGTTAACTGCCATTCTATCAATTGTCTTGGCTTTTGCAGAAATATTTCCCAAATTTTGTGCTCTTGCTGCAAAATTCTATGAAGATTCAGTGACCTGATGGAATGTCTTATATGTGTTTTGCAGGTTGTATCGGAGCTATGCGTATCACAAAGTTCGGGTTGGGTTCTGAAACGCGGTGATGGAAGTCCAAAATAGCACTTTCAGAGCGCCTATCAACTGTTGGAGCATATTTTTGCATTAAATTCCAGGAACTCCATAGTTCCAAAGATCATTCTTCAACCTTGTATAACATGTTGAGATGTCAGCTATGATATAATGGATGCCATTGCCATGTCGGGTGCTTTGCCGATATTACCTTCGGGAACTATTTGCTGCATCGGAAAGGTCAAGATGAACTCGGGGATCAAATTTGGACAACTTCTAATAGCTCAAGGCCTGAAATTCATAGTTTGGCACTCAACATGAAAAATCATAGTGAATCTAGTGACAGGTTTTATTATTATTATTTTTTTGTTTATTTATAAAAAACCCATTTTTGTTGTTTGCTTTGAAGATTGAACCTTGTGCATTTATCAATGCTCACAAAAATGAAGTTACCTATTATTCCTGAATCCTGAATAGCTTGGGTCAAATTCGAATTAGTTTGATAGGGATGAGGATATATGTGCTAAATACTTCTAATGAATCATTAAAACATGAATCGAAAATAAAACATAATCTTCTAGTGCTGGTGGATTGTTTATTTCATTTTTTTAATATTTTATTTGTTCAAAAGAAATGAAAAAAAATTGAGTTAGTAAACATCAATTATTGCAAAGATAGAGAACTTTTATAATAATAATTATTGTTTCAGAGCTGATCAAGTGTCCCAATGGCTATATGCTCAACACGTGGACCGTAGGTCGCTGAGATTCGAACTTATGACCTTTATCATAGTTCTAATACCAAATTGAAGCATGTGCAAGTCTAAACTAATAGCTGAATTGCACATTAATAACTATATGCTCAACAGTGTAGTCTGTAACAGTTTACCACCTCTTTTAGGGAAACCTAATATCAAATAATCAAATAATAATTATAATAATCTTTTCAAAAAAAAAATAATAATAATAATAGATGGTCATCTTTTTTGGCAAGTTTATGTGACAGCGTCTGGTAAAACCCTATCTCACTTCTCTTTTTCAGTAGGCAGTCACCCTTAAGCCCTAGATCATTAGAAAAAAAAATGTCTTCTTTCGCCTTGCGACAAGCTCGCCACCTCGCAACGGCCTCGGCGGCCGCCGCTTCCACATCCGCCGCCGCCATATCCATATCCAAAGCGAAGTCAGTTCTCCGATCGGAGCATGACCCTGACAAAGCGTTGGAGATCTACTCCTCCGTGTCTGGCCACTACTCCTCCCCGCTCTCCTCTCGATATGCGC
Source organism: Ipomoea nil (assembly GCF_001879475.1). NCBI lineage: Eukaryota > Viridiplantae > Streptophyta > Magnoliopsida > Solanales > Convolvulaceae > Ipomoea > Ipomoea nil. The sequence continues at coordinate 406,345 of NW_017619627.1, read as the reverse complement.
AGGAGTATACCGTCAAGCGTCTTGCCAAGTCGCACCGCTTCTCCGACATTGAAGCCTTCTTAGAGTCTCACAAGAAAGATCCTAAAGTCAGTCAGGAGCCATTTCTTGCCACTATCATCCGCTCTTATGGCATCGTTGGAATGTTCGACAACGCGCTCAGAACATACGAGCAAATGACCGATTTAGGCACTCCTAGATCCTCTGTTTCCTTCAACGCCCTCCTCTCCGCATGCATTCATTCGAAGTTGTACGATCGTGTTCCCCAGCTGTTTGAAGAAATTCCTAACAAGTATAGGGTCTCGCCGGATAGGGTTTCGTTTGGTATACTGATTAGGTCTTATTGTGAAGTTGGAACGCCTAAATTGGCCATGGAGAAACTGAAGGAGATGGAGGGGAAGGGTATGCAAATTACTGCTGTTCCTTATACCACAATTATGAATTCATTGTATAAGAAAGGGATGAGTGATGAAGCTGAGAAGGTCTGGGATGAGATGGTAAAATCAGGGTGTGAACTCGATGTTGGAGCCTATAACGTAAGGATTATGAACATTCAAGGTGGGAGCCCTGATGGCGTCAAGGGTTTGATCGACGAAATGAGTAATGCAGGGCTAAAACCTGATATCATTAGCTACAATTACTTGATGACTTGTTACTGTAGGAATGGGATGATGGATGAAGCTGAGCAGGTTTATAACAGCCTGGAGGCTAATTTTTGTAAGCCTAATGCCACAACTTTTAGGACTTTGATATACTATGCTTGTCAGCAGGGACAGTTTGATACAGGGTATAAGGTGTTTAACAAGAGTGTGGCAATGAACAAGATCCCAGATTTTAATACTCTGAAGCATCTCGTTCGCGGGTTCGTAACACTATCAAAGACAAGAGAGGCAAAATCCGTGATTTCAATAGTGAAGAGTAAGTTTCCTCCTAATGTGTTGAAGGCTTGGACCAAACTTGAGGAGGAGCTTGGCTTGACAAACGATGAAACGGCCCGTGACTGAGTAATGAAGGATGGTTTGTTTTGGCTTGGTAATTTAAGTAGCACAAACATTTCATACACAATATTTTAGTGATGTCCCAAGATTGAATCTTTGGTTTCAAACTATCTCCCAAGATTGAATCTTTGGTATAATTTTGCAGCTAGACTCTGCCAGTGATATGTACTTGTCTCTTTGACTGAAAGCTGCTATTGAGCTCTGAATTAAGTTTTGTTGGGTTTAGTCTTTCTTTGTTCCAAATGTTGCTTTCTCCTTTGTAACTATTTGTCTAATAATGTCTTGATACTTTTTATCTTCATCAAATTCAGTGTTTTACTGTTGCATAATATGTTTTCTGTCTGTGCTGCTCTGCCTATGAATTGAGTACACCTTTAATCCTCTCTGGTGCTACTGTAAATTCTTGTTTGTTTCAATAAGCCATGATATTAGATTGTCTAGCATACTGGTAATTTTGTCCCTGTTCTGTTTTGGATGTCAAATGAGAAGTTAGCAGCATCTGATTCAGTTCTGGTCTATTATGCAGATGTGGCTTCCTAGTAGTATATGGTCTTGGAGTGCTGGGTATAAATAAATACGGAGTACTATAATATCCATGCAATCATTAGGTTATAATAATGTAATATACATATATTTTGATTATTGCTGTTTTTACTTTTGATTCTTTAAGGTGTGTTTTGGGAACCCGGATAATGAAATTGATTTTTGGAAAATTTTCCGTTAACTCTGGAAAATATGACCATTTTGGAGGAAAATGACTTCATTTTCCACCGACCTCACAATTGGAAAGCTTTGGCTTCCGGCGGGAAACCAAGAAACCAGAGCACTACTCTGGAAAATGAGACTATTTTTTAGAAAATGATTTATTTTTCAAAAGTTATTTTCCTCATTTTCACACACCCTCTAAGTTAATTCAAAGTTGACTAGACCAAATCCGTTCAATTTTAAATTTAAAAAATTAGTGTAATAATTGACCTATATTGAAATTAACCTTTTTTTAAAGGGTACAAAGCAAAATATGTGTGAAAATAATTTATCAAAAGTCTACTAAATTGGAATTGTGGAATTGTAACATTTAGTTATAATTTACATTTATTTTTTTTGATGAGAGAAATATGTAGTTATTACATATTTATGGTGGATGTGTTAAATTAGGAAATCCTAGGTTCAACTGAAAGTGACTTTGGATATTGAAATTAAGCCGCTCAACATGACCTAATAGGAGAAATATGTTCCATTCATTTGACTATTTTGATAAAAGTACGTGATGTTTTGAAAAGAAAATAAGAAATTATAATGCATAGACTCATGAATACAAGTTATTTTAATTTTAGGAGAAGTGAATAATTTGCCAAAAAATAAATAATGTTTTTAAAGAAAAATACTCACTAAAATTTGTGCGTAATAAATAGTACGGAGAGTATAAATGCAGCCTCCTAAGTCCTAAGTCGGTTCTCCAGCGAATAACTGCCAGCTGAAGAGAGCTTAAGAAACTCAGAGCCCGGCCATTCATGACGACTCGTATTGCTCCAGGCGTCGGGGCAAATCTTCTCGGCCAACATTCCGCCGAGCGCAACCAAGACGCCACCGCCTACGTCGGCAACCTCGATCCTCAGGTTTCCTTTTTCCCTTCCTAATAATAGGGCTATTCTTTTCCTAGCCCTCTTCCGCGCACGGAGTATTGGCTATCAAAATGTTACTACTATAGAACCATATCCTACCTTAAGGTTCGCATGTTTCTTATGCTCTTCAATTCATTGATAATACTATAACTCAAATACTTGCTGTGATATAGATTATTGAAATTGTTATTTTTGTTAAGACACAAAATCCTGACCTGTCAAATCACGTTTTCGAAAGCTTCGCGTGGTGGAGCGCTATATTTGATTTTGTATGAGCAGTTGAGCATTTTCTGTGAAAAATGTGAAGGCTTAAGTATGAATAAAATTTACATGTGATGATGATGGAGGTGGTCAGTTGCCAATCTTGGTTAAGAGTTGCAATTTTAATTTTTAGGTTTACTGGAGATTGGAGAAAAATATAGACTATGCTCACATTCCTTTCTCACTTGGCTGCTAGGAATAATTTTAGTTTCAATATGGACGTGTGTTAGTAGAAAAAAAAATGGTGAATCACTCTGAAGTGTGCATATGTTTATCAATGGCAACTTGCAAATTTGCATTATTAATGTGCTTTAAGATAATGACATGATCTCTTCAGGATTTCAAAAAAGTTCAACTATATAAGAAAACAAAAATGCCAGGCTGGTTTAAGATAATGTTAGGATCTTTCTAAAACTTGTCAATGACCACTAATCTTCACATGATTTCACTCTCAAAGAAAAAAGCACAATTTGAATATCTTAAAATTTTTTCTTTCTCTCATTTCGTATTCCCTTCAACGATTTCAGTTCAAACGCCGCTTAAGACAATTAATATTGTTTTCTCTGCTTGTAGGTTTCGGAAGAATTATTATGGGAGCTGTTTGTTCAAGCTGGTCCAGTTGGTATGCTTGAATTTTTAAGTATCTAGATTTGCAAACCAAATCCCCCCTTAACGAAAACACACAGGCAATAGTAAAACATGCATTTTAGTATGTTTTTAACTTTTTTATTTGCATCATCAATTGCATTCCATTAACACGGTTGATATATTGGCTGCAGTTAATGTATATGTCCCCAAGGATAGAGTCACTAATTCTCATCAAGGATATGGCTTTGTGGAGTTCCGAAGTGAAGAAGATGCTGACTATGTAAGTATTGCCTGCATCAAGCTGCTCTTAGCATATTTGTTTGGAATTTATGTATCATTAATCTAATATAATTTCAGTGATTCCATTCCTTGGTTGAATAATCCAGGCAATAAAGGTGCTGAATATGATTAAACTTTATGGGAAACCGATACGAGTGAATAAGGTGCAAATTTCCCTGCCTTATATCAATTTTTCTATAATGTAATCTGTTCTTATAGTTGTTAATCAATTATCTCTTTTATAATTGATTGTCTGCCTTTATTATCTTTTTCCATTCTTTCCAGGCATCACAAGATAAAAAGAGTGTCGATGTTGGTGCTAACCTTTTCGTTGGGAACCTTGATCCTGTAAGCAGCTTGACATTACCTACTTCTTTATCTACCCTGAAGATATGTATGCATCTAGGAGTTCAAGCTTTCATACAAACATACATTAATAGTTGAGACACTTTTATATGCATGTCCTCTATACTGAAGTGTGCAAGTACCACCGTTTTTCTGCTGCAGGATGTAGATGAGAAACTTCTGTATGATACATTCAGTGCTTTTGGAGTAATAGTTTCAAATCCAAAGGTCATTTCCCTCTTTATTATTTACATAAGTTCCAAGTTTTGCTTATTATTTTAGAGATGGTTTTGGAATCAAAGTAGATATATAGTCATATAGATGCCCCAATTAGAAGTGAATCTACTTTGGAGGTGGGACTATAGGAGATGAAAAGCTAGATTGAGACTTTTTTTTTTTTTTTTTTTTAAAACTGAGACTTATTTTGTATCAAAGAAAAATAGAAAATATGATAGCTTAGGACAAGTGGCAGATTTAGCAGTTGTAAGAACTCGGTGGAGACAGGTTCTTTTTCAATTTAAACAAGAGATGGAACGCTTTTGAAGTGTGAAATATGATAGGCAATATAGTTCTCTCTCTCTCAATATATATATATATTTTTTCTGAGATGCCTTTTCTAGTTGGTTTCTAACATCTAGTCACTTCTGCAGATAATGAGAGATCCTGAGACTGGAAATTCCCGTGGTTTTGGTTTTATTAGCTATGATTCATTTGAGGCTTCTGATGCAGCCATTGAGGTAACTGATTTCTCATGGTGGAATACTGATCATATCATTTAAAAGGCCTACTTAAAAACTTAATCCTGCAATACAAAACCTAAATTTTAAGTCAAAATGCCCTCCCATAATTTGACATTTTCTGTTCTTCATTGTGGCATCCCTAGTCTCCTCCTTTGCTAAATTGAAGTCTCTTCTTCTTACTTGTGACATTTTTATAGCATGTCTATGGAGAGTGGACTTCTAGGAAATTGATATTTGTTGGAACTCAATGATGTTCCTGGATTAGATAAACCTATTGCAGAATATCTGCTTCCCCTTAACCAATAATATTTACAATGACTAGTTTACTTTTGACAGTTCTTGCCAGAAGAGAAGAATTCTTTTCCTCCCATAATATTGTATGTTTTGGATTTTCATTATAATATTATATGCTTGGGTAAGAGTTTATTCAGATGTTCTGAATCTACCACTCTCTAGCCCCTCCTTGCTATCTCAGTTTCATATTTACTGATCAACCATTGTGTCATACATTGCTTCTGTAGGCGATGAATGGGCAATACCCCTCTGTAACCGTCAGATTACAGTCTCTTATGCCTATAAGAAAGATACAAAGGGCGAGCGTCATGGCACACCTGCAGGTTAGCATTTAATTACAAATCAGAATGGTGTGCATGAGCATAATCAAAATCCATATGATCCCTTCCAAAATTGAATGGTTTTGTATCCATTAATTCTTTTTCCACTTTGTGATTTGAGTAGAGAGGGTATTAGCTGCAAGTAATCCAACTACTCAGAAGAACAGGCCCCATACACTCTTTGCAAGTGGACCTCCAACGCTTCCCCCTCTGGTACAAGCCAATGGTACAACTGCAGCTCCACTTCCCCCACGGCCTTTTGCAAATAGCCATGTTCCTCCATCCCCCATTCCGGCAATGCGCCCACCTTCCATGCAGCCTAATATGTACGCACGAATGCAAATACCTCCGCCACAGTCATGGCAGGGCCAGCCTGCACAACCAGGCATGGTTGGAATTCCACAGCAGCCAATGCAGCAGTTTAGAGGCATGGCTCCACCACTGAATAGGCCCCCTCCACCACCTATGGGAATGGGTGCTCCAGTCTGGCGCCCACCACCACCTCCACAGCAACTAAGTGGTGGACCACACTCTATTCAACAAATGTCAATGCCACCACCACCACCACCCCTAAGTTAATTAGTGCTTTCTCTTCAATCATTATTAGCCAAGGAAGTTTATGGAGAATATTATAGTGCCTGTGTGCTTGCTTGCCTCCAGAATCCACAGGATTGGTAATGTTGGCCAAAACAAGTTTTTGAGGGTTCGCTTTGTATGGATTTATTTTTCAGGGAAAAGTCAATCCACTATTGGCTCTTTAGGAATGCAAGCATAATGATGAGCAGGTCTCATATTTCTTTCATTAAATCTGTTCCGTTTGTAAGCATTTACAAGCACTCAGGACAATTAAACTTGTAGATTTGTATAATAATTTAAGGAGCAGTTAATATTCAAGGAATGACAGCTGAAAATGGTACTAGACCCAATCAATTGAACATGAAGAAAATAACCTATCAGCAACCGCCACATTAGGAAGTAAATTTGAGGGAGTAAGATTTGAGAAGTAAATAACTCTTAAGCATTATGTATTGCAATGCTTTCACGGGAATTCGGAAATTAGCAGTATGCCAATTGGTCTACGTATTGGTTGTGGTTAGGCCATTAGCGTGGCCTATTTTCAGGAAAAGCTAAATACCATTCACAATACCAAGCAAAAAAGCAACATAACTTGTGTATGCAATTAACATGCAACAAGTAATATCAGATATAACTCTTGAACCAAAAATTTGCAAAATGTGAAGTTGAATTACACATCAAAATTCAACCTACTCTCCGCACTAAATGTGAGGGTCTTTGACGGATCTGCCAAATTAATAGATGCAGACACCTGTTGAGCAAACAATAATAAGATGGAACAGGCAGCAGTCAGATTTTAAACGAGAGATAAAAGGAATACTTTCATTACAGTCCATGTAGGAATAAAAGACCAAAAGCATATGATCTTCCATCTCCAATCACTTAGGTACAAAAAACACTAATAACAATGTTTATCCCAAATTACTAACATAAACGAATAAGTAAGCTCTTATTAAATTGCAAAATCAGAGCATGAGAGCCATTGAATGTAAAAGGATAGGTTCAAGAACAAACATAGCATCTCCAAAAATATGCAGAATATTAGGTGTCTTCCTCTATCCATCACTTAACAACTATTCAATCTACCCTTCTAGACTGTTAATTGCATAAACATCCCCTGTGTCTTATTTTACATTTACTTCCAAATACTAAACCAGTTTTCTTAGAGTAAGTCTTGTGTGAGACCATATCATGAGAGACTTGTTCATTTTTTAATTAAAATATAATATTTTCACTCATAAAAAACTATTATACGTTTCACGGTGGGACGGTCTCACACAACACTTATATAATTTTTAACATAGTTGTTCTATTTTGGTCACTTCTTTTTTGACTTGTGTTCTTTTTCTATTCACTTTGTTTTTTAACCTTTTTTTCCTAATTTCTCATTCCCTCCACCATCCCCTCTCTTTTTTACTTTTTTTACTTTTTTTTTTTTTTTTTTTCAATTTTCATCTAAATAACCTCTAATGAACAAGGCATTAGCCAGTGCTAGGCAGTAGAATACAGTGTCTATAAATCTATAAATAGAACCTCAATAATAGTAGCAACTAGCAAGCAAAAGCAGCTCAATAATTGCAAAAAAGTTGGTGTTACCTATATATATATATATATATATATATATATATATATATATATATACAAGTCTATTAGGGATTGGGATTTGGGGAGTAACTCCCAGTAAACAAAATGACATAGGTAATACCTAATAACGTGTCTTAGCAAGATTCAAGTCTTAACCAGTAACACTCAGAAACTAGATGTATAGGACTACCTCCTTTGTATTTAATCCTTTTCAGTTCTTGCTTAAGGAAAAGGAATCCTTGATGAATTGTTAAGTGATTATCTATCCATTCCACTTCCTGATTGAATTCATAAATCATAAATACAACTACTACATCAATTCAGAGCAGGATCGAATGCAAACACAAACAACTCTGAAACACATTCATGCATTTCAAGACATTCTGTAAGACCAATTTCATGATTGACAATCATTACGCAGAGGAAACAGTCCAAATGAGCTTTTTGCAATGAATAGTCAAAGTATAAATAATACCTTAACGCTGCCATTAATACTTGTATTCCGGCACCAGTCCAACTTCAAAACCTTACTCGAACTCTGATACGAAGCCCTCACCACATCATCATCCAAAACTCTCCTGGAAACAGCAACATCCAACGAATTCTTCCCGAAATCATAGCTAGGCTCAAGCGTCGTCAAGCCTCCGTACATATAACTGTACTTCACCTTGCAGTTTCTAGAATTCAGCTCATAATTAGCGGATAGCTTGTTTGAAGAATCGATCACCAATGTCCCATCCAGTGCCGTTCGATTATCGCCCCTCCAGTGCGAATACGTCAAATTCAGCTGCTTCTCTAAAACCCTAGCCGTATTCATAAACTGAAACTTCACATCCTGTACAATAAAAGCTGTGACTACAACAATAATACTCCGTAATATACTGCAAATGATGATCAAACAACTTCAAACAAACTAATAAACAAATTTAAGTTTAAATTCCAAGCAATTGACCTTTTTGGGAACATTGTAGTCAATGACAAAGGATCCTGGCTTTTCAACTAAGAGAGAGAGGTCTTCGAAGGAGGGACCGTTGATAAAGGTGGCTTTGCCTTTGAGGTCGAAATCGCCGGCGTTGAGAGTGGCGGAGGCGACGGCGCCACTGGCGCCATTATCGTAGTGGCCTGTAAGCGAAGTTCTTATCATTTTTTTGCTCTCTGCGAAAGGGGAAGGAGGAGCGAAGCGGCGGAAAAAGCACAGTGGTAATCTATCACGAAAGGGGAGGGATTTGAAACGGCGCTGCTTTGGATCAGTGGAGGGAACGAAGGAGAAAAGGCGAGAAATGCTAGGCGGATCCTGTGCTTCGCGAATACCGTATTATTGTTACAACGGATTATTATGTCCATCATCCAGGGGTGGGAGTTGTTATACTATGAACTACGGTCCATCTTGTAAAGTGAATTTGATCCATATACATTATGTATTTTAGTATTGAAATTGTGAATTTTTAGAATATAAATTGTGTTGTTCTTTGTGCTCCAGGAGGTTGAAAAGGTAACTATGAACAAATATTACATTGTAATAGAGTCAATAATATTCAAATATATATATATATATTGTATTTCTAAGTTAAAACACATAACGGTTGTAAAATAGAATTTGTAAATACAATATAGGATAAGGCCGTCATCAAATCCTAATATATTAATATCATGTGACTGCAGTATTTGAAAGGAATTTGTGAATACAAAACAAGGTAATCAATTACATATATGTACATTGTGTGTTCGTTGTGAATTTTAAATGGTAATTGTTAACATTTAATATGTAAATTGTGAACATCTAAATCCGGTTCTACAAAATAATTTGCTCAGTCGTGGGCATTGGGCATGCAATTCTTTCCGGATTGTATTTAGCCTAGTAGTAGTACTATCATTATTACATGGACCATGATCCACACAATTGTGTGGACCATAAATAAAAAATACATTTTTAATATTAAGGGGCGTTTGGTTCAGGTTATATAATATAACCAAGGGAATGTGACATTCCAAAGCTCACATTCTGGTGTTTGGTTCATATTATCTTAGGGAATCTAAGGGGTCGTTTACTTCATTTCTCTGTTTTTTCATTTCCAGTTTTCCATTTCTCCATTTCTCCAGTTTTCCTTCTCCATTCTTCCAGTTTTTCATTTCTCCAATTTTCTAATTTTCTAATAATAATAATAATAATAATAATAATAATAATAATAATAAAAACTGAAGAGGAAGAGCCAAACCATCGAGGAAGAGGAATAATAATAATAATAATAATAATAATAATAATAATGATAATAATGATAATAATAATAATAATAATAATAATAATAATAATAATAATAAAAGTAAGGGAAAATGACACTTTTTCTCCCTGAGTTATATACCTATAGCATTTTTTCCCCTTAAATTATTGAAGTGGCTGTTTTTCCCCCTGAAATGTTAAATGGACATATTTACCCTTAAACTAAATATTTAATTTATTTTTTTTTCTCCAACAAATTATGACCATAATTTGGTTCAAACTAAACAAACACTATAGCAACCAAACAGAAATATTTCAATTACAATTTAGAATCGAAATTCGATATTTAGAGTTTATTAAAATCGTGAACCGGAACGGACGGTTAATGTTCCGAACTGAAAAAATAAAATACATTTATTATTGAATTTAGACTATTTTAAAATAAAAAATAAAATTTTAAAATAAAGACGGTTCAAAATCGCGAATCAGATCCGGAACCGCCGGTTCACGGTTCAAGATTCAATTTTTTTGATAGATAATTTTAATAAATTGGCATTAAATATTGGGTTCTAGATCTGAATTATAACCGTAAACTATTAATTCGATTGCTTTAGTATCCGGTTCAATTCAAATCGAACCGTGGTCATCCCTACGTATATGCAATAATTTGTTGGAGTAGTAAAATAAATAAAATGTTTACTTTAAGGGTATAAATGTCAATTTAATATATCAGGGGGGAAAAAACACCACTTTTAGAATAATTGAGGGGGCTAATGTGCTTACCTAAATAATTGAGGGGGAAAAAGTGCTATAAGTATATAACTCAGGGGTAAAAGATGCCATTTTCCCTAAAAGTAATAAAAAACTGAAGAGGAAGCGCCAACTAGGAATAATAATAATAATAATGATGATGATGATAATAACTGAAGTGGAGGAATTAAAAATGGAACCGAAGAGGAAGAATAAAAAGAAGAAGAGGAAAAGAAATTGATGAGGAATAAAAAATAAAGAGGAATGAAAAGAAGAAGAGGAAAAAAGAAACAAAGGAATGCGCCCAAGACAAGATTTGAACACTGGACTTTAGGGTCAATATACACTATTCACGCGCATTTTTTCCAATCCTCCAAATGGAGAACTCAAAATTTCCTTTCTCCAAAATCATATAGAAACGGAAGAATGGAGATAGAAAAGGCATTTGGAAAAAGAAATTTAGTAAACAACATCTCCAATTTTTATTTTTTCCATTCTCAATTTCTCCATTTTTCTGGAAAATCCTCCATTTTTCCAAGTTAGTAAACGACCCCTAACATTCCCAAGGAATGTCACATTCCCTCCACAGGATTTTGAAGGGAATGTGATTCCCTTCAAAATCTTAGGTAATGTAAGATAACGTTGGTTATGTTAGTTTATTATATATATATATATATAATTATTTTTTTTATTTTTATTATGTTATGTTAGCATATAAAATAATTTTGTTTCTCATGTTCAAGATTTTAGTTAATATTTTAAAATTATGTAATTATATAGATACCGTTATGTTATTTATTTATTTTAATTTTTAAATTTATTAAAATATATGAAAATATGTTAAGATATTATAGTGTGTATAAAAGATAACCCTAATCCAAACATGATTATATTACATACCTCAATTTTAACCAAACACAGGAATCTAACATTCCCAGTAATCTAACATTCCCAGCAATCTAACATTCCCTAAGGTAATCTGACATTCCGTGAACCAAACGACCCCTAAGGGTATTGTTGGTTTTAGGATTTTTGGGCCCAGGGAGGTCCAACACAATCTTGGTTGGTGGATACACCTTTCAATAAAGCTTATTCAAAAATAGAAGGGAATGGATAATTTTAGTAAACGTGTCTCTCTATCTTCTGGGCATGGACCCGCCTGTTTTACATCTGGGAGGGGCCTTTATATAGTAGGCCCTCCTTAAATTCGGGTTTAAATACATTAAATTGGGCTTTGGTTGCTAATTATGCCGGAGAGCTGTTGGGCTGCCGTTACTGGGCCTCCCAACGGCTCTTTGACCGGCTTCTTCAATGCTTCCTTAAATGCCCTTCAACGGCTCCTTGTCGCTTTCGCCGAGTCCTCGCCCCGACCTTGGAGTCGGCTCGACTCCCGGACTCAGTCTGATATTCTTTCGAGTTTTATTACTTTCTGGGCTTTCGCTCCTTTTCCCTTGGGCCGCATATTATTCTCTTTGGGCTTCCCCCATTCTTCTTGAACCGGGGTTCACACCCCATCAACTAGTCCCTCACTTTCCAATATCCAGTCCTCTAACTTGGATATCAGAAAGTAGCAACATTTACTCCCCTATTTCGTAGATCTCTCTCAATCTCTTACCCTTAACGGCCGAGTAACACCCGGATTCCCCGCGATTGGCCTGATTCGCCGGGTCCGTTTAGATTCTTCCCTTCTTTCTTGAGATCCAATAAATAGCGCCCTGATCTTTGAGTCTTTCCTCACCGCTTTTGACCAATCATGGGTCGCTCCCCCATAAAAGGGAAAAAGATTGACTTTGGGTCGTCGTCTCGCCCCTCCCACTCCAAGCGGTCGAGACTTGAGAAAGAGGGCAAGAAGAAGGTTCCTCCTCCCTCTTCCCGAAGACATCACTCTGGTGCTACTTCCTCTGTATCTAGGCCGTCGACTGAGGCTCCGTCCCCCGTGACAGACTCTCTATCCCTAGCCGACCCCCCATCTCAGACTAAGGCTCGGGTCACTGCTCAGGACGGGTCGTTTGTTGAGGTGGCGGTTCCGGAGCAGCTGTCCTTCAAGATGACATTCACCATCCCTCTGGACGACCTGGACGGGCCGGCGACCGACCTGATGACTGATTCCTACTTCGCTTGCTACCTGGAGCTGTATCCGGGTGACGAGGCGCCCGTTGTCCCACCTCTTATGCTGGCCTTTTGGGACTCGTTTTGTCCATCCCCTACCGGCCCATCGGAGGAGATGTTTTTCCGAGACGAGCCTTCTTCTCCAGACGAGTGATTATGCCATCTGAGGTCTGTCAGTGGCAGGGCGTGGCGCTGAGTGAAGTCTAGTGGAGAGCGGTGAGAGGAACATTTTATATATATATATATATATATATATATATATATATATATATATATATATATATATATATATATATATATATATATATATATGGTTGAGTTCAAATGAGGACAACAATATATAGAGGACTGTGAGGACAAATAATGGGCACACAACAAATTTATACCAGACACACAACTTAATACATAATGGCACACAAGAATAAATGTAAACATCAGGTTTCGAACCCAGACTCTATAAATTAACAAATCTAGCACGCGACATACAAACTATGGCACACGACTACATTCGGCCATGCACACGACATACCGGCTAATGGCACACACTACATCTATCCTCACAGTCCTCTATAATATACTTGTCCTCATTTGAATACACACACACACACACACACACACACACACACACACACACACACACACACACACACACACACACACACACACACACACATATATATATATATATATATATATATATATATATATATATATATATATATATATATATATATAGTCGTCTACGTGTAATAAAGTTCCTTCTCCGTGATGTACTGCTCTTTCCATGAATAAAAGAGATGTGGTTTTTTGCTTGCCGACTATCTTTCTTCGCTTTATTCGATTAGGCTCACTACTCGGCCAGTCTCCGAGTCGACCAATATCTTATCCCGAGGTCTGACAATCGCAATCTTCCAGTATCTTTGGGAGATCTTACTTTTTTCGGTCAAAGCGCGAATCTTGCTCTTCCCGAGCGGATTTGATGGGATCCTTCCCTGACATAGATTCCTGCACCTTATCTCACCCTGCTCGAGGATGGCAGTTAAGATTCCCTTCCGTGATTTACTCCTTGGTATTCGCTCCCTTTGGGCTATAAAGGGACCCTTTTTCATTCGTCTTCCATATCGTTTTCTATTCTGGCAACTCCTTGCGTCTCGCCTCTCTCGCCATGAGCTATCGAATCGGTGACCGGCGTTTCTCTATCCGCCAGAAGGAGCAGGCTCGATTGGAAAAGCTAAGGTAGCAAAGGCTGGCCAATGGTGGCCGCTTGGTGGGCGACTCCAGCTCAGATCCCATTGTTGTTCCTCCGAACATGCTGGATGTGGTTCCAATAGACTCGACTGGCCGGCAAGTGGAGCCAGCAGTAGAGGAGGCGGCGTTGGATGAAGAAGAAGTGTGGGAGGTTCCTCCTCTTTTTAGGGTGGCCATGTCTCCCAGTGCCCTTGAGAGGCCCCTTCAAATGATTGACGATGGGAAGCCAGCAGTTTACCTGGACGACGTGCCGGAACTAGATCCGACTCCACCTCCTTTACGCCCTCAACTGTTCTTAGAGGGTCCGCCTCCTGCTCGTCTGGCAGAAGAGAAGTCCAATCCCTAAGCTCCCTTTCCATGCTTTCTTTTGAACTTGTAACTTGGCCGAGATGTAGGCTTTTATCTATCCGCAATCAATAAATTATTTCATCTTGTTTCTTTCTCGAACTTTCTGGAAGGTGGACTATATACCGCTGTTACCAAACTACTCCTCGGTCGACTGTATTTTTATTTTCTGCTACGGGTTGAGGTCGGTGTCGACTCCATGTCGACTGAGGGACTCGGCTGGCGCCGGGTCCTGTACTTGCCCAGAACTATTTAGGTCGACTGGTGGGATCAGCCCAGCGGTCAGCCCTTTAGTCGGCTCGACCCGTACCCGGGCAGCCCAGAGGCCGTGGCCGAGAATGGGCCTTACTTAGGTATGCCGGGTCACCTCAACTTGTCCTAGGCCTAGGGTTACAGACGCGCCGTCTTAGGCTAACCCTAGCCTTAACCGTCGTTCCATCTTTTGAGGGCATTTATTGTAGCCGTCCCTTCACATCCCATCGGCTCTTCCCATCTCCCAGTAGGTGGTCGACACGTGGCAGTCTCTTGGGATTCTCCCCAATTTAAATACCTCCCCCTTCTCCTTTTACACATTTCATCCAAAAAATTCTCACAAAGAACCCAAATCGGCTACGACTCTCTCTCTCTTCTTCCCTTCGCCGGAGACTTCTCAGGTTGGTGACTTTCGATCATGTCCTCTTCTTCTTCATCTTCCCGCTGCTCGGCGGTGTCTTCCACTTCGACTTCTTCTTCTTCTACTTCGTCTTCTTCTTCCCCGCCTCGTCGTATGGAGGCCCCGTCTAACCTTCCATCGACGTCTTCTTCACAGCCGGCCCCTTCTTCTTCTAGGGCGGCTACTCCTTTGAGTCCGACCCCACTTACGACAGTGGCGGCCCTTCCAGACAGTCTCCGACGGCCGATGGGAAAGTTTGACCCCATATCCCGTCCGGCGGGGTCCCCGTCTTTGATTACTGAGGCAGACCTCGAGATGGTCCGCTTCCTTCTAGGCCCATCGGCCACCGTTCTTCCACCGGAAAGCCGGTCGATTTACGACCCGCCGGAGGGTTGTGTCGGCGCCCATCTGCACTCGGTGGCATTTGGCTTTCGAGTGCCACCTTCTCCATTTCTTTCCCTCTTTTTTCGTCATTACAACTTGGTCCCGGGTCAACTCGTACCCAACTCACACCGCCTCCTTGTCTGTTTCGTCATTCTCTGTCACTGGTGGCTTTGTGAGCCCGACCTGGATCTCTTCAGGTGTTTGTTCACAGTGAACAAGGTTGGCTCACATTCCCCGGGGTTCGTCCAAATTTCAGCCCGACCTGGGCGTCAACTTTTTGAGGGTTTTCCAGATTCCATAAAGGACTGGAAGCCCTATTTTTTCTTTGTTCATCCTTCCTTCTCAACCTTCACCTTCCCAACCATGTGGCTGGCTGCTCTCTTCAAACCCTGCTCCCGGCGCGTTGTCTTCACCCCGGACGCGATCCAGGGCGCCGAGTTCTTGAAGAGCATGGGCCCTATTCCGCCAAGCATTGGTCCTGAGTGCGGGCCATGGCGAAATGGGGTCTCCTGCCTACTGGGGCGGCCACCACAGGTAGCCTTTCGCAACTCCATCTCTTTCCTCGCTTCTTTTCTCTGTCCAGATGCTAACTCTTCCAATCTGTGCAGGTTCCTACGACTCCGACCCCACGAGTTCGGACGAAGCTGAAGCTCCGACCCCAGCCATAGCCGACCGTGCTGAGAAGATGAGGCGTCGACTGATGCAGCGCTTGTCTGGCACCCCAGCAGCTTCCGCCTCTCTTCCTTCTCCAGCTCTCCGGGCGACTCCGACTCCACCAAGGAACGTTGTGGACTTGTCGCCTTCTCCTACTACTTCTCCTTCCAGGCTTCCGCCTCCGGCCCCAACGGAGAACCCAAGCTCCAAGCGCCCGCTGGAGCAGTCGGATGCACCTCAGCCGAAGAAAATCTAGCTGAACTTGGAGCTCGAGGAGGACGCTCAGATATGGCAGGGCGACTACTCGGTTCAGAAATGGGCCGAGCACGTTCTCCTTCCCAAGGATTTGGAGGCGGCAAACAAGATGCAGGATGAGTACATCCTGGAGGCTTCTCTGCGCCAGCCCTACCGGGTAAGCTCTCATCGTCTTTTACCTTTTGACTTCACTTTTTACTCTGAATTATTGCTAACATGTCTCTTCTCCCAGAACATCACCTTCCAGCTGGAGATGAGGAAGAGGATAAGGGCACTCAAGACCACGTTGCAGGCTCTTGGCAATCGTCTGCGCTAATCGGAGGAGGCTCACCAAGAAGAGCAGGCTGCTTTCGTCAAGGCGAGGGAGATCTATACAGCCGAGCTCTTGAGGGTCACCCGCCAGTGGGAGGAGGAGCGAGACAAGGCTGCCGCCGCGAATTCCGCCGCCGTTGCTGAATACAAAAAGTCGGCCGCCTTTGAGGCGGACGTGAAGTCGGCGGTCGAGGGTCGTCGAGAGGCGCTGGCAAAGAGTGGCTGGTGACCCTAGAGGGAGACGACTACTTGCTGGATCTCGGCGAGCGTGACTACCGCTTGGGCTTCCGTGAGGCGCAGCTGGAGATACATGGCCTTCTTCTGGCCCGGGACCCAACTTTTACTCCTAAGGGTTGGGGCTTCAAGCCGGTGCTAGACCTGTTACTGGCACCCGAGGCAGCCGTTGCAACCGCTGACCCTTCCCCGGCGGCGGCCCTACCAGTGGTGGATCCGGTCGTGCCGATTGAGCCGCTGCCTCCAGCGGAAGACCCTTCACCTGCCCCTCCGGCTAGAACATCGGCAGAGGAGCGAGTCGAGGAGGTCGACGCTGATCTATCTTCTCCCGTAGTTTAGATTTTTTTTTATAATAAACTTTTTGTAAGGGCTAATCCGCCCTTCGGACTTTCATGAATGAAATCTTCCTTTGGTGCTCTTCTTGCATCTTTTCTTTTTAACTTATGCAATTCTTGTCCATGTGTTAAAATTTTCTTTGCCGAGTACTTATATCGCGGCGACTCTTGTAGGCTCTTTCTCGGAAACATCTAAGGGTCAGTGCCCTTGTTTCCTATCTCTTCTCGCCGAGTCCCTCAGTCGAGGCGACCCTTTAGGTTTTTTCTTACTTAGAAACTGTTTAGGGTCAGTGCCCCGTCGTTTCTTTCTTTTCTCGCCGAGTCCCTTAGTCGAGGCGACTCCTGTAGGCTTTTTCTCAGAAACGTCTAAGGGTCAGTGCCCTTGTTTCCTATCTCTTCTCGCCAAGTCCCTCAGTCGAGGCGACCCTTTAGGCTTTTTCTTACTTAGAAACTGTTTAGGGTCAGTGCCCCGTCGTTTCTTTCTTTTCTCGCCGAGTCCCTCAGTCGAGACGACTCTTGTAGGCTTTTTCTCGGAAACGTCTAAGGGGCAGTGCCCTTGTTTCCTATCTCTTCTCGCCGAGTCCCTCAGTCGAGGCGACCCTTTAGGCTTTTTCTTACTTAGAAACTGTTTAGGGTCAGTGCCCCGTCGTTTATTTCTTTTCTCCCCGAGTCCCTCAGTCGAGGCGACTCCTGTAGGCTTTTTCTCGGAAACGTCTAAGGGTCAGTGCCCTTGTTTCCTATCTCTTCTTGCTGAGTCCCTCAGTCGAGGCGACCCTTTAGGCTTTTTCTTACTTAGAAACTGTTTAGGGTCAGTGCCCCGTCGTTTCTTTCTTTTCTCGCCGAGTCCCTCAGTCGAGGCGACTCCTGTAGGCTTTTTCTCGGAAACGTCTAAGGGTCAGTGCCCTTGTTTCCTATCTCTTCTTGCTGAGTCCCTCAGTCGAGGCGACCCTTTAGGCTTTTTCTTACTTAGAAACTGTTTAGGGTCAGTGCCTCGTCGTTTCTTTCTTTTCTCGCCGAGTCCCTCAGTCGAGGCGACTCCTGTAGGCTTTTTCTCGGAAACGTCTAAGGGTCAGTGCCCTTGTTTCCTATCTCTTCTCGCTGAGTCCCTCAGTCGAGGCGAACCTTTAGGCTTTTCCTTACTTAGAAACTGTTTAGGGTCAGTGCCCCGTCGTTTCTATCTTTTCTCGCCGAGTCCCTCAGTCGAGGCGACTCCTGTAGGCTTTTTCTCGGAAACGTCTAAGGATCAGTGCCCTTGTTTCCTATCTCTTCTCGCCGAGTCCCTCAGTCGAGGCGACCCTTTAGGCTTTTTCTTACTTAGAAATAACTGCCGAGATGCAAAAGCAGTAGGCATTTTATTCGAAGTCGGATTTTAGACAAATACATGCGGCTTGTTGAAAAAGAAGATGTAGAAGAAGTTTTTATTACTTGCTTGTCTCAATGAGGAGACAATAGATAAATATATACAGACTAAGAGACACAATCCTAATAGACACAACCCTACACAACTTCAACAGCTATATTTCTACAGACACAACTTTTGTGTTTCAACACTCCCCCTCAAGCTGGAGCATGTATATCATATGCACCAAGCTTGTTACAAATGTATTCAATCCTATGACTTCTTAAAGCTTTAGTAAATATATCAGCTAATTGATTATTTGAGCCTATAAAAGATGTAGTAATATCTCCAGAAGTAACTTTGTCTCGAACAAAATGGCAATCAATTTCAATGTGTTTCGTCCTTTCATGAAAAACTGGATTTGATGCAATATGCAAACCTGCTTGGTTATCACAAATGAGCTTCATGGACTCCTTTGTACAAATCTGCAGTTCGGTAAGGAGGTTTTTCAACCACACAAGTTCACATGTTCCAACGGCCATAGATCGATATTCGGCTTCTGCACTTGATCGAGCAACAACATTTTGCTTTTTACTTTTCCAAGAGATTAAGTTGCCACCAAGAAAGATACAATATCCAGATGTTGATTTTCTATCCCATGCACCTGCCCAATCTACATCTGTGTACCCAATAATTTCAAGGTTTCCATGGTCTTTGTATAACAAACCAGTGCCTGGAGATTTTTTAATATATCGTAAAATCCGAATGGCAGCTTCCCAATGACTTTCACGTGGAGATGCCAAGAACTGACTAACAACACTTACCGCAAAAGAGATATCAGGTCGAGTTACAGTTAAATAAAGTAATCTTCCAACCAATTGTCTATATTTTCCCGGATCTTGGATAAGCTCCCCCTGGTCTGGTAGGAGTTTGATATTTGGATCCATAGGAGTGTTAAGAGGTTTGCAATTCATCATACCTGTGTCTTCTAGTATATCCAATGCATACTTTCTTTGTGATATGCAAATTCCTTGCTTGGATTGTGCTACTTCAATTCCCAAAAAGTATTTTAACTTCCCCAGATCTTTTGTTTCAAAATGTTGGAATAGATGTTGTTTCAACAATTGTATTCCTTCAACATCATCTCCTGTAATGACAATATCATCAACATATACAACAAGATAAATGCTCTTACCATGTTGATGTCTATAAAAGACGGAATAGTCAACTTTGCTTCGATTTAAACCAAAATTTTGCACTACTATGCTGAACCGTCCAAACCAGGCACGAGGAGATTGTTTTAGACCATAGAGAGAACGTTTGAGCTTACAAACCAAGTTACTCTCCCCCTGAGCAACAAACCCAGGAGGTTGCTCCATGTAGACTTCTTCCTCTAAATCTCCATGCAGAAAGGCATTTTTAATATCTAACTGATGCAAGGGCCAATGATGAACGGCAGCCATAGAAAGAAAGATTCTGACCGAAGCAATTTTAGCTACTGGTGAAAAGGTGTCAGTGTAATCAATCCCAAAAACCTGTGTATATCCTTTAGCTACCAGTCGAGCTTTAAGTCTATCAACCTGTCCATTGGGCCCAACTTTCACAGTATAGATCCATCAGCAACCAACAGTTGTTTTACCTTCGGGTAATGGAACTAACTCCCAAGTTCCCGATGAATGAAGAGCAGCCATTTCATCAACCATAGCCTGACGCCAACCAGGGTGGGAAAGGGCTTCTTTAACAGATTTAGGGGCAGAAACAGAAGATAAACATGTGATAAAAGCATTATATGAAGGTGAGAGACGATCATATGAAATAAAGTTGTATATGGGAAATGGATTTCGTGATGACCTGTTACCTACACGACTTGCAATAGGAGAGCTTGTTGCCGGAACCGGGTTCGAGGGCATAGATAGCTCGAGAGATGAATCAGTTGGGATTTCATCGATTTGAACTGTCGCGGGTGGTCGAGAGCGGCGATGATAAGTGTAAGGAAAGGGGGTAACAACGTTGTTTTGTAAAGGAGGTTTAGTAGGTGAGGGACTAGGATTTCTAGGTGATGACGGATCTTGAGGTAAATGTACCTCGGTCCCTCCTTGAAAAGTAGGAACAGGAAGAACATCAGGAAAATGAGAGATGGAGGTCGGTAAACTAGACGAAAAGAAAGGTGTTGATTCAAAGAAAGTAACATCAGAAGATACATAAAATCGATGCTTATCAGGGGAATAACATCTGAAATCCTTTTGCAACCTAGAGTACCCAACAAACATGCATTTTAAGGATTTTGGAGAAAATTTATCACGCCATGGGGTAGTGTCCCGGACAAAACAAGTGCACCCAAAAATTTTTAAAGGAAAAGTATGAAGAGGCTTATCGGGAAATAAAATATTATAAGGTATCTTACCATGTAAAACAGATGAAGGCATACGATTTATTAAATAACAGGAATGAAGGATAGCATCTGCCCAGAATTCTGGAGGGACTTTATAGTGGATAATCATGGTGCGGGCTGTTTCAACGAGATGCCGGTTTTTACGTTCAGATACCCCATTTTGTTGTGGAGTATCGGGACAAGATGACTCATGGAGGATGCCCGCTGAATCAAGAAAGTTAGATAAAGGAGTTGTAAAGTATTCTCCAGCATTATCACTTCGTAAAGTTTTAATAGACACCCCAAACTGATTTTTTATCTCATTAACAAATTTTTGAAGAACATTATGTACTTCAGAACGGTTTTGCATTAAAAAGACCCATGTACAACGAGAAAAATCATCAGTGAAGGTAACAAAATATTTAAAACCAAGAATTGAATTATAACGAAAAGGTCCCCAAACATCAGTATGAACTAAGGAAAAAGGGAAAGCAGCTCTTTTATTAACACGATTAGGAAACGATGTTCTAGAATGTTTGCCAAGCTGACAGGCTTCACACTCTAGGGTAGATAAGTGAGACAAACTAGGGACAAGTCGCCGTAATTTTTTAAGGCTAGGATGTCCTAGTCGGTCATGGGCAAGGGAAGGAGGAATGGTAGCAGTGCAAACTGTAGAAGGGTTTGGGGTAGATAATCGATAAAGTCCTTCTGATTCATACCCCGAGCCAATCATCTTCCCCGAACGACGGTCCTGCATAATGACAGAATCAGAAGAAAAAGTGACCGTACAGTCTAAAGATTTTGTAAGTTGATGAACAGAAATTAAATTGAAAGGACAGTTAGGTATATAAAGAATTGAAGAGAGAGGCAAAGTAGGAAGGGGGGAAGCCTTTCCAATTGCAGTAGCCGTACTCTTGGACCCATTACCGAAAACAATAGATGGAAGGGACTTAGACTTGGTGAAATGAGAAAATAAAGATGAGTTACTAGAGATATGCTCAGAGGCACCTGAATCGATAACCCATGGTCCGCTCAGGCCAGATTGTGATACAAGGGCAGTATGAGTTCCATCAGTGTAGGCTGCAGGAGTTAAACCAGAAGCTTTGGGAGTGGCTTTAAATCGAACAAACTCTTCATACTCAGCAGCGGAAATGGTTCGAGAATTTGGTTCCCCAGGTTGAGATTGAGCAACACTTGCTTGCGTACGTATCGGTCTCCCATGAAGTTTCCAACACTGATCTCGTGTGTGCCCAGTTCTATTACAATAATCACACACTCTAGTGTTTTTCTGTCCACCACGATTGTTAGTTCGTCCACGACCTCCTTGTGTGACTAGTGCAGATTGTTCGGTAGTGGATGTGTGAGTACCCGAAATGGAGGTGACCTGCAAGAGCCGTTTGAACAACTCGGTGGTCCCCGGGACAATGTTGCTTCCAAGAACTTGATTCCGGATGCTTTCAAATTCTGGACCTAATTTGGTTAAGAGAAGTATGACAAAGAATTTCTCTCGTTGGGTAAGTTGCTCTGCGGGTGTACCACCAATAGGCATGAGTGTACCAAACTCAGCAATCAAACTTTGGGCTTTGCCAAGAAAAGTTTCCATATCAATACCATCTTTCTTCAAGTTAACCAAATTGTCAACAACATTATAGAATTGAGAGACATCATTAGTGTACAGAGATTGAGCTAGACTCCACACCCCGACACATGTCTTAAAGGGCCGGAATAAAGGCAACAATTGTGGAGAAAGAGACTGCCAAAGGAGACTACAAAGTTGAGCATCTAACCTTTGCCAAACTGTCTTTTCTTTTTCCGGTATCATATCCACTTCTTTTTGCAAGTGGTCAACAACACCTTGGCCCATAAACCATAATTCTACGGCATCCGACCAAGAGTGGTAATTTTGAGAACCACATAATCTTTCAGAAGTGATTACCGGGTTTCCAGACAGATTAGGCACATAAACAGAGCTTGAAGAAGTAGGTAAATTATTGGCAGGAGAAATAGTACCCGAATTATCAGAATTTCCGTCGGAAGACATCGTGACCAAAAATAAATCTGATTGCACGGAAGGAAAGGAGGAGAGCCGACGATACGATCTGGAGAATATCGCCGGAAAAGGCCGCCGGAGATGGCCTCACGCGCCGGCGCGTGGTGTCGGAGCGCCGGCGACGCGGTGGCGCGTGGAGGAGATTCCGGCGACCGGAATTAATGGGTAATGGTCGCCGGAGGATGGGTAAGGCGGCTGTAGTACTAATTTGATAAAATATCTCACCAATAGCAAGTAATTTGAAAAATTAATTTCGAATGAACAGTTACATGTACTGTTCACCGGAAAAAAAAATTTCAAATTTTGACTTTGGCTCTTGATACCATGTTGAGAAAGAAGATGTAGAAGAAGTTTTTATTACTTGCTCTTCTCAATGAGGAGACAATAGATAAATATATACAGACTAAGAGACACAATCCTAATAGACACAACCCTACACAACTTCAACAGCTATATTTCTACAGACACAACTTTTGTGTTTCAACACGGCTGACCTTTCACTGGTAGTATTTCTTTAAGTGGATTACATTCTAGATCCGATCGATGGGCCTTCCTTCTAAGGTTTCTAGCTTGTATGTGCCAGCTTGGACCACTGCGGCGATGCGGTAGGGCCCCTCCCACTTGGCAGCGAACTTTCCCCCTTCCGTGGGTTGACTGGCCTGTCGATCTCGTAGCACGAAGTCGCCTACCTGGAAGGTTCATGGTCAAATTCTATGATCTCTGTACCTCTTAACAGTCTGCTGATATTCCACCATGCGGGCATGCGCGGCCTCCCTTCGTTCCTCCAAGAAGTTCTTTTCGATCCTAAGGCTTTCTTCGTTTCCTTCGTCCGAATAATTGCTGACCCTATGAGTGGGCTCAACGACCTCTACGGGTACCTTGGCATCGAAGCCGTATGCTAAAGAGAACGGGCTCTCGCCGGTTGCCCGTCTCTGGGTAGTTCGGTATGCCCATAGGACTCGGTCGAGTTCATCCGCTCAATTCCATCCGACGTCTTCTAACTTCTTTCGGATACCATCCACGATCGTCGATTCGCATTTTCAACTTGCCCATTACCCTGGGGGTAGGCGACCGACACTTTTGTGTGTCGTATGCTGTGCCGTCGGCAGAAATCGGCGAAGGGCCGGCAGTCGAACTGTCGACCGTTGTCGCTAACTATATGTTCGGGTAGTCCAAAACAACAAATCACCTTCTTCCACGGAAAACGTCGGCATTGATACTCAGGTGATGTTAGCCAGTGGCTCGGCTTCAATCCACTTGGTGAAGTAATCGATAGCTACCACACAAAACTTTAGACGTCCTGGGGCGACCGGTAAAAGACCTAGCAGGTCGATACCCCATTTTGCGAATGGGATGGCCGTGTTGACCGGCGTGTAGAATGTAGCTGGTCGCGTATCCTTCCGTGCGAATGCTTGACATACCACGCACTTGGCTATCCACTCTATGCAATTTCTCATCATAGTAGGCCAATAGTAGCCCTGAACGACTAACTTTCGAGCGAGTGTGTGTGCGCCTTGGTGGGCCGCGCATATTCCACGGTGAGCTTCGTCCATTATCTTTTCTGCATCCGTTCTGAGCAGGCATTTGAGGAGAAGACCCCCAAATGATCGCTTATACAACTGTCCATCTATGATCTCAAATGAAGGAGCTTTGCGGCGAACTCGAGCGGCGACCCCGGGGTCGTCTGGCAGTTCCCACTTTTCCTTTTAGCGGCGGATATCTTCTATCCAAAACATCTCGGGGTTCCTGTCGCGATCCCATCCCGGAGTTATCACCTGTTGAACCTCACTGATTGCTTCCTCTATGCTGGGTCGAAGCAATTCCTCCTTCTGGCAAATTCTTACCAGATGGTCCGGCACGCCTTCCAAGGCGATCTTCGATAGTATATCTGCCTTCGTGTTGTCGGCCCGTGCGATGTACTCTATCTCGTGGGCAACAAATCCCTTCAATAGTTCCACTGTCTTCTCTTTATATTGGGCCATTCGGGCATTTTTTGCTTCGCAGGTTCCGGACACTTGTCCCACCACCAAGCGAGAGTCAGTCTTGATCCACAGGCGATCCGCCCCTAACGTCTTGGCAAGTCCCAGACCTCCCAGTACTGCCTCGTACTCGGCCTCATTATTGGATGTCTGAAATAAATAACTCAAAGCATAGTAGAGCCTGAACCCTTCGGGGGTGATTAGCATGATTCCGTCGCCACAGTGTTGGCGACTCGCTGCTCCATCCGCTTGTATCTCCCACCATTCGCTGGGGTCTTCCTCCGAGGCCGAGATCTTGTCATCTTCTCCCGAGGTGCATTCGACCAAGAAGTCGGCCAGGGCCTGCCCCTTAATCGAAGGGCGAGGCTGGTACTCGATTCCATATTGGGTCAATTATACTGCCCATTTCACGAGTCGATCGGATGACGTGGGATTCCGCAACACACTTCCCAGAGGTTGTTCTGTCAGGACTCGAACGGTATGGGCTTGGAAATAAGGTGCCAGCTTCCGCACCGTGATCACCAAGGCATAGACTATTTTTTCCAGGGATGTGTACCGAGTTTCGGCTGATTTCAAGGAACGACTCACATAATACACCGGGTGTTGCGTCCGTTCCTCTTCTCAGACGAGTACCGAGCTCACGGCCTTGGGAGAGGTCGCCAGATATAAAAATAAGGGTTCGCCGACCTTGGGGGTAGATAGCACCGAAGGTGTGGAAAGGTATATTTTCAATTCTTCGAAGGAATGCTGGCACTCGGCCATCCATGCGAACCCCTCCTTCTTCTTCATAGCTTCGAAGAAAGGTACAGTCTTATCTGCCGACTTACTTAGGAAGCGACTCAGGGCGGCCAATCGGTCAGTCAATCTCTGTAAATCTTTAACGGTGCTAGGAGGCTGCATATCCATTATGGCCTGTACCTTCACCGGGTTTGGCTCAATGCCCCTCTTGGTCACCATATATCCCAAAAATTTACCCCCTTGTACGGCAAAAGCGCATTTTTTGGGATTGAGTCATAGGTTATATTTAAGCATTACCTGGAAGCAATCGACCAGGTCCCCGGCGTGACCAGCTTCCTCTCGGCTTTTCACCAGCATATCGTCCACGTAAGCCGCCATGTATTTTCCTAACAGGTCCTGAAACAGCCGAGCGACCATCCGGGTATATGTGGCTCCCGCATTTTTGAGTCCGAAGGGCATGACTTGATAACAGTACACGCCATCCGAGGTCAGGAAGGCTGTTTTCTCCTCATCGGCCTTGTGCATGTAGATTTGGTCGGAAGGCATCCATGAAGCTCAATAACACCGACATTGCTGTCTCGTCGACCAGCTGATCAATCCTGGGCAAAGGAAAATGATCCTTTGGGCAAACTTTGTTGAGGTCAGTGTAATCCACGCACATCCTCCAGGCTGGTGGTTTTGGCACAAGCACCACATTGGCTAACCATTCCGGGTATTTGACTTCCCGGATATGGCCGGCAACCAATGTTGAAAAAATCGCTAGGCACCCTCTAGGCGCTTGGGGCCCGCCTAGGGCGCCTAGAGCGCCTAGCCGGGCGCCTAGGCCGCCTAGGAGGCCGGGCGCCGATTAATCGGCGCCTAGGCGCGATTTTTGCAACAGTGCCGGCGACTAACAGTGTGTTTACTTCCTGCTTGACGAATCCTCTACAATCATTGGCCAGGTACCGCTTTTTCTGGATCACAGGTCGGTGGCCAGGGTCGACGACGAGCCGATGAGAGATTATTGACCTGTCCACTCCAGGCATATCTTCGGGACCCCACGCAAAAACTAGGCGGTTTTCTCGGAGTACCCTGATGACTTCCTCTCGCACCTCCTTTCGGAGGCCGACTCCAATCCTCACGCGTCTTTCTGGTCGAGCCGGATCAATCTCGATTTCTTCCAGTTCCACGGCCGGCTCGGGGCGAGGTGGCATCGTCTTCTTTGGGGGTCGCTCTGTGATCTTGTGAACTTGCATCTCACGTTTGCCCATACCCCGGCAGGATTGTAAGTAGCAGTCGTGGGCGGCCCTCCTATCGCAGCGCACCATACCTACTCCGCTCGGTGTGCAGAACTTTAAGCAAAGGTGTTCAATGGAGATCAGAGCTCCCAGATCTTCCAAACCAGGATGGCAAAGGATTGCATTGTGAGAGCATGTCAGGTCGACAACAATAAACTTCATGTCTAGCTTCTGTACGTCAGGATAAGTACCAACCTCAACGAGTAGAATGATGGATCCTTCAGCTTCCATGGAGTCGCCCGTGAAATCGGCCAGTGGCGTCTTGACTAAGGTCAGTTGTTCTCGTGCCAACCCCATTTTGGTGAAGGTTTCGAGATATAAGATATTGACGTTGCTCCCAGTGTCTACCAGGATCCGCCAGACGACCACCCCGTTTACATCCATGGCAATGACTAGGGCGTCGCGATGCGGTGTTTCTCCTGTAGGCAAATCTTTGTCCGTAAAGACGATAGGCTCCCGGCATATTTTCTTCGAGCCACATTCTCGTCCGTACACAGTCCCTACGTACAGCTGCCGAGCCCAGGCTTTCCTAGTGTTGGCAGAGTCGCCTCCTTCAGGTCCGCCGACTATCATGTTGATAACCGACTTCTGCCTCCACTGGGCTTCACCTTCATCAGTCACCGCTGCTTAGCGTGATCGCCTTCGACCACCTCCGAAGGGTCGCCATCCTCCTTAGCCGCGGATCTTCTTCACCATTGGTTGGGAGGCGGCGTCCCTTGCTGGATGATCCCCTCCATGATCTTCAGGTAATAACATTCCTCTGTGTTGTGGGTGTATGATTTGTGGTATCGACAATACTTAGACGTCTTACCCGGGTCCTCATTTATTGCGTGCTCCCCGGTCGGAAGAGGCGGAGGCGGTGCGAGCGCTTGTACTTCGTGTACCGGGTGCTGGGAGGTCGGCCGGTAAGGCTGAATGCTAGGCCTATCGTATATGCGTCGGGCTTCGGGTCGCCTACCTGAATCCGAACGTCTCTCCTTTACCTCTGTTCGGGTTCGTTTTCCACCAGAGGATCCTCCGACTTCCTGCTGTCGCTTGTGTTTCATAGCTTGTTCCGTATTGGCTCGCTTGTTGGCCATGTTTATGGCCTCCGCATAGGTGGCGGGTCGGTTGTCCCGTAAGTCGCGATACAGTTGCCCGGATCGTAACGACTCAATGAAGAAGGTGAGGGCAGTCTGGTCCTCAACTTCCTCGATGGATTGGATCTCTTTTTGCCACCAGGCTAGGTAGGTTTTGAGGGACTCGCCCTCCTCTTGATGGATGTCTCCCAGATGCGTTAAATCTTTTTGGGGCTTGATGTTAGCCGCGTAATGACTCATGAAGCGATCGGCCAATTCTTCAAAGCTGTGAATCGAGCCTGGGGGCAAAGCTACCAGCCATCTCTGTGCTGAGCCCTTCAGTGTCGGTAGGAAGGCGCGACACATGACGGGATCCCGGACCCCCATGACCTGCATTTTGGCTTGGTAACTCAGAAGATGTTCGCGCGGGTCGCCGGATCCGTCGAAGGTGGCTTGCTCCGGGAACTTAAAGTCGCCGGGTATCTTGTACGCCATAATCTCAGCCGAGAAGGACAAGGCGGTGAGCAACGTCCGACCTGGGGACTTGGTTCTACCTTCCACTTGCTCCTTCAGATTCTGTAGATCTTGGGCCAAGTGGGCCACATCTCCAGCGTTTCGAGTGTGGTTTCCTGTGGACTCTGTACTTTTGCCGACCCGTGACTCGGCCTGCCGCTCCTCATTGCGAGTAGGTCGCTCGGCCTGGCGCGCCCGAGTTCGCTTTCTTCTGGTACGAGTTCTTTCTCGGGTGGCCTCTCGATTTCGCTGACTCGTCGGTGCGCGACTGGGTTCTCCTCCCCCTAATCGCTCTCTCGCCGATTGGCGCGTCACATTCGGGCCTAGCCTCGAATGTACTGACCGCACCGGCGGGTCTTCCGCTCGTCGGTCTTCTCGTCTGTTTCCGTCCGACCTTTGAGGCAATTGCCGATTGCGTGGCTGTGCGTTCGGCGGCCGAGATGTCGACGGTTCTCCTCTTACTCGGGTCTCGGCTACGATCGCTCGACCAATGGCCCGAATCTGCTCGGGGGTAAGAGGTATCATTGTCGGGGGTCAGTTTCGGGGTGCCGAGTCATTTTCCTGACTCTGTGAATTCCGCTGGTTCAGCTGCTCTCTCAAATCGGCTTCCGACTCGCGGTTACGGTTGGAGGCACGGCTTCGCCCTTCGGACATGTTGTAAAGTTTTCCTCTTCCTGCTCGCTCGCCTCTTTTCCTCTGCGAATTTTGATGCTCAAGAATGGACGTGACTCTTTGTTTCGATCCCCACGGACGACGCCAGTGTTGGTTTTAGGATTTTTGGGCCGAGGGAGGTCCAACACAACCTTGGTTGGTGGATACACCTTTCAATAAAGCTTATTCAAAAATAGAAGGGAATGGATAATTTTAGTAAACGTGTCTCTCTATATTCTGGGCATGGACCCGCTTGTTTTACATCTGGGAGGGGCCTTTATATAGTAGGCCCTCCTTAAATTTGGGCTTAAATACATTAAATTGGACTTTGATTGCTAATTATGCCGGAGAGCCGTTGGGCTGCCGTTACTGGACCTCCCAACGGCTCTTTGACCGGCTTCTTCAATGCTTCCTTAAATGCCCTTCAACGGCTCCTTATCGCTTTCGCCGAGTCCTCGCCCCGACCTTGGAGTCGGCTCGACTCCTGGACTCGGTCTGATCTTCTTTCGAGTTTTATTGCTTTCTGGGCTTCCGCTCCTTTTCCCTTGGGCCGCATATTATTCTCTTTGGGATTCCCCCATTCTTCTTGGGCCGGGGTCCACACCCCATCAGGTATATTATTTAAGTACGTAAGATACATTTTTGAAAGTACATTTTTAATATACTAAGGGTACATTATTTTATATAATGTATCTTCAGTACAAAAATAATGTACTTTCAATACAAAAAATATCAAAAATAATGTACTTTTAATATATTAAAAATGTACTTGATATTCATGATCTACACAATAATTTGTCGAAAATTATGATGTGGACTTGTGTTCACAATGCATTGTGGACACGAGTCCAAAACGGCGTCGTTTTCAGGGAAAATGCGACATTCCAGTTTTTTAAAAAAAAAAATGATTTTGTCTCGCCGTTAACGGCGTTATTCGTTTGTGTCATTATGAATGTACAGTTATGGAATTATGAATGTAAGTTATGGAATTATGAACACAGAGCTCTGACATTATGAACTTACAATTATGAACATATAGTGACAAAATTATGAACATAGAGCTCTAAAATTGTGAACATAGAGCTTCGAAAATTATGAATGTACAGTTATTAAATTATGAATGTACAGTTATGGAATTATGAATGTGCAGTTAGGGAATTATGAATGCACAGTTATAGAATTATGAATTATGAACACAGAGCTCTGACATTATGAACTTACAATATGAACATATAGTGATAAAATTATGAACATAGAGCTCTAAAATTGTGAACATAGAGCTTCGAAAATTATGAATTTACAGTTATTGAATTATGAATGTACAGTTACGGAATTATGAATGTACAGTTATGGAAGTATGAATGTAAAGTTATGAAATTATGAATGTACAGTTATGGAATTATGAACACAGAGCTCTGACATTATGAACTTACAATATGAACATATAGTGATAAAATTATGAACATAAAGCTCTAAAATTGTTAACATAGAGCTTCGAAAATTATGAATTTACAGTTATTGAATTATTAATGTACAGTTACGGAATTATGAATGTACAGTTATGGAAGTATGAATACAGTTATGGAATTGTGAACACAGAGCTCTGACATTATGAACATATAATGATAAAATTATGAACATATACTCCTATAACGAAGCTGTCTGAAATTTTTTTTTTAAACAAAAAAAAAAAAAAAAAAGGAAGATAACGGTGCCACTAACGGCACCGTTACCGTGTCCACAATGCATGCTGGACACGGGTCCATAGCATAACGATTGATAATTTGCCCTGTCGGCCCCGCAAATTATGTTGTGCATCCGTATGCACCATGCATGCATGGTGCATACGGATGCAATAACGACGTCGTTTTGGTTAAAAAACGCGCGTCCCACTTAAAAAAGAAATCAAGTTCGATTCCCGGCAATAGCATTTTTATATATCCATAAATTCATAACTATATATCCACAGTGAATGAATGAAGTAAAAATCCACAATGAATGAACTAAATATCCACAATGATTGAACTAAATATCCACAATGAATGAACTAAATATCCACAATGAATGAACTAAATATCCAGAAATTCATAACTATATATCCAGAAATTCATAACTATATATCCATAAATTCATAACTATATATCCACAGTGAATGAATGAAGTAAATATCTACAATGAATGAACTAAATATTCACAATGAATGAACTAAATATCCAGAAATTCATAACTATATATCCAGAAATTCATAACTATATATCCACAATAATGCTATTGCCGAGAATCGAACCTAATTTTTTATTTTTAAGTGAAACGCGCATTTTTAATCAAAACGACATCGTTTTGCATTATTTGCATCATGCATGGTGCATTCGGTTGCACAACATAGCTATTGCTGTCGGCCCCCACTTAGGCCAATAGTAGTTGTGATTGTTCATTAATGGGCCCAGGCCTAGGCCCTTAATAGAAGGCTAACATTAGAGTACTATCGCTTGTTAATTACTGGCGCAATAACATGTTGTGATTGATCCAACTAGCCAAGACATACAAAAAAACAATCGTTATGCTATGGAACCGTGTTCACTATCCATGGTAAATACGGTCCCAAACGGTAACGGTGCTTACAGGTATCATTATCTTCCGTCAATTTTGTTTTTAATTAACAGCGCGACTTTTCTTCTTCATATTCACATTTTGCGATTTCACTTTCTCTTCGCGCAAGTTTCTTCAACACTCATAAATTATGAATGTGCAGGCATGGATTTATAAAACAATTATGAAATTATGAATTTTCTTTCATGAGATTATTAATTTTCTGTTATAAAATTATGAATTTTCTGTTATAAAATTATGAATTTTCTGTTATGAGATTATGAATGTACAAAAAATTCATAATTACATAACTGTAAATTCATAATCTCATAACAGAAAATTCATAATTTAATAAATGTTTTTCTTTTATGAGATTATGAATTTTCTATTATGAAATTATGAATTTTCTGTTATGAGATTATGAATTTTCTGTTATGAGATTATGGATGTACAAAAAATTCATAATTACATAACTGTAAATTCATAATCTCACAACAGAAAATTCATAATTTAATAAATGTAAACTCATAATCTGAACATAGAGTGCAAACCGCCGTTAACAGCACATTAACTAATTTTTTTTTCGGTAAAAACGATGCCGTTTGGGACCGTGTTCACCAAGCATGGTGAACACGTTTCCACGGCATAATTTGTGTACAAAAAAAATAGTACTTCATTTGTCACATTTTATTTATCTGGTTCAATTAATCAGATTTTATTGAAATGATTTTTTATTTAATTTTTTCGTAATATTAAGTTTAGTATAAGTATATAAAATTTATATATTTAGAAACTATATTAAAAGCACTATTAAAAATAAAAAATTAAATTTAAAGATAATTAAAAATTACTTAAGAAAATCAATAAAGAAGAAAGAGTTTGTTTAATAGTGAACATGATAGGTAAAATAGGACAGGAGAAGTACTATACTACATTGTGGATGTAGAATTTTAGTATATTGAATATTAATTTTTAATATAATATATATTCATTTTTTTTAAAAGATAATATACTATAAATGACATTCAAAAAATAAACTTTTAGTAGATTAAAAATGAACATTTAGTATACTAAAGTTGAACCTCTATGAAAAAAACCTTAATAAAATTGATCAAATTATGAACCTTGTAACCACAGAATTATAAATTCAACTCTCTAACATAAGCTAAGGTTTCTCTCGTCGGATAATTATAATGTGAACTATGAAATATTTTCACACTTAAAATAAGACTTATCCAATGAAGTTATAACCAATTAGTCAGCCCCATTCAGGAGCACTAATATTTGATGAAATGAATGGCATTTCCCCACAAACAAAATGGCTGCTAATGAAAGGCAAGAAAGGACAAAATTGCATTATTAATATACAAATCTTGAACCCCTCTGATAGAGTCTGATCTAATTCAGTGTCTGCTTATATTTGTCTGCTTGCAAACAATATATTAACTGTTTTACCAACAATCTGATTGACCCATGCTATACAGTACAAGTTTATGTATGAGTCCCTCAACTCAATCCTTGAAATCTCACCCGGAATCGCAATTCAATGCGCGAAGAGTGAATGAGAAAGGCTGAGTCGATCCAACGACGCCGTTTCCCGCTGCTGATCTCGAGACAGGACTGCATATTTTTGCAGATCAGAATTGAAGAGGACTGGGGGTTCAGAGTTCAGACTCCCACTGCACTAAATACACCCACGAATTGAAGAAATGTGGAGTGAAAGATGACAGAGATTATACAAAATCAGGATCTGGGTTCATGTCAAAAGTTGTGCTCCCATTTTATCCGTTTTCTTGAAAAAGAGGGAGTGGAGAATCTCTCAGCCCTTTGTATACATGACAACCACTAGCGTTTCGCCACTGGATCTTTTATTGATGCTTCCCACCATCTTTTATCCTTCTTTTATTTATTTATGGTGTGTTTAGTTCGCAAATAGGAATCGGAATCAAAATAAGTATCAAATATTTGGTAATGGTAATGAGTTTTGATAAAAATATTTAACATGTTTGGTAGTAGAGTGGAAATGGTTACTAATACTAGTACTTGAGAATGAATAGGGGAATGAAACCCTTAAGGGGGCGTTTGGTTCACGGAATCTTGGATTACCTAGGTAATCTGAGTCTGATAATGTTATATTACATTGTTTGGTTCAAGTTATGAGATTACTAGGTAATGTTATATTACCTGAAAGCTGATGTGGCGGTAATGTTTCAAGGTAATGTGATTACCCCCATTTTTTTAGGTAATCTTAGATTACCTTGAATTATTCCAACTTTGCCCTTGTTAACTAATAATAATAATAATAATAATAATAATAATAATAATAATAGTAATATAATGAAATTAATATATGTTTATATAATCAAATATACATATGTGTATATTTATATATTTAGTTTTTTTTTAATATTTAAATTTTGATATACATTCATAGATATAAATAAATAAATACACACACATAATATATATATATATATATATATATATATATATATATATATATATATATATTATTGAGGGCATTATTGTAAATTGATTCATATAACCTAAAATATAACTCTGAACCAAACAAGGTAATATTATATTACACCATCCAAACCAAACACACAAGGTAATCTTACATTCTCAAAATCTCACATTACCTTCTAGGAGGTAATCCTATTACCTGGGGTAATCCAAGATTCCGTGAACCAAACGCCCCCTTATTGTATTTGAGTATGTGTTTTTCAATTGATGGGGTATTCGAAACTCATAGTATTGTTCTAAAAACCTATCAACCAAACAACAACAATCACTTTCATACTCATTTCTATGGACAAAACCCACCAACCAAACACACCCTTATTTTTTTTCATTATTGTGACGGGATATGAGGACTCATACAAATTTACTATTCTAAAAATAGTCCCAACCAAGATAGTTAAGTCAATTGAAATAATTTATTGACTTTTTTTAATTTAAATTATGGGCAATTTAAATGAATTAATTTATAATCATTTATTGACTAATGTTATAATGCAGAGTTTATCAAAGGTACATTCTCAAATATTAATTGGGTTCAATTGGCATAATTATAGGGTTTTGTGAAGACTTTAGGTAGCTAGAGGCCATGCATATAAACATCTATCTGCCGTGGATAAGGTAGCTAGCTAGCCTTCGTTCTGCATTCTATATGGGCAGGCTAGGAGCCTAGGATAGACTATACTACCAAAAAGGAAACACAAAAAAAAAAAAAAAAAAAAAAAAAAAAAAAAAACAAGTATATATGCTAGCTATTGATTGCATATATAAACATATTTTAAACTTTGATTTATTAACAATAAATCATGAATAGCAAACAAACGTAAGTCCATCATTGCGGGTGAAAAGTGTAAAACCATTGCCCCAAACAAATAATTCAACTGGTTTTTAAATAGTACTCATTCTATCCCATTTTACATATCATATTATTATTTATTGATCAAATTAATTCTTTATTATTTGTTTATTATTTTAAATATTTTAATTTTTTGGTTCGTGTTTAATAGTATTTTTAGTGTAATTTCTAAATATATAAAATTTGTATATTAATACTAAATTTAATATTATAAAAAATTAAATTAAATATATATAATTACAATCGAACCACATCAACTAAACCATACACATAAAATGAGACAGAGGGAGTAATAACCTAATAAATTATACCTAATAACACATAATTGAGCTCGGACAGACGACATAGTTATAGTGTTGAATAATTAAGTAACATCGATTTACCCTTCACTATAGGGTCTATGAAGGGGTCCGGAGACACAAATTTTACTTTTGTGGTAGGTTATGGATAAAGCAAGTATATTATTTTTAAAAAATAAAAATAAAAATAAAACAAATAACTCCATGGACCAAATTAAACAAACCTAGCTAGGAAGCGAGTCACCATCAATGGAGTGATAATAAAGAAGGGGAAAACAGGCAAGCAAGTGGACCGAGCCGAATAATTCTCGCTCATGTGCGACGAGGGAAACGGCCGGTAATATAATGATGCAGTGTTGTCGTTGATAAAAGATTAAGGTGGTCGTCATCATAATTATGTTGGTCTTCCAAAATCATTACGCACATTAATCAACATGTTCGTTCCCTGTTTATCGCGGAACCTCACGTCACCTCGCCTCCTCGCCATTAATATCATATATATTCCGTTCCCGGTTTCAATCCCCCTCGCGACGGTACGGCACGTAAACGCTGGGCTTAACTGCAGCCTAGCTAGCATGCATGCATGCAGAACAGAGTGGCGGTGTAGATAGCCACTAGCCAGCTAGCCTTATCTGGATTGTGCGTGGTTGCGTGTTTGTGTGGGTTTTGGCTCGCTTCGCTCACGCACGTTTAGGTTAGGTCTCCAATCGCACTGTACTCTACTCCGCCGAAATGTCACATCCATCTGCGTACAATTGGTCAAGAATCAAGATCAGGCACTCACAACTGAGATTATTAGCCCCTCCATCTATACATCAACTTGGATATATAATTGATCTGATATACACATCTCCATCATGGTATTCTCATTTGGAGAGTTGGACTATGTTAGATTTAAATAAAAGCTATAAGTGTAATTTTGAAAGAGTTCTCATGTAACTCTAAATTCTATTCTATTTTACTCCATAACATCACAAATAATGATGGAATATTTTTATGTAGGTCTTAGAAAAATGTGTCTACTATACATCAAATATTTGTAAAAGGGAGTGAGAGTTGAGAATAAGAAATAGGACTCCATGTAGTCCTTTTTGTTTTAGAAATGCTTTTAACGTGTTCTATCGGCCCGGCTAGTGCTCGTAAATTATCAAGTGAAAAGAAAAGAGTTTATACCAAAAATGATCTCTAAATATGTCAAAATTTGTAAAATGGTCATAAATTATTAAGTTATACAAAATGGTTTGTTCCTTAATTATGCAAAATTTTACTCATTTTAGTCTTTCGTTGCTTATATTGAAGATTAAATTGAGTAAATTTTTGCATGATTGATGAACTATTTTGGATACATTAATAGTTGAAGACCAGATTGAAAATTATGAGATAATTGAAAAACTACTTTGGATATAATTATTATCTTTATAAAAAAAAATCAATGATATTATGGGATTCGTGACAATAAGGCGTTAGCACACAAGTCTAATAACGGGTCGAAGATATAAATTGGATGAAAACTCGAGATTTTTTTAAAACTGCTTCATACTCAAAGCCAAAAATCGAATAACTCTTGACATTTGGCTAAAGATAGATTGGTCCCTTCTACTCAATCACACCTTAGGTTGGTTGAAAACTCGAGATGACAACAAATTAATTGAGCCCTTCTATATATAAAACATGTTGTTCAATTAGCTAACATTAATACGAGACATTACCACTAATTAAACATATACTTTTTTCTTCATGCATGCTTTAATTAATGGAAAGTCAAATTTTAGGAGGGTTGAATCGAAATCAGATTAGTATTACCGTGGTAGAAATAATAAAGAGCTAATGATCGATTTAGTCTGTTGACTATTGTGAAATTATTAATTTGATCATTGACTATCATTCTTACCAAATTAAGTATTTAACCTTAAAAATTTTATCCAATTTCATTCTCCCTATTAATTTGAGCGGTAGAATGATAGTCAATTTGAGTTGTAGGATGAAAACGGAGGACAAATCGGTAGATAAGCTTGACACTATGGAGGGTTAGGTGAAAAAGAAAAAATTACTACATATATAGTTAAACTCGCTCCTAATTAATTATTACAACAAACATAATAACTAGCTCGAATATAATCCTAGAATAGTCAAATTCTTGTTGGTAGAACCGTACATCGAAATGATGATATCGCCATGGATGTAGCTTTAATTTACATACAGGCTTGCTTCTTCTAAGCTAGGAACATGACGGCGTACTACGTCGGCCAAAGGCAGACATTCTAGGACTGGAACTAACGTTATTAGCAGCAAAGAACAATTCCGCCCAAATCTCCGAGAAAGCGCCGACGATAATCCCGTGGTACTGCCTCGCATTCAAAGACAGAAAGCACTGCAACAGCTGCTCCAAATCATCCTTCTCGAACATTTGCTTCTCCGTAATCATCTCCATCATCGACCTCTTGAAGTCCTCGTGAGGGTCGCGCGATTTCTTCACGACGGCGAAGCTCTCCTTCACTTTCCCGTCGACGCTGCATGGGATAAGCTTCTTGAACACCGACAGCCTCGCCGGCACCTCGCCCTCCGACGACGACACCGACGGCCTTCTGGTCGTTGGTGTTGTTCCGCGTTTCGCGGCGCGTTTCTTGGGCCTTCGTTTGCTTCTCCTCCTGATGATCCTATTGTTGTGATCCGTTTTTGGGTTGAACTCGAAGGACGAATCGGTCGAGAGGCTTGAGACTAGAGTTTCGGTCTCTCCCTCGTCGTTGCTAAACAGCCCGCTTTCGTCGGCAGATGAGGTGCTGATTCTTCGAAGCGCCGCCGCCGCCGCCGCTGATTTCTTTTTTCTACCCCGGCGTTTCTTTCTCTCCGCCGTGGACGGTGGAGGCGGCGGCGGAGGCAAGGCCAAAACCTCGTCGTTGTCGTCGCCGGAGACGGAGGAGCTATAGATTTTCTGACGCGGTTTCGTTTCGTCGTAAATATTCGCAACCACGTGCCAGTTCTCCTCTTTCCGCCACTTGAACTCCTGCTGCGGCCGTGATCTACCGCCGGAATTGCGGGAGGTCAACCCGCAGCCGACGGATATAAGGGCGGATGAAACGTGGCGTCTGAGGGCGGAGGAAGAGCGGTGGGTGTTAGAGGGTGCAGTGACGGGGAAATCAACGGCGGTGATGAGTTTGGTGGAGTTGTTGGGTGATGAGGATTGTCTGAGGAATGAAGGGACGGGATCTTCTGGGAGAGTGGAAGTGTCCTTGGAATTGCAAGATTGTAGGGAAGTGATGACTCTGGATATTCGAAGCTTGAAGGGCTTTGCCATTGTTCACAGCGGCTGCAGTCAAAATGACATGAAAGTGTAAAACTGTTATGAGATAATGAGAGATAGTGTATAGCTTTATATATAGAGCACTACGAAGGAGCGTCCAAAAGTTTCCCTCTTTGCGTAGGCCGTGCAGTTTGGGGATTTCTAGAGATAAAATAAGTTATTTTATGTCCATAAAATAGGATGTTTGAACTTGAAATTAAAAGATTTTTTAAATATATTGAGGGATATTAAAATGACATGCTTTAAGGAGTTTTTAACTCGAGAATTCAAAGAGCTAGAGTCCTCGACGGGGGCCCAAGAGTCCACGATCTGAGACCTCATGACTCGGGGGCTAAGAGGGAAGGATGCTTCAAGCAGAAGGACCAGACCCCGAGCAGTGGGCAAGGGTCTCCAGGGCCGGCCTCGGGATGCATCCTTCTCCAAAGCCCGTCTTCGGGCCTGAGTGGTGGGTCGTAACATGGTCTCCTTGCCCACCACGATTTTAAGGGGTTGTTGGGCGGCATTCCTCTTTGTATAAATTATGGCTTAGCATTACAAAATTATGTTCGCTCTTATCACACAACATTATTTAGAATAATCAAGCATTAATTTGCGAATAATTGCTACATTTATTTTATAATTTGCTAATAATTGCTACATTTATTTTATCTTACCCTTTTACCTTTATTATTTATGTGAACTTATTGATCCATACACTACACATTCAGGATCAAATAGTTCCATCAGATATATACACTATGAGCCTATGAGGTATTTAAAGGTTTGTAAATCCAAGCCTCCCATAAGTAAAATGAGACTATTATAAAGTAAAACTCTCGTCATGTATCGTGATTTTATTGATAAATGATAGAAAAGTAATAAAAACTGTAACTCTTTTTTCTGGATGAATCACAACATGCCACATAAACATTTGAGTAAAAATATAGTAGAGTTTATAATTATATGTAGTATTAATCCTCTCTTAATGAGTAAATCCATATATATGTCTCCATATACATATACACAACCCTTTACAGGGCGTTTGGTTGGAGGGAATTTAAATTCCCTTCCCACCTAATTTCAAAGGTCATAAAATTTCTTAGTTTGGTTGGAAGGAATTGCAATTCCATGGAATTGTAATTCTCCCATTTTCATGGAATTAAAATCCCATGTCCCCCTGAGATTTTGATTCATGGGATTTTAAGAAGAAAAAAAGCTAGTGATGAAACAAAATTATCCCTCATTTTTTTTTAACCTAAAATTAATACCACAACAACAATTGGCATTTTAGACTTTATACTACTTATTATTCCCTTTCAATTCCCATGTATACCAAACATTGGAATTGAAATTCAGAGTAATTCTATTCCTGTAAACCAAATACTGGAATTTAAATTATCATTTTATTCCCAGTAATTCATCTCCCATGAAATTACAATTTCTTTCCCACGTAATTTCCCCCTTCCAACCAAACGCCCTGTAGGGATTCCTTAGTCCATAGAACTATTGAGAGTATTGAGGGATTATGGGAACATAAATTAAAATTTGTGTGTTTAGTTGAAATTGTTGGGATATAACATTAATATTTTTAGTTCTTTGATGTTATATTTTGGGCTATGTTGTATAATTTATTTAAATGACATCAATACAAATAAGTAAATATATAAATAAATTTGCATTCACTACCAGATAGTTTACATTAGATAAATTTCACTCTTGTATAATAGCCCACAAACTACACATGAGACAACCATGTGTTGCAGATTCAACTAAGATCAATGTTTATTTTTATTATATGTGCTAGTGTAAGCTAGTACTTCAGTTAGATAGATTGGACTGATATTTTTTTCTTCATAAAAGAGTTTGATAGCTGCATTGTAATTTTATTCGTGTTGTATTTATTTGTGCATCTAGTTTACCACATGTATGAATAAATATTTAATACCTTTAAGATATATGAGTACCTGCATAATTGAGCAAAAATTACTTAGGTTTGTCTGATTTGTCATCATTTATATGAGGAATTGAGGATATCTTCAACTCACACAAGGAAACATTGTAATATTCTCAATTTGGAACTATCTCAATACAAACAATATATAGAAAAGCATATAACATTTTTAGTACAAAAGCATGTGTATTTGTCGTACATTTAGCCTAGCATGTAACTTGTAGTGGAGCCACCTTAAAAGATCATTGTAATTTGTATATAATTAAACGAAAAATGTGATGTATAAAGTAATACTTTTCTTACGTGTTTCTCATCAATGATGTGATAAAAATAAAATGGTGATTTTATGGTCTAGCAACTAAAGGAGAGACAAACATAATACCTCAAAAAATTATGAAAATAGTAGAGAACTCGAGAACGAAGAAGAATGATGTATTGCTTTGTATCTTTTGGATATCTTATATTTACAAGTCATGAATATCAATGGAAACTATAATCTAAAGGAGTAGTTCAAATGACAAATGAATTTTTTTATAGGGACGATCCGAAGAATAACCTAGGTTCGATTCTTACAAATGACAATTCTTCTTGGATCAACTCTCGTGTAATCAGCAATAAACCGAAATTAGACTGGTGGATCCGGAATTAGTAACGCTTCGATACAAGGACAAGTTATAAGTTTATGGAGATTAAAAAGGACAAGTTTAAAAGTTTACCGGGCGGGCATGCATTAACTTTTACAGACAGTCAAGTCATTCATTCACGGAGAAACAAAAATGCATAAAAAAAAAAAAAAAGAAAAGTGACTTTTTATCCAAAGCGTATCTGGCGTACACAGATTGATTCTTTGCCAGACCATTTTTTACTCCGTAGGAAGGTGATCTTGATTCGATTCTTGGGGGCTTGAACAGGCCTTCGAAGTCAATATAAGTAATCAACATAATAGAGTTATAGAGAGGATCCTAAGCCAGCAGGGAACAGAATAATAGTCATTAATGCCACTTTGCCTTGCTTTTTGACGTTGTTGGTTTGACTAAGGTTATCCACTTTACTACTTTACAACAAGCTAAGTGTGTTTGGTCACTGCAACGTAACGAGGCTAGTTTTTTGAAAATCCGCTCTCCGATTTGATGTTTGGGTCCGTTAGACTACACTCAAATCTTGCGCCCAAAATCTTGTATTAGCCTACACTAAAATCTTGCATTTTGTAAACTCATCATCGGCCTGCAAGACGGCCCACGTTCTCCCATAGCAACAGCTATACCATGGACCCAAGTTCACCTTGTAATGTGAATCCAGGTCTAAAATACACAATTTACATACTGAATGTTTAGAATTCTAAACATTCAGTATGTAAATTGTGAACATTTAGTATGTAAGATTATAAACATTTAGTGTGTAAATTATGTATTTTTAAACCCGAGTCTACCTTACAAGGTGGACCTGGATTCACAGAATAATTTGCCCTCCCCTAGATGGGGATAATAGCATTTTTCTTCATGAGAGTACATGCTTCAATCTTTACTAATGGGGATAGTATGATTTCATGTATTTAACTAATTGTTATTATGTATTTGATCAATGACTCTTGTTGAGAATAATCAAAACAATAATCAAGTAAGAGGTGTATCGGGTGGATTGTAGTCCACTGGTATCGGGTTGCTCCCCTAAGTGGGAGGTGTAAGGTTCGAACCGCAGTTGAGGCAAATAGTGTGTATATGTAGGGTATCCCCTTCCTTATTAAAACAAAAAAAAAAAAAAAAGAAAAAAAAAGTACGAGGTGTTAACTGATCGACTCAAAATGTTGACATCATATTGTCTACACAAAAGATTTGTCCAGGAAAAACCAATCCAATAAGTGGGAGAACCACTCAAGTTTATGTGTCATTCATATATTAATCTATTGTGGAATTAATTGAATTATATCAAACACTCAAAGCACATTCTCATGTACACACAAACTCATAAAGAGTAGAGTTTGACTTGACTTAACAAAACAAGGTTTGTGAATTTATCGATTTACGGAGTAATTTTTATGTAAAACTTGTCTTATTATTTTACCACCATGCATCCTTTAATCCTTTGCAGTAAATAGCAATAAGTTAAACTCAATTTGTGCAGTAATTGGGACAACTCAAACGATGAACTACGTTACATAACATTCAATCCTTGACATGATCTATAAATATTAAAAAGGAAAAATTCTTAATTTCATTAAATATTTGTGAATTAATCGGTCGCATTATAAATTATTAAAGAGTTGACGTAATTATCTAATACAAAATAATTCAAATATAATAATAATATTTTTGTAGGTGACGGTATAAAACATTAATCTTTCATGCTAACAATAATACTGATATTTTGTAGTATTCCCATAATTTATGTCAACATAACTACCTACACAATTGACAATATAATAAGCTTCATTTTTTTTTTTTTTTTTTTTGGGAATCAATAGAGGAAAATAAGGAAAAAATAACAAATTAAACTATATAAATCTTGGTAAGTCATCAGTCCCAAACAATCAATAGTCAAATGGGATAGTTAGTTGGCGAGCCAACATAACTGAAAATATAAGGGAGCAGAATATAAGTAAATTGGAAAAAGTAAATAGGCACAATAATTTTAAAGTGAAAATTAAATGGTGAAAATTACAGGTCTTTTTCGACTGTTTCAAGTTAAAATTTATTATTTTTGTAGGTAGTTTTATACATGTACAATTTCGATCTCTCCCCCTAGCCCCCCTTCTTTGTTCTTGGCTATTGTCTTTTATAGTAGAAGAATAGTATTACATTTGGTAACTAATATGTTTATGGTAATCGGATATTTATATGTTAGAGTGGAATATTTTGAAATGTAGAGGTGATTTAGGAAATATAAAGTTATTTAGGTAATTGGAGGAGATTAGGGAAGAAAAGAATATTTAAGAAAATTGTTTATATAGGTTGACGTGATGATTATTGAACAGAAGCTGATAAAAAATATAATTACATTATTTATTATGGTGTAATGATAAACACTTGATTATAACGGCAAATGATACAAATGTTTTAAAATTAACCCATACACGTCCATTTGAGGTGTCTGGGTGGCTGTCTTATCTCACACCTCTTTCTTTGGTCAACTTTGGGTAGCATGGCGATTCAGTTACCCATATCAATCGTTATATCCTACACCACGGCGCACATAGCACTGTGCGCCGCGCGCCTCCCAAAACGACGTCGTTTTGGGGTCGTGTTGGGAGGCGCGGTAGGAAGTTACTAAGATTATGTGTATTCGTTCACAACGTTATGTGTATTCGTTCACAACGTTATGTGTATTGGTTCATACAGTTATGTGTATTTTTTATACAATTATGTACATTGTTTTTATACAATTATGTATATCCGAATCAGAAAATTTGTGTGTATTATGTTAAGAGTTGATGTGTATTATGTTAAAAATTTATGTTTATTATGTATTATGTTAGATTATGTGTATTATCTTTTAAAAAGAGTATGTATATTTTGTTATAACATTATGTGTATTCATGTATAACATTATGTGTATTCAAGTATAACATTATGTACATTCTTGAACAGCGATTTTTTTTTTTTAAAGAAAAACCTACTGCCATTCACTGGGGCGGAAAATTTCAAAAAAAAAATTAATTAAAACGACGTTATTTTATATCTGGGCGTATAATGCAATGTACGCCGTGGTGTAGGATATAAATTGCCTACCCATATATGTCAACGTTAACATAATCTTTGAAAATTTTAAACCCGCCGACATTGGCTGTCGAGCTGCTCGAGTATTCCGCTGATCTGAAAGGAAATCTTTTGTATCCCCTACCGCCATATACCTGATATATATCGTGTTGGAATTTGGGTATGATAAAAGAGAAATCTGTAAACTATAATATGGAATATATGTCGGATACA
Source organism: Ipomoea nil (assembly GCF_001879475.1). Lineage (NCBI taxonomy): Eukaryota > Viridiplantae > Streptophyta > Magnoliopsida > Solanales > Convolvulaceae > Ipomoea > Ipomoea nil. The sequence goes on along the minus strand of NW_017619627.1, from coordinate 361,848 downwards.
TGTAACCAAATTTGTACCTAAGCATGACCTACATTTTAAAGGCTGCAGGCGGCAACTCTATGTTGTTTGGTGTATTTGATTTAAGAGAAAGTACACCGTAAATACTATTTAAAATGGGCTTTGAGTGAAATCTTTTGTGATCTCAACTAATAAATAAAGGAATACTTTGTTAATTACAAATTAACGATGTAACTTTTTTTTTTTGAAAGTAATTAACGATGTAACTAATTTACTAGAGTTATCCTATTATTATTTGATGTCCTTGAAATATGAACCTGCAATTGCTACAGGCATTGTACAAAAGCACCAAAAAGTAGACCAACTATTGTAACTTTGATTTACAAAAAAATGTATAACAATTATTTAAATGTACACTCTTGTGACCTTAATAAAAAAAATTACTACAATAAAATAAATTAGTTTAGATTATTTATAATTGAGTATTCAAATTAAAAAAGTCGTCAATAGACAGTTCCATATGAATTTAAACTTTATAATTAGAGTACAGTAGCACGCATTGTTTAAAGAAATTTTCATATAAGATTTGTTGGAATAATTATCACTTAATTCCATGGTTAAAAAATCGCTAGGTGTTCGGGAGGCGCCTAGTGCCTAGACCGTCTAGGTGGTGATTAATCAGCGCCTAGGCGCCCGTGTATTTTTTATTTTTTAAAAAATTGTTTTTTTAAAAAAGAAAATTTAAGACTTGATAATTATAAACTATTTAATACTTTAATAGTTAATATTAAAATATTAAATATTAATCTAACAAACATCTAAAGTTTAAACAATTTTGGGTTATTTCATTCAAAATGATGTTGTTTTGAGTGAAATAACCCATTAAAAACGAATGGAACAATAGCTAATCGGTCGACTAGGCAACCTAGTCAGTGCTTAAGAAGCTGGCATAGGAGGCCTAGGCGGTCAACGCCTAACCGGCCATCTACCTAGACCACCGATTATATACGGTGATACACTAGGCGATCACTATGCGTCGATTAATTGGTGCCTAGGCGGAATTTTTGCAACATTGCTTAATTTTTAGACAATTATTCAACATGTACCCCATAAGTATTATATTATATTATTCAATCAACTCATAAAAACTATTAGTATTATATTTTAATTAAATAATACTACACGCTCATATGAGATGATCTCACACCAAACTTACCCTAACACTAATAAAGTCTTAACATTAACACACTTTCAAATCGTTAATGACTTGCATATTGATAATATATATATATATATATATATATATATATATATATATATATATATATATATATATATATATAGAATCAAAAAGAAAATAAATATATATAGCAGAATATATAATTATGAACAGGGAGCAGCTGCCCCCTTCCTCACCCCATCCCCTTTATATATATATATATATATATATATATATATATATATAGACTAAACGTATTTAAATACTAGATGTATAAAAGTTGAACCAAAGGATGTGTTAACTTAGATAGTTAGATTTGTGTTAGTGTGTGAACTGTGAAGTATTTTTAGGTTCAAATCTGTAAGGGCATTGATTATCTACATTTTATTTTTTGACCTTTTTGAATATTAAAAGAAAATCTCAACGTTGTTACATATAAAGAATACAATTAGAATTAAAAATTAATCTCGTAAATCACAATTATAATTTTACTTTTTTTTTTTGAAAAGTGAGATTATAATTGTGATTTATGAGATTAATATTTAATTCTAATTGGATTATTTAATTTATATGTAACAATATTGCGGTTTTCTTTTAAATTTCAAAAAGTGAGATTATAATTGTGATTTATGAGATTAATTTTTAATTTTAATTGGACTCTTTATATGTAACAATATTGGGGTTTTCTTTTAAATATTAATAGTGAGATGATGGATTTATAATGTAATTTCTATTTGAACTATATTTTTGTTTCGCGTTTTAATGTTTTTTTTAATCTCTAGTTAACAATATTTATGACTTACCTCTGAGTATTTCATTTTTTTTTTGTTTTATTAAAGAAAGTTTCTGGATCTGCCCTGATTATGAATAGAATTTTTAACAAATCGAACATAAACGAACAGAGATTGTTCGTGTTCGTTTGTTAAGATTTTTGGAGTAAAGTGTTCGTGTTCGTTTGTTAAGATTTTTGAAAATCATGTTCGTGTTCGTTTGTTAAGCGTTCATCAGTAGTTGTTAACGTTCGCGAACACGTTCACGAACATGTTTGTTAGAAAGCATGTTCATTAATATTTGTGAACATGTTCGCTCACGTTCATAAACACCTTTGTGATTGTTTAATAACATAACATTAACGAACACGTTCGTGAACATGTTTGTTAACAAGCACGTTCATGAACATGTTCATTAATATTTGTGAACATGTTCGTTCACGTTCATAAACACGTTTGTGATTGCTTAATAACCTAACATATGAACATGTTCACGATCACAATTCGTTCGTGAACAAACAATAATATATGTTCACAAAAAATAATCAAACAAATAACACAACTACAAAAAGAATACAAACAAATATTAAATGAACACAAACGAACTTGTTCACGATCTCTTAGCAAACGAGTTTACAACTGTTCAGACTGTTCGTTTATAAATCGAGCTCTAAATTTTGTTTGTTAATATTCATTTATCTTAATAAACGAATATAAACGAATGTTTACCAAACACAAAAACGAGTAATTTATCGAAAACTCTGTTGGTTAAGACCCCTAACTAGGAATGATATACTCTGAAAATAGCATCCAGTATTGCCTATCGATGTTGACTACTCTATATAATAAAGCTAATCAATTATGTTCCATTTCTTGGTTGTGCGGCACAACCCACTAGCCAGTATCCACCACCCGGCTGCTAGTAGCCTAGTATAGTAGTATTTGACTTACCCGTCAACTGGTTCGAGAAACAAAATGAAAAGGGAAAATGGACACTTTTTCCTCCTAAGTTATATACTTATAGCACTTTTTTTCCCTCAATTATTTATGTAAGCATATTAACCCCTCAATTATTTTAAAAGTGGTGGTTTTTTCCCCTAATATATTAAATTGATATTTCCACTGTTAAAGTAACATTTTATTTATTTTACTTCTTCAACAAATTATTGCGTATATGTAGCGATTACCACGGTTCGGTTTGAACTGAACCAGACACTATAGCAATCGAATTAAAAGTTTTCAGTTATGATTCAGATCTAGAACTCAATATTTGAATTTCAATTTATTAAATTTAAGAATAAAAAAAACTGGATCATGAACCGTGAACCGGCGATTCCGGATCCAGTTCGCGATTTTGAACCGTCTTTATTTTAAAATTTTATTTTTTATTTTAAAATAGTCTAAATTCAACAATAAATGTATTTTATTTTTTCAGTTCGGAACATGAACCGGTCATTCCGGTCCACGATTTTAATAAACTCTAAATATCGCGTTTTGATTATAAATTGTAATTGAAATATTTTGGTTTGGTTGCTATAGTATCTGTTTGGTTTGAACCAACTTATAGTAATAATTTGTTGGAGAATAAAAATAAATGAAATATTTACTTTAAATATTTATTTTAAGGGCAAATGTGTCAATTTAACATTTCAGAGAGAAAAAGAGCCACTTAAATAATTTAGGAAAAAAAAGTGCTATAAGTATATAACTTAAGGAGAAAAAGTGCCATTTTCCCAAATGAAAATAAATCAATTTTAAATTTTGTAAAGAATAATTGCTTTAAAATATTAATTCCACTTTTACTTTAGGAGAGTAAGTTATTGAAATAATTAATAAAAAAAATTGTAAAAAATAATGGCTTCAAAATATTAATTCCATTGTTTACTTTAGGAGAGTAAGTTATTGAAATAATTAATAAAAACTCAAATACTGCTACCTAACAAATCGACGTGAGAATAATATAGGAATTTATTTAAATACAAGTTTTAAGTAAAGTTCGCCTTATAACTTTAGTCGGTAAAATATTATAAAAAGATAAATTAATTTAGATTATTTATAATCAAATTTAAAATATTATAATCACTAAATTGACTATTTGATCAACTTGGGTCCCTAATTAACTCTATTGATGCTCAATAATTTCCCGCCTAGACATCGATTAATTGGCGCCTAGGCGCTAGGCGTTGGCTAACCGCCTAGCGTATCATAAAAATCGGTGCTCTAGACATCTAGTCGACTAGGCCTCCTAGGCGGTCTAACTAGGCACCGACTAGGTCGCCTAGTCGACTGATTAACTATTGTTCTCTTCTTTTCAAATGAGTTATTTAATACCATGCAAAACGATATCGTTTTTAGCAAAATAATTCTAAATTGTTCAAACTCTAGATGTTTTTAAGGTTAATATTTAATATTTTAGTATTTTAGTATTAACTATTAAAGTATTAAATAGTTTATAATTATCAAGTCTTAAAAAAATAAAAAAATAAAAAAATAAAAAAATAAAAAATAAAAAAAAATAAAAAATACACAGATACTTAAATGCTAGGCATTCTGAGCGCCTAATTAAGGAGTGCCTAATGATTTTTTTAACAATGGGGCCGTCAATATGTGATGGCCAAACGAATAAACAATTTTCCAACTATTTCGTCATTTTCCATTCAACTTTGACGTATAGGTTGTATTGGAAAAATGTGTTATTTACTTTTTATTTTTTTAAGGGAGTATTTCTTCGTTGGTTATGATGGCTAATTGCCTTTATTTCAAACCATTAACGTGCCCTTGGATCGTTATGTTGTGCATCTGCGTGCACCATGCATGGTGCATACGGATGCAAAAACGACGTCGTTTTGATTAAAAATGCGTGTTTCACTTTAAAAAAAATTCAGTTTCGATTCTCATCAACAACATTATGTTGTTCATTCATTCTGGATTTTTAGTTCATAGATTCTGGATTTTTAGTTCATTGATTCTGGATTTTTAGTTCATTGATTCTGGATATTTAGACGTAAATCGAAACTATTTTTTTTTCATTCATGCTGGATATTTAGTTCATTCATTATGGATATTTAGTTCATTCATTATGGATTTTTAATTCATTCATCCTATATTTTTAGTTCATTCATTCTGTATTTTTAGTTCATAGATTCTGGATTTTTAGTTCATTGATTCTGGATTTTTAGTTTATTGATTCTGGATATATAGTTCAAATTATGCACAACAAAATACTGTTGCCGGGAATCGAAACTGACTTTTTTTTTTAAGTGGGACGCACATTTTTAATAAACGACGTCGTTTTTGCATCCGTATGCACAATGCATGGTGCACACAGATACACAACATAATTTGCCCGTGCGCTTTTTGCCGAGTTGGTAATGAAGTAATGATGGAATTATAATGTATTTTTAGGATATAATATATGGAATAAAGTGTACATTATCCATATGGACCGTCAATAGTAAAGTCATAATTAAAGTGAAAGATGATAATTACTAATTAACAATGGAATTGAATCTATCTTCTTATAAGCAAATTATTTTATTTTTCATTGTGCACCTTATAATGGATTACTACTCCAACATGTCTACAAAAGCGTACATACATTCTAATTGGGTTAACTTTTATCCAATTATATCAATACTTGAATATAATTGGGTAAAAACTTTGTTAAACGACTTGTTTCTCGCCCATGCGGGCCTCTAAATTAAAATAAGAGTAAATACCTAAAATGTCCCTCGATTATAGCTAAATTCACGAATTAGTCATCGACTTTCAATTTCAACCAATAAGTCCTTAACTTTGTAATTTTAACACAATTTGGTCATCTGTCTATTTGACCGTTTGTTGACTGTGATTTTTGAGGATATATATGTAATTTCATGGTCCATAGTCGATTTTTTAAGGTTCCAGTTGCATTTTCAGACCGCACTGTTGCATTTGAATCCACTGTCGAAAGCAATCTACCAAATTCGGTCGCCTTTCTTCATCCTCCCTTTGGATTCAATGTAGTTGAGTTCGTACCAGAGCGAGAAGACGGCCTGTTTCCGAACCAGTGCAACGTCATCCTGGAGGCCTCCACGTGCTCCGACGAGAGCTGAAGGTTCTTCTGGAGATCGTCGATCATGGTCAGCAAACGGTCAAATAGATGGAGGACCAAATCGTGTCAAAATTATAAAGTTAAGAACTTAATTGGTTGAAATTGAAAGTCGAAGACCAATTTGTGAATTTAACTATAGTCGAGGGACCATTTTGAGTATTTACTCTTAAGATAAGCATGGCTCTTTCCACCCATGGACAAAGTAAGTGCTATTAAATCGATCATCTCCCGATCAATCATGTGTCATTTAAATTATCTAAAACTAATTAGTGTGAATTCTAATCTAAGAACTAATAAGTGTGAATGAAGATTATATTCTTCATTTATGTACATTTTTCCGTTACATTTTTTTAATGCATTATGCTATAAGAGTTGTACTACACAATATTTTAGACAAACACACCCTACCGTTATAACTTCCGTTATCTTTTCCATTATTTTTACCATGCACATGCATCTACCATATATTTTCTTAACTTCTTCTTCTTCTTCAATAATATATATATATATATATAATTAGGTTCTGGTGTAGTTAGAGTGTTCAGGTGCGATTGTGCGGTTTAATCGGGCCATTCATCTCGCTTAAATCAACGTCCAGGATTACCAAAATTAAAAAAAAAAAAAAACGCAGTAGGTGGCAATTTTGTAATTTTTGAATCTAGGTCAAAATTAATGTGAGCGGTTATGTAATTAATGTGCGTGAGTTTTGTATATAAGATGCGTGAGTCTAGCTTGTGCATAAGGTGCGTGAGTTTTGTGCTTAATGTGCGTTGGGTTGTGCTTAATGTGAGTAGTTGGTAAAACTTAAAGTGTGGGCTTTTGTGTTTAAGGTGCGTGAAATTTGTTCTGAATGTGAGTCGAGTTTGTGCTTAATTTGCGTAGGGTTTGTGCTTAATGTGTGTGAGGTTAATGATTAATGTCAGTAATTGTTGAAACTTAAAGTCTGTGAGTTAATACTTAAAGTGTGTGGATTTTGTGCTTAATGTGTGTGAGATTGTGCTTAATGTGCATGAGTTTTTTTATTTAATGTGCGTGAGTTTGTGCTTAATATCAGTAGTTGTTGAAATTTAAGGTCTGTGAGTTAATACTTAAATGCGTGGGTTTTGTGCTTAATGTGCGTGAGATTGTGCTTAATGTGTGTGGGTTTTGTACGTAATGTGCGTGAGTTTGTGCTTAAGATATAACACTTAAAGGTGCGTGGCTTTCTTCCAGACGCGCGTTTTTAAATTTTCATTGATTTGAGCCGTTGATCTAGATTTGATCAACGACTCAAATCTAACCGCACAACCGCACGAGAAGCTATACCCGCACATGAACCCTTCCCCATATATATATATATATATATATATATATATATATATATACATACTTGGCTAAAACGACGCCGTATCACATCATATCAAACCTAACCCTAATATATTTCAGATATTGGACGGGTCGGAATTGAAAATATCCTACCCCACCCGGATCCCTTATGGGGCATCGTATTGGCTTGCAGTTCGAATATGGCTGGTCGAATGGCATGTTTTGAACTTCGGGCCGGGCGGGTTTTCAAGTCGGCTAAGTTATGCACAGCCCTATCCGAAAATAAAAATATCAAATGAATTATGAATCCAAGTAAAGTCTGTTATTAATTGTATAGTTTGTGTTGCCGTAACGCATTCTTTTAATTTCTATCCAAAAAAAAAAAACGCATTCTTTTAATTGCAGTTAATTATATCAATTAATCTTCTTTAATTCTAATCGCAATTTAGTTGCCCTTGACTCCAATTTAAATTTCAACTGATATTGCAGCTAGCATAAAGTAGAATAAACAATTAATAAATTGATTAAGTAAACAGCCACTATGTGGGACGGCCCGTGTAAAACGTTCATAAGACTTTATTGTAATTTTATTGGTCAGATCACGAGAACAATATACTCAAGTTTTTCCATTTATTGTCCGTCTCATATATTGGATAAACTTAGTCTTCTGACATATTAATAAGGGCATCTTTAATAGTGAAAATTTTGGTGTAGTTTTTGAAGAGTTTTTGTAGGTGTAATTAGGAAAGTGAAAATGAGAAGAAATAAAAAATAGAGAAAAAGAAAAAGGAAAAAGGAAAAAAAGAAAAATAAAATTTGCCAAAATTGGCCAAAATCTACCAAAATCTGTCATGAGGGAGAAATCATTTGCGTTTTCCCTTTTCTCACCCATTGAGGGGCTCACAAAAATACTACAATAACAGGAGAAAAATGCAAGTTAAAATTCACCCACCACATTTGTTAAAAACTCAAGATCTAAATTTTACTATTCTAAAATCCAAGTAAAAGTTCCTGTGGGGATGTCCTAATGTGTCATGACACTTTTGTGATTATCTTTGATGGGAAATTACAGAATTAAAATCTTGATGGTGAGGTATTAAATTTTTGAGTTATAACAATTAGAAAAAGAGTTAATTTTATTTTTTATCCTAGATTTATAAGTGGTAATTCACTTTTAGTTCTTTTTTTATCATAACATTTACATTTAGTCATAGTATTATTGTAGCATGATCATTTTTGGTCTCCCGTCAACAAAATCGTTAAAATGTCTCATTTTTATACAAAGTGAGTTGACCCTGCTATATTTTTATGTTTATATTTAAAAAAAAAAACTGTAATTGAAGAGCAAAATGCATTTGTATTTAACCGCGTTAAAACTGTTTTGTTGATAGAGGACAAAAAATGGTCATGTCACAATAATACTAAAACCAAATGTGGATGTTCGGATAAAAATAACTAAAAGTGGACTGGCACCTATAAATCTAGGACCAAAAATGAAACTAATTCATTAAAAATATATATTAAATAGATACTATCTTATAATAGAGTCGATAATATTTATTTAAAAAATAATAATAAAATAATGAGTCATGATCTCCGTAACCATGTCCAAACATTAATATATTACTGTAATTAGCATTCCCATTTGTATGCGATTTATTACATACACATTTATTTTAACTTTGGATAATATCGGTCAATTCATAAGTTAGGAAAAAAATTGTTTGAAATAGGGGGCATCTTAACCAAGATTATTAATTTAGTAATCATAATATTACAAGTTTGATTCCCAACGATAATGTGGTCCTTTGCCAGCTAAAATCATAAGATGAGTTTATCTAAAGCATATATCTTCTATGTAATTCTTTGCCAAATAAGATCAACAAGATTTACTCCGTGCATACTCTCCCGGATATTGATGATAAGTTTCTTTCATCACTCAACAAAAAATATGAAATAAATTTGGAATGTAATTTTTTATTTTTTATTTTTTGGTGGGGTGGGATTATCCGAAAAGATCCGGAGGTAGACGGTTATGACTAATAAGTAATAAGAGTAATTGTGAATTTTGTCAACAAATTAAACATAGAAACTGCAGTGCATTGACACATAATGACCAAGTCAGCAAATTTTGCTCCATTCAATTGACTTGGACTCCTCTTATCCAGAAAATCTACTTTCCTTCTCTGATCCCAAGAATTTTACGTCGTTTTTATCCCCTTAATTTTCTATATATGAACGGAAGTAGTATATAATGCTTCACACCCATTCTAAGTGTTGAGGTAAATCTGGTGAAAAAGTATCTTAACAGCTCGGATTTGTGTAATATCCACTTGAGAGCGTGTGGGTTCCACAGGTGCTGTGCATGCAGAAAAATTTGCAGTTTTGTCTTTTGCAATAGATTTTGTCTTCTGTATCCAACTGTATTTGTGTATATATATATAGCATGGTTTCGGATTGAGAAGGGTAACACTAGTTTTCTTGATTTCCATCAGATTATAGGAAGATCAGAGAAACTAATAAGTCAAAGGGAGGTTCCTTGAATTGATTGTATTGGATCCAATGGAGAAAGGTGTAGGAGAAGGCCATGGAGGGCTCAACAAATATGCCCTGGGTTGTTCCCTGGTTGCTTCCATGATATCAATCATCTTCGGCTATGGTGAATCCATCGTTTACTCTTTTAACTTTATCTAATTTGTTTTTTTTTTTAATGACGAAAAACTGTCTGATCACTAAATCCCACCTTATGACTTAGCCAACAAATTAAAGGAACAGGTCGGAAGGTAAATGGATTGTTTTAATTTAATTGGCTCAAACCAAGACAATAGTTGTTATTGTGTTGCTGGGTGTTTGTAGGAATATATAATTTTAAATAAATATGTTAAAATTTTATGTTTCTAACTTGTTAATTTCTATTTTAGTATTTTTTTCTTTAATAATTTCATAAGACCTTTTAATTTCTGCTAAGTTTCTTTGTTTAATTTGGACTTACAGACACTGGTGTGATGAGTGGAGCAATGATCTATGTGAAGGACGAGTTCCACATCGGCGACGGGAAAACGGAGATCCTGGCCGGAATACTTAACCTCTGCGCTTTGGTTGGGTCGCTTTGTGCGGGAAGAACCTCCGATGCTATTGGGCGGCGTTACACCATCGTTCTGGCCGCCGTCATCTTTTTGATGGGCTCAGTTCTGATGGGCTACGGCCCCAACTACGGCATGTTGATAGCGGGAAGATGCACGGCGGGAATCGGCGTCGGCTTCGCGCTGATGATCGGCCCGGTTTACTCCGCGGAATTGTCGTCTCCGTCCACGCGTGGCTTCCTCACGGGCCTCCCGGAGCTTGGGATAAGCATAGGGATATTGCTGGGATATCTCTCCAACTACATCTTCTCCGGACTGCCTCTAAAGCTGGGGTGGAGAGTGATGCTGGGGATTCCCGCAATCCCGTCGTTATTCTTAGCCATCGGAGTCCTGAAAATGCCCGAGTCGCCGCGGTGGCTGATCTTGCAGGGCCGACTCGGGGAAGCCACGAAAATCATGTACAAGGTTTCCAACGGCGCGGAGGAAGCGGATGCTCGGTTGTCGGACATGAAACGAATCGCCGGAATCGACGACAAGTGCAAAGACGACGTTGTGAAGATCGAGACAGCCACTCAAGGCAAAGGCGTGTGGCGTGAGCTGCTAATCAAGCCCACCCCGACGGTGCGGTGGATGCTGATGGCGGCCGTCGGGATTCATTTCTTCGAACACGCCACCGGGATCGAGGCCGTCGTCCTCTACAGCCACAGGATCGTGGAGGCAGCCGGAATCGAGGATAAAAGAAAACAGATCCTCTTCACCGTCGGAGTCGGTCTCACCAAGTTCATTTTCGTGGTCACCGCAACTTTCTTGGTGGATAGAGTGGGCAGAAGAAAGCTCCTCTTAACCAGCGTGGGTGGAATGGTTATCTCACTGTTTGGACTCGGGACTTTCCTCACTATAGTCCACCAACACCCTGGCGAAAGGATCGTTTGGGCATTGGTACTAAGTATCATAACCACTTACACTTTTGTCATGTCCTTTAACATTGGCCTTGGACCGATCACCTGGGTGTACAGTGCCGAGATTTTCCCGATGAAACTCAGGGCCCAAGGAGCCTCCATTGGGGTGGCGGTGAATAGGTTGATGAATGCAATGGTTTCCATGACTTTCTTGACAATCTCCAACGCCATCACAATTGGAGGAGCTTTTTACATGTTTGCTGGGATTTCGGTCATGGCTTGGCTCTTCTTTTTCGTCTTCTGTCCCGAGACTAAGGGCAAGTCTTTGGAAGAAATGGAACAGCTTTTCACTCCAAAATCATCCTCGACTAACGCTAACAATTCCAAATAGTTGGGACGTCTAAACTTGTCAACTACTACTTCACTACTCTAGCTTGCAAAGTGCGAAGTTATGCATGTATAGTGTGTAAACAGATGGGGAAAATAAGTGTGGCTCCAGAGGGGTGCAGTGAGTGAGATACTAGTACCGAGCTCATTATGTAATCTCCTTTGTCTTTCAGTAATGAGTAATGACATTCTTGTTTATTAATTACTTTTCGTCAATGATCGACACACCTAACTAATAAGGCCAAATTATATATTGGGTAGATCATGGTTTACACAGTGCTATGCGAACCATAACAAAATGTATCTTTTTTAATATATTAAAAAATTACATTATTTGTATATTAAAATAAACGAAATAATGAACTTTCAATACTCAAATAATGTATATTTTTAATATATACTAAAGTATATTATGTATGTACTAAATGTACATTATTTGATAGTACAATTCACACAGTTGTGCGGACCATAATGATTGACTAATAAGTTGCTCCGTAATTGATTAAGTTAAAGTGTTTGGAAAAGACATTTATGGGAATGTATTTAATCATGACTTTCATAGAATTTTAAAGACTTTTATGAACTTGAGTCTTTAAAAGTCAAACGGCGGTATTTGTAGACTTTTTAATTTTAGGACTTTTGTAGATTTTTCCTTCCCAATTTTCCCCAAATTCCCAAACCCTTTCTCCCTTCTCCCACCCGTGAACCAATTTTCCCCAAATTCCCAAACCCTTTCTCCCTTCTCCCACCCGTGAACCACCGAACCCTACCTGTAGAGCAGCCCCTGCCCTTCAAAATGTTCTTTCTACCAACTCTTAGGGGGCGTTTGGTTCAGGTTATGTTACTTTCCACCCTTCTTTCTACCAACTCTTAGGGGGCGTTTGGTTCAGGTTATGTTACTTTCCACCCTTCTTTCTACCAACTCTTAGGGGGCGTTTGGTTCAGGTTATGTTACTTTCCACCCTTCTCCCACCCGTGAACCCTACTTGTAGAGCAGCCCCTGCCCTTCAAAATGTTTTTTCTACCAACTCTTAGGGGGCGTTTGGTTCAGGTTATGTTACTTTCCAAACACAGAAATCTAACATTACATTTTGTGAACCAAACGCCCCCCAACTCTTAGGGGGCGTTTGGTTTAGGTTATGTTACTTTCCAAACAAAGAAATCTAACATTTTGTGAACCAAACGCCCCTTTAATGTTTTTGAACTCCTCACAATGTAATATACACCTGAGGCTCGAACTCACAATTTTCCAAATGGAAGTCCAACCCGGATACCATTAGACCACCTAATATAAGTGTTTACATCAAGATTTTATGGGTAAGAATAAAAGTTGAGAGTAAAATATGATAGTACATGTAGTATTTTCCTTTCTTCAAGGATAATCACATAGGTGTGATTAACACATTATTAATATCTTAGGGCCTTAGGCCCCTTCCTTCTACCAAAAAAATATCTCAGAAGACTAAGTTTATCTAATATATGAGACAGACAATAAATGGGAGAACTTGAGTATATTGTCTTCGTAACCTGACCAATAAAATTGAAAATCGTTATGTTGTGCATCTGTATGTACCATACATGGTGCATCCGAATGCAAAAACGACGTCGTTTTGACGTCTAACTTTAAAAAAAAAAAATTAAAAAAATTCAGAATTGCATAGCTACACATCCATAATTTCATCACATCCATAATTCATAACTATAAATCCAGAATTGCATAAATATACATTCATAACTTCATAACTATACATCCAGAATTGTATAACTACACATCCATAACTTCATAACTATAAATCCAGAATTACATAACTACACATCCATAACTTCATAACTACACATCCAGAATTGCATAACTATACATTCAGAATTGTATAACTATACATTCAGAATTTCATAACTAAAAATCTAGAATGAATGAACTAAAAAAGTAAAAAATGAATAACATAATGATGTTGTTGGTAATCGAAACTGATTTTTTGTTAAGTAGAACGCGCGTTTTGATGCAAAACGATGTCGTTTTTGCATGATGCATACGGATGCACATCATAATTTGCCTAAAATTGAAATGAAGTCTTACGAACGTTTTACACGGGCCGTCCCACATAGTGGTTGTTGACTTTATTAATTTATTAATTGTTTATTCTACTTTATGCTAGCTGTAATATAATATCAGTTGAAATTTAAATTGGGGTTATGGCCTTATGGGTAACTAAATTGCGATTAGAATTGAAGAAGATTATTTGATATAATTAATTGCAATTTAAAGAATGCGTTTTTTTTTTTTTTTTTTTTTTTTTTTTTTCTGGTAGAAATTGAAAGAATGCGTTACTGCAACACAAACTATACAATTAATAATAGATTTTTACTTGGATTCATAATTCATTTGATATTTTTATTCTGAGATAGAATTTCAATATCAGTGTATGATACTTGAACTAACACGTAGTGGATTGGATCTTGAACTCATTAGTTAGTCGAGTTTTGAACTTAATTGCACTCATTAACTCTATAAAATTTCCTGTTCAGTCTATCTCTATATAGACTTTTAATCTGTCAAGTCTATCTCAACATAAACCACCCATAGTAGGCTACAGATTTGGCACTGTTCTCAACAGTCCTTTGGTGTAAGTCTTTCCGTGATTTCGTTTGCCCACATAGGTGGTCCATCACGAATTTCTTACCTCATTGGGTTTCAAACTCATCTTCCTTGAAGTATCAAGGATGGTCTTCCGATTTAGACATTTTGTGAAAGGATCTGCAATATTCTTTTCAGATCTCACAAACTCCATTGTGATTATCCCATTTAGTATCAACTGTCATACAGACTCATGCCTGACTCTTATGTGTCTTCTTTTGCCATTATAGACACTATTTTGCGCAACACAGATGGCACTTTGCTAATCACAATGTATAGGAACAACAAGTGCTGGACACCCCCACAATGGCACGTCTGCCAGTAGGTTTCTTAGCCACTCTGCTTCTTGGCTTGCCAGCTTCCATAGTTGATCTGGCAATGCACGATTGTTTGGTTGACTCCACACATAGTGAATACATATCCACTAGTTGAGCTTGCATCATCGCTGTCGTTTACTCAATTCGCATCACAATACCTTTCTAGCACGGCTGGAGACCCTTTGTAATCAAGGCCCCAGTCCACTGTGCCTCTTAGATATCATAGTACCCGTTTCAGTGCATCCCAATGTGGAGCACTAGGGTTGTGTGTGTAGCGACTGAGTTTGTTCACTGCGTATGCAATGTCGGGTCTAGTATAGTTCATGAGAAACATCAGACTTCTGATTATTTTTGCATATTCTTCTTGTGACACACTAGCCTCTACGTTTTTTGACAATTTTACACTAGGATCGAAAGGAGTCTTGGCCGGAGTTACCTCATAACTTGCAAACTTCTTCAGAAGTTTCTCCGTATAATGACTTTGAGATAAAAGGTAACCTCTCTCAGTTTTTGTGACTTTTATCCCAAGTATTACATCGGCTTCCCCTAGATCTTTCATGTCAAAATTGTCACATAGAGTTCTTTTAGTATCTTTTATAGCCTCGACATTAGAGATAAAGATTAACATATCATCTACATAAAGACATATAATCACAATGCTAGACTTTATCTCATTAGTATATAAGCAGGCATCTGACCGGTTAGTTGTATAACTCAAATCTAATAAGGTTTTATGAAATTTCTCATACCACTGCTTAGGAGCTTGTTTCAAGCCATATAGAGATCTTTTGAGTCTGCATATTTTCCCTTCTTGACCTGGATCCACGCATCCGGGAGGTTGCTCCATATAGATTTCTTCGTCTAGTTCACCATTGAGAAATGCGGTTTTTACATCTATTTGGTGAACTGTCAACCTGTGTGAAGATGCCAAAGCAAATAGAACACAAATGGTTGCTATCTTTGTTACTGTTGAGTATGTATAAAATTAGTCCTCACCGAATCTTTGAGTGTAGTCTTTGGCCACTAGCCTGGCCTTGAACCTTTCAATCGAACCATCTGGTCTTAATTTCCTTTTAAAGATCCATGTACAACCAATAGGTTTACAGCCCTTTGGTAGATTAACCAATTCCCATGTGTGATTTGACTGTATATAGTCTAATTCACTTTTAACAACTTCTTTCCACAATGTGGAATCTACCGAGCACATAGCGTCTTGAAAGGTTTTTAGTTCTTCTTCTAGGACTAATTGACATATGAATTGATCACAAATTTAACTCAAGTCTTTCAATTCTGACATGTATGTTATGAAATCAGAACCAAAGTTTTTCTCTATTCTAGGACTTTTACTTCTTCTAGGCTCCTCAAAGTTACTTGTGAAACTAGGAAATATAGTAGGAGAATTTTGGTGTAAGCTAACATCAGGTGAAGTATAAGCCTTTTTTCATAGGAAAAATTGTTTCAAAGAAAATGGCATCTCTAGATTCACACATTGCATGATTTTCTAAGTACATGAATCTATATGCAGCACTGTTTTCAGCATACCCAACAAAAATGGCATCCAGAGTTTTAGGTCCCAGGTTGGGCCTCTTGAAGGATGGTAGTCCTACTTTTGCTAAGTAGCCCTACACCCTAAAGTAATTAAGGTTAGGGGCATGCCCCTTCCACAGTTCATAGGGGGTTTTCTCAAACCCTTTGTGTGGTACTCTATTCAAAATGTGATTTGTTGTTAGAGTAGCTTCCCCCCACAAAGAGTCCGGAGCACCTGAAGTAATCAGCATTGCATTAATCATCTCTTTGAGAGTTCTATTTTTCCTCTCAGCAACGCCATTTTGTTGGGGAGTATACGGTGTTGTTACTTCATGAATAATGCCAGAATTTTCAGACAGAATTTTAAGAGTTTTTGATTCATATTCTCCTCTTCTATCGGATCGAAGCCTTTTAATCTTTTTGTCTAACTGGTTTTCTACTTCATTTTTAAAAACCACAAATTTATGTTCGGCTTCGTCTTTTGATCTCAATAAATAAAATTTTGTGAAACGTGAAAAGTCATCAATAAACGTAATGTAGTAACATTTTCCACCTCTACTTTCAGTGGTTTTGAAGTCTGCTAAATCGGTGTGAATTAGTTCTAAAATAGATGATGTTCGATTATTCACTTTTGAGAACGAACTTCTAGCAAACTTAGCTTCAACGCAAATTTCACATTGTGTGCATGCATCATTAGACAATTTTGGCAACATATTCATGTTTTTTAGTCTATTTAAGCACTTTGTACCAACATGTCCTAATCTATTATGCCAGAGATTTAACGAACAACTATGTAAGCAGAAGATGAAGCTTTATTATTAGCATTGTTTGAAATGAAATCACAAGTAGTTGAACCATCTAAAGCAATATAATTTCTAGCTACAGAAGCATCTAACACAAAAAAGACCTCCACACAAATATCCATTTCCAAGATATTTTCCACAGTGAGTCAGAACCTGACAGTCAGACTCAAAAACCATTTTTATTCCAACCTTATTGAATAGGCCTCCAGAAATCAGGTTTCTACGTAGGGAAGTGACATAAAACACATTTTTGCAATAACAGAAGCGTTCCTAAATAAAGCAAGACACATAATAACAGAAGCTTTCCTAAATAAAGCAAGACACATAATAACAGAAGTCAGCAAATTTTGCTCCATTCAATTGACTTGGACTCCTCTTATCCAGAAAATCTACTTTCCTTCTCTGATCCCACGCATTTTACGTCGTTTTTTTCCCTTAATTTTCTATGTATGAACGGAAGTAGTGTATAATGCTTCACACCCATTCTAAGTGTTGAGGTAAATCTGGTGAAAAAACATCTTTACAGTTCGGGTTTGTGTAATGTCCACTTGAGGGCGTGTGGGTTCCACAGGTGCTGTGCATGCAGAAAATATTGCAGTTTTGTCTTTGCAGTTTTGTCTCTTGCAATATAGATTTTGTCTTCTGTATCTACCTGTATTTGTGTGTATATATATATACCATGGTTTCAGATTGAGAATGGTAACACTAGTTTTCTTGATTTCCATCAGAATATAGGAAGATCAGAGAAACTAATAAGTCAGAGGGAGGTTGGTTGAATTGATTGTATTGGATCCAATGGAGAAAGGTGTAGGAGAAGGCCATGGAGGGCTCAACAAATATGCCCTGGGTTGTTCCCTGGTTGCTTCCATGATATCAATCATCTTCGGCTATGGTGAATCCATCGTTTACTCTTTTGATTTTATCTAATTTATTTTTCTGAATAAAGAAAAATCCTCTATTATACTAAATCTCACCTTATGATCTAACAAACAAATTAAAGGAACAAAGTCAGAAGGTAAATGAGTTGTTTTAATTTGACTGGCTCAAACCAAGACAATATATTGTCCTTATTGTATGGTGTTTGTAGGAGTATATAATTTTAAGTAAATAAATATGTTAAAATTTTATGTTTCTAACTTGTTAATTTCTATTTCAGTATTTTTTGTTTAGAAACTAACTGTTTTTTAATAATTTCATGAGAGCTTTTAATTTCTGCTAAGGCTTCTTTGTTTAATTTGTACTTGCAGATACTGGTGTGATGAGTGGAGCAATGATCTATGTGAAGGACGAGTTCCACATCGGCAACGGGAAAACGGAGATTCTGGCCGGAATACTTAACCTCTGCGCTTTGGTTGGGTCACTTTGTGCGGGAAGAACCTCCGATGCTATTGGGCGGCGTTACACCATCGTTCTGGCCGCCGTCATCTTTTTGCTGGGCTCAGTTCTGATGGGCTACGGCCCAAACTACGGCGTGTTGATAGCGGGAAGATGCACGGCGGGAATCGGCGTCGGCTTCGCGCTGATGATCGGCCCGGTTTACTCCGCGGAAGTGTCGTCTCCGTCCACGCGTGGCTTCCTCACAGGCCTCCCGGAGCTTGGGATAAGCATAGGGATATTGCTGGGATATCTCTCGAACTTCATCTTCTCCGGACTGCCACTAAAGATAGGATGGAGAGTGATGCTGGGGATTCCCGCAATCCCGTCGTTATTCTTAGCCATCGGAGTCCTGAAAATGCCCGAGTCGCCGCGGTGGCTGATCTTGCAGGGCCGGCTCGGGGAAGCCACGAAAATCATGTACAAGGTTTCCAACGGCGCGGAAGAAGCGGAGGCTCGGTTGTCGGACATGAAACTAATCGCCGGAATCGACGAAAAGTGCAAAGACGACGTTGTGAAGATCGAGAAAGATTCTCAAGGCAAAGGCGCGTGGCATGAGCTGCTAATCAAGCCCACCCCGACCGTGCGGTGGATGTTGATGGCGGCCGTCGGGATTCATTTCTTCGAACACGCCACCGGGATCGAGGCCGTCATCCTCTACAGCCATAAGATCGTGGAGGGGGCCGGAATCGAGGATAAAAGAAAAAAGATCCTCTTCACCGTCGGAGTCGGTCTCACCAAGTTCATTTTCGTCGTCACCGCAACTTTCTTGGTGGATAGAGTGGGCAGGAGAAAGCTCCTCTTAACCAGCGTGGGTGGAATGGTTATCTCACTGTTTGGGCTCGGGACTTTCCTCACTATAGTCCACCAACACCCTGGCGAAAGGATCATTTGGGCATTGGTACTAAGCATCATCACCACTTATGCTTTTGTCATGTCCTTCAACATTGGCCTTGGGCCGATCACCTGGGTGTACAGTGCCGAGATTTTTCCGATGAAACTCAGGGCCCAAGGCGCCTCCATCGGCGTGGCGGTGAATAGGTTGATGAATGCAACGGTTTCCATGACTTTCTTGACAATCTCCGATACCATCACAATTGGAGGAGCTTTTTACATGTTTGCTGGGATTTCGGTCATCGCTTGGCTCTTCTTTTTCGTCTTCTGTCCCGAGACTAAGGGCAAGTCTTTGGAAGAAATGGAAATCCTTTTCACTCCAAAATCCTCCTCAATTAACAAAAACAATTCCAAATAGTTGGCTACATCTAAACTTGTCAACTACTATTACTTCACTACTCTAGCTTGCAAAGTGGTAAGTTATGCATGTATAGTGTATGACTCAACACCTAGACTAGTAGTGTGTAAAGAGAATGGGAAAATAAGTGTAGCTCCAGAGTGGTGAGTGATCGAGATACTAGTACCGAGCTCATTATGTAATCTCCTTTGTCTTTCAGTAATGACATTCTTGTTTATTAATTACTTTTCGTCAATGTTCGACACACCTAACTAATAAGGACAAATTATTGTGTAGATCATAGTTTACATAGTGCTATGCAGACCATAACAAAATTTATATTTTTAATATACTAAAAGTACATTATTTGTATATTAAAATTAAAGTATACAAAATAATGACACCTTTCAATACTCAAATAATGTTTTTTTTTTTTTTTATCAAGAAAGGAGGGAGCTGAGATATCCCCAGAACCTCAGCAGAGGTTCCTCAAGCTTCATGTCTAGCCCAACAGCAGCCTAGCCTGTCCTCCTCAATTGTCTCCATAATTTCCCTATGAGGTGTCTCAAAATCTCTCCATGTCCCCGTATTTTTCTTGCCCATTTTAGCGAGTCCATCTGCCGTTTGGTTTTGCTCCCTTAGCACATGAATAATGTTGATGTCACATGTTTTTCGTAGCCAGCTTTGGCATGCTTTGACTAGGTTCCTTGTAGTACCTCTCATCTCCAATTCCCCATTAATCCACTTCACAGCTTCTAGGCAATCGCTCTGGACTTGGAGTTTACGGATGCCTCTTTTCCACGCCCAAATTAGCCCTTTAAGAATAGCTTCAGTTTCAATCACACTGGCCTGCTTACTTTTGCAGGACCTGCTGAAGCCTCCTTGCCAACTTCCTGTGTGGTCTCTCAGCACGCCACCCTAGCCCGCAACCTCCTCATTGACGCTTCCATCAACATTGAGGCATGGCACGCCATTATTAATACTAAAAGTACATTAATTGTGTACTAAATATACGTTATTTGATAATACGATTCACACAGTTGTGCGGACCATGGTCCACACAATAATGATTGACTAATAAGTTGCTCCGTAATTGATTTAGTTAAAGTGTTTGGAAAAGACATTTATGGGGGTGTATAAATAGTTGAAATCCAACCATAAACCTCAATATTTCAGAATGTTCTTTCTACCCACTCTTACAGCACGTTTGGTTCACGGAATGAATTTTGAGGTAATAGGAATGCTATTCCATAAGGAATGGAATATGCAAGAAATAGAATAGGAATTGTATTCTATTGTTTGGTTCGCGGAAGGAATAGACTTTAGGAATTATATTACAGTATTTGATTGATTTAAGGAATAGAAATGAAATATGTTTTAAAAGACATAAATACCCTTATAAAAATATGTGATGGTGGTGGCGATGATGGTGGCGGCGGCGGTGGTGGTGGTGGCGATGGTGGTGGCGGTGGTGGTGATGGTGGCGGTGGCGGTGGTGGTGCTGCTGGGGTGGTAGTGGTGGTGGTGGCGGTGACAGTGGTGGGGCCGACGATGGTGGTGGTGACGGTGACGGTTGTGGCAGTGGTGGTTGGGGCGGCGATGGTTGTGGCGGTGGTGCTGCTAGGTGGTGGTTCTGGTGGCGGCGGCGATGGTGGTGGTGGTTGCGACGGCGATGGTGGTGGTGGTGGTGGTGGCGACGACGGTGGTGAAATAGAATAAATTTATATATAGGATAAAAAAATTAGGTTAAAGAAAGGGGTAAAAAATAAAATAGATTCTAAAATCTATTCTTGAGCGTTCAGTAATAGGCTAATACCAGGGGGGCCCTAGTAATAGCTATTACCTTATTTGAGGTAATAGGCTATTACCAGGAATATTATTCCTGGTAATAGAAATGGTTACCAAACAAAGGCAAATTATGCCCTGGACACGGGCCCAAAACGACATCGTTTTTAAAAAAAAACGCGCCATTTAGTTAAAAAAAAAAAAAAATCGCGCGCGTTTTGCCGTTAACGGCGTTATTTTTTTTTTTTGATTATGAATGTACAGTTATGCCGTTATGAATGTACAGTTATGCAATTATAAAATTATGAACACAGAGCTCTAACATTATGAACTTACAATTATGAACATATATAGTGATAAAATTATGACCATGGAGCTTTAAAATTGTGAATATAGAGCTTCGAAGATTATGAATGTACAGTTATAGAGTTATGAATCTACAGTTATGGAGTTATGAATCTACAGTTATGAGATTATGAATCTACAGTTATGGAATTATGAATGTACAGTTATTGATCGAATTATGAACAAAGAGCTCTAACATTATGAACTTACAATTATGAACATATAGTGATAAAATTATGAACATAGAGCTCTAAAATTGTGAACATAGAGCTTCAAAAATTATGAATGTACAATTATGGAGTTATGAATGTACAGTTATGACGTTATGAATGTACAGTTATAGAGTTATGAATGTACAGTTATAGAGTTATGAACGTACAGTTATGGAGTTATGAATGTATAGTTATTAACATATAGTAATAAAATTATGAACATATACTTCTATAACAAAGTGATCTGAAATTATAAAAAAAAAAAAAAAAAAAAAGAAGGAGATAACAGTGCCTAACGGCACTGTTACCCGTGTCCAGCAAGCATGCTGGACACGGGTCCAAGGCATAACGATTGCCAAACAAAGGAATAGGCCTATTACTGGGAATGCTATGCCATTCACTGCCTATTCCGTGAACCAAACGGGCCATTAATGTTTTTGAACGTACTCCTCACCTCCCACATAGAAGAACAATATGGTACCATTGGATCACAAGGTCATTGATAATACTTCTTAAATTTTACTCCCTGATGGGGCGGGCAAACTACTTTTTTCATGTAAATCCCAATATAAGTGTTTACGTCAAGATTTTATGTATAGAAATAAAAGTTTTGAGAGTAAAATATGATATTACATGTAGTATTTTCCATTCTTCAAGGATAATCACGGAGGTGTGATTGACACATTATTAATATCTCAAAGACTAAGTTTATCCAATATATGAGACATACAATAAATGGGAGAACTTGAGTATATTGTCCTCATAATCTGACCAAATTATATTGTGCACCGCGGTGCATACTTGATTATGCACCGCGTATCAAAACGACGTCGTTTTGATTAATGAAAAGAAACGGCATCCGTTTCCCGCCGTTCTGCACCTTTTCGCAAAAAGTAACTCTGTTATTCAACTTCATTTTGTATACACTGCAGTTTCAGTTCAACACAATTACAATTTCATTTCAATATAACTACAGTTTCATTCAATATTTATAGACTCAAATATGTGAATATGTTATTTAATTTTATTTTATATAAACTATAGTTTTATTAAAACACAACTACATGATCATTTTGATATAATTATAACTTCATTGTACAATATGCACTCAAATATGTGAAATGTTATTCAGTTTCATTTCACCATAACTATAGTATCATTTTGATATAACTGCAGTTGCATTTGATAATATAAAAAATACGTGAAGCAGTATCGGTTTAGATATACTGTAGTGTCAGTGGGTAATTAACATACAAAAAATGCGCGTTTCATTAACACTAAGGGTGCACCGTTTCTTTACTTAAAGAAACGGCGCCGCTTTGACCACACCGATATAATGACTGATAAAATTACAATGAAGTCTTATGAACGTTTTACACGGGCCGTCCCACATAGTGGTTGTTGACTTAATTAATTTATTAATTGTTTATTCTACTTTATGCTAGCTGCAATATAATATCAGTTGAAATTTAAATTGGGGTTAAGGGCAGCTAGATTGCGATTAGAATTAAAGAAGATTATTTGATATAATTAATTGCAATTTAAAGAATGCGTTTTATATATATATTTTTTTGGTAGAAATTGAAAGAATGCGTTACTGCAACACAAACTATACAATTAATAATTGACTTTTACTTGGGGTAACCCCAGTCAAGATGGCAAGTTATCCACACTTGTAATTATAAGGTCATGAGTTCGAATTTTTGCCTTCTTGGTTTGAGCTGGTCAGCTATGGATAACCTAGGCTGGTTTACCTTCTTTGTCGACTAGGATAACAAGGCAGGGTTTACTCACACTCGAAAGAGTTGTGGGGTTTCCCTTGACTTTTACTTGGATTCATAATTCATTTGATATTTTTATTTTGAGATAGGGTTGTGTATACTTATTAGGGTTAAGTTTGATATGCTATGCTATGATATGGCGTCGTTTTTGCCACATATATATATATATATACTAGTATTGTGTACGCGCGATGCGCGAAAAATTCATGCCCAATATTAAAACATTGATAAATACAAATAATTAAAAATTATAATTTGAATTATATATATACAAATAATATATGTATTTTGTACACACACATATATAATTTATCATTCATAGAAATTTAATTAAAATATAATTAAGTATTAAATTAATATATAATGATTTTAATAAAATGATAATTAAAAATAAGAAAAAGATATGATAGATATAGGTGTATGGTAATAATGATGTGTTATTAAAGTTAGAATTAAAAATTAACGGTGTTATAACGGTGTAATGGTAGTTTTGTCTAATAACATTGGAATGTACAACATTTAAACTAAAATGTACACATTTATTTGCATACAAAAAGAGGGACATAAATCAATGACATAACTTTCATTGAGGCTTATTATGTTTATATATATATATATATATATATATATATATATATATATATATATATATATTTAAATGAGGGCACCAATATTTAAACTCTATTTTTTCTCCCTATTTAAACTTTATAAATCTATCTAAATTCAATAAAATTATTTTTTTCTTCATTATCCTATATTTTCTTCATACCTAAACTCTACCAATTTTTTTTTATCTCTCATCAACTAATATATATATATATATATATATATATATATATATATATATATATATATATACACACACACACACACTTGATAGATTGTTAGAGCATCCACACTTGTGCATATTGTGGGGAGATTTCAGCATTAATTCTTCCCTACATGAGATAATAACTAGTGTGGAGGGGAGATAATTGAAAAAGAATTGTTCTGCAAATGAAGAGATAATGCAGAAATGGTGGGACCCACCACAAAAACCACCACTGGTGACAGCCACGCGTGGCTGTCACCAGTGCGCACCGCGCGCGCCTGACAGTCTGAATTTTTTTTTTTTAAAAAAAAATTAATTTTCCTTTTTTTTTTTCTCTCCCCTCCCATCTTCTCTTTCCTAATCACTCTTACATTATCCCCTATTCTCCCCAACAAATGTGGATGCTCTTAGGCATAAGCATAGAACTATTATTTGCAATAATAGCAATTTGAAATTGTGAACAACAACAAGGTGTTAATGTTTGTAGCCCCAAATTGTTATTGTGAATAGTAAGTTCACTATTCATAATAACCTGTTGATATATATATATATATATATATATATATATATATATATATATATATTAATACTATATATATTTTTTATGCAACTTCTAATTATATTTTTAAATATTTTTATTTGATCAGTTCTTTTACTATAAATTTTAGTGTTCAATATTGTTATGAATTTATAATTAAATAGTTTCTTTTTATTGATGCTTATTAATAATATATAAGTAATTAGCGAAGTCTCAGAATACTATGGATAAAAATAATACTGTTGAAAATGTTGATGTGGGTGAAAACTATATAATAAGAAGAATTTTATGATATATTATAACATGTTTTGTAAGAGCATCCTTATCAGTTGAGGTTGTTTCTCAGTTATTTGTGGATCCCAGCATCCACCTCATCCTCCACCATCTTATTCAATCACAAAAAAACCCTTCTCAACATCAGTTTTGAGTTATTTATCAATTTTTTATGGACCCACCATTTAACCCACTATATTTTAATTATTTCTCTTACCTACTGGGCCCACAAATATACCATACTTTGCAGGAGAAATATTTTTGAAATAACTCCTCCCCACATCTAGTGTGGATGTTTTAAGAAAATTATAAATGATAAGAATCAAAATCATTGAAAGTTTGTAAGGATATATTTAATTTAGAATTTCAATGAATTCTGTAGACTTTTTAAAATAAAAAGTTTATCAATATTTTTTATATAGATTTTTATAGAGTTTTATAAAGTTTTAAAAAAATTTGAACATCTCTGTGAAAGTCAATCAAAATTTATTAAAATCAATCATTTTATAATAAGTATACAAAAGTCAGTCATGATAGAATACACCTCTGACCTCCCTTAGACTCTCCACATTTTACCATATAACTTCTTTGTAATTCAAAATATGCTACTCGGTATAAGCTAAGTCTTGGACGTGACCAAATTTTCTCTCTTCTTTTTTTGTTTTTCATTTTTTTTCAATGTATAGGTAGTAAACATGTTTTCCTTTTTCCTTTCATTTTGTTTTACCATGAATAGGAAAACATGTTTTCATTTATGCACAAAATTTCATACTCTATTTAATTCAGTCTGACAGTCTTTGCTTGATTCGTGAAATTGTGACTTACCATAAAAGAATAAAGAGATGTGGTTAAATGATTAATGTAAGGCAATCAAGATTAAGCATAGGTGAGAATGTGAGATAAGGGTGACCAACTGGGAAGTGAACATAATGCATGCTAAGATCCATCAATATAATCCCATATAGATGTGCATTCACTTTCCAAGACTTTGTATTTTGTACTGGCTATAGATTATATCATCAAGAATTCATAATAATCAACAATAATATTATTACCGGTGCGCACCCAAAAAAAAAATATTATTACTGCTAAATACTATTGCTATATCAAAAATTTCTATTTCATGAATTAATTAAAATCAAAGCACTGTTTCACTTTCCCTCGTACATGTCCTGCAGCAAGACAAGAAAAGGACAGGAAAATATTTTTTAGTGTCTGTTATGCTCCTGTTGTAAAAAGGAAGGACCTATTATTATTATTATTATTATTTTTCCCAAACATACCTGCACTTTATCATAAATCAGAGAAGGCCTATAGATATTAATGAAATTTTTTTTGCACCTCAACAACACTCCGCCTCAAATTCTCCACACTGCCTCAAATTCTCTTCTTTCTTCTTTCGTTAGACTTGATTTGTGTAATGCCTGAAATGATATAACTCCATACGAGAATAACATAAGAATAGGAGAATACACGTAGAAAAGCAGTACAAACAGCATCAAAATTTCAGTCGTTGGCCATCCCAGAGTTAGAGAAGACCTGCCGCCTCCAAGGAAGCTACATTCACAATATAGCAATGCCCAAAACTTTGTCATACTTAAGAACCACAGAAATAAAGTCTTTCAGTGATGCTATGGTCTGAATTCAACAACCTACAACCTAGTACTCTGCTATCAAGAAAGATGAGTGTGCAAGGCAATTGTTCCAACATCAATGACGGATGATCACTTTTGCTGAGAACACCAAAGTGGTTAAAACTGTGGAAAGTTGACACTAATATGCACTCTCTTCACCGTTAGTTTAAGCACTCTCATCATGACAATGATATGTAAACTTTTCTCCACTACTGCACTAATAAGCAAAACACTGTGTGCATGCATGTACAAGGAATCTAGGAATATGGAAAACATGCATCATTAAGTACAAGTCACAATCAGAAGAAGCAACTTAGCTAAGAAATCTACTTCTTGTATCAGAAGAGCTAGAGGGAAAATAAAACAACTAAATTCCTCAAAGAAATTCCAAACTTATAGAATTTAACAGGATAGGAAGAGGGTGATTTTCCAGCTAGATTTACATTGGAGAGAAGGCATGCTATTCTCCAATGTACAGATGTACTATTTACATTTTTATATATGAAATTATATAAAGAATACCATAGAAAAGTTTCAAATGTTCAGGATAGAGAGCATTATCAAAGAGAAGACCCAAAAAAGAGTAGCCAGAGGATAGATAAATACATAAAGGGTAAAGGCATTAAAATGTTAGCTGTCAAATTCAATAGTCATGATAATAAAACAATGAAAGGAATTTAGGAGAACTTCATCATTAGGATATTGGTGCAAGATGATGGACTCTAGTCGTTGAGAAATATCAAATATTGACTTGCTCCAATATCAAATTCAATAGTCATGATAATAAAACAATGAAAGGAATTTAGGAGAACTTCATCATTAGGATATTGGTGCAAGATGATGGACTCTTGTCGTTGAGAAATATCAAATATTAACTTGCTCCAATATCCTTTCATATCTTCTACCCCCACTTCCCTCCTGTGCACCTTTCTTCATTAATGTATTTTATAAATATGTATGTGGTTCTGTCATCCGTGTTGTGATTGGTGATGTTTAGGTTGCAATGGGTTCAACTGAGCACAAATGACAGAGATGGCTGTGGTTGTCAAGCTGAAGGTGTGGTGTGGATCTATACGTTTCTAGAGTGATGAAAGTTGACAATGCATTACACGTTTTTTAACATTATCAAGATAAGAAAGTTAGGCATGGCCGTCTAGTTCATTCCAATAGAACAGGCATAGGGATATAATGCCGAAGGCGAAATATGAAAGCAATAGCCATCTTCTATCATATAGAAGGTAAATGAATGAAACAATAATCTAAATAAATACTTCCACTGAGCCATACAGAAGAACATTGCCTAGATTCTAGATTGATTATTACACATTCATGTTTCAGAAAATTATAACAAGGCATAGTTGCTTTGATATTAGAGATTCTGTTAGGGAGTATGATGATTCATAAGAAAAAGATGGCACAACACCGCAAATGCAACTTACTAGTTCTAATTACCCCCAAATTCCTTATCAAGTTCCTTTTTTTTTTTTTTTGTAAAATTTCTTCACAAATAAATTGTCAAGTGCATTCTACTATTAAGTGATAGTAATATGCAATAATTATAGGCAAGAGATTCAATTAAAGCCACAACTAGTCATCTAAATAATTATGATAAAACATAAAGGAAGTCAAGATTTCTTGGCTATATTTCCACATGTCGTGTTTTGATATATAATTAATGATGCACCAACATACTTGTACCAGTCATCATTTAATATGCTCTGAACAGAAAGCATTTAGTTCTCTGCATTCTATCCTATCACATAATGTCAATAAGTTGCAGTCATCTTTACTAAAATACACAGCACTTTACATTTCTGCTGCAAGGAAGGCTTATGATTCCTTCATCTTTATAACTAAAATACACAGCATTTTACATTTCTGCTGCAAGGAAGGCTTATGATTCCTAGACTCGGCCTTCAAAAACACAATAATGCATTCCTAGTTCCTACCATTGCCAGATAAATCAACAAATTCGATAGTCGCTCAAAGATTCATATTAATGAACTGAAAATCGAGAGGACACTAACCGATGAGTGGAGAGGTGGGGGCTCTGCATGTATGTAGCGAATAGACATCTTAGCTATCTCAGAAATGGCGGCCTCTCGGACGTCAGAGACCTCACTTATCAAATCCTCATAGGCGGCCTCGAATGCTTCCTGCCAGAACTTCGGCAATGTGATCCGACGACTGTTAGTGTAGACATACCATATGTGCTTCACCATATTCTCTCGGTCCTCCATCTCCTGGAGTTAATAATTTCCCACCAATGTCAATATTACACGAACTCCAAATATATCCAACATAAACGAATGAAAATTCTACTAGGAAGCTTAAGATAGGGTACTGAGTACTCACGATGACGTCTAGATCTTCGTGGATAGCAATGTCGATGTCGTGGGATACACTGTTGAGATTGCCGGCCGACCACCGGAGAGTCACTGTGCCGGTTAACATCGACCAGAAGGACAGCAGTAACATAGCCGCCAGAGCCCAAAACTTGTATCGGGATCGGCCAAATACAACCGAACCGGGACTCTCCTTCTTCGAGTGCGCGGTTGCCGATGATGTTAAATGCGCCGCCGGCGATGATACTGGTAAAAAGTTATCACCCTTCATTGCTTTACGTTTCGGTTATTTGATTCCGGCAATCACCCTGAGAAACTAGGCTGCGGAAGAATGAGCCGATCCAGAGCCAGATTTTGCGTAACGTAGTATCATCGAAACGATTGATCAAGTAAAAATGGGCCGCCACAATTAATGGGCTCTATCCAAATCCAAGCCCATATCTGGAAAAGCCCACAAATAAAAGACCGCGGCAATTTATATCCTACACCACGGCGCGCGTTGCACTATGCGCCCAGATGCAAAACGACGTCGTTTTAATTATTTTTTTTTTTGAAATTTCCCGCCCCAGCGAATGGCAGTAGTTTTTTCTTTAAAAAAAAAACCCGCTGTTCAAGAATGTACATAATGTTATACTAGAATACACATAATGCTATACATGAATGTACATAATTATATAACAAAATATACATACTCTTTTTAAAAGATAATACATAATCTAACATAATACATAATAAACATAAACTTTTAACATAATACACATCAACTCTTAACATAATACACACAAATTTTCTGATTCGGATGTACATAATTGTATAAAAAGAATGTACATAATTGTATAAAAAATACACATAACTGTATGAACCAATACACATAACGTTGTGAACAAATACACATAACGTTGTGAACAAATACACATAATCTCAGCAACTTCCTACCGCGCCTCCCAACACTACCCCAAAACGACGTCGTTTTGGGAGGCGCGCGGCGCACAGTGCTATGTGCGCCGTGGTGTAGGATATAACGATTGAAAGATCGCAAATTATGCTGTGGACTCGTGTCCACAATGCATTGTGGACATGAGTCCAAAACGACGTCGTTTTTAGGGAAAACGCGGCATTTTAGTTAAAAATAAATAAATAAATTGATTTTGTCTCGCCGTTAACGGCGTTAATGGCGTTATTCGTTTGTGGCATTATGAATGTACAGTTATAGAATTATGAATGTACAGTTATGAAATTATGAATGTACAGTTATGGAATTATGAATGTAAGTTATGGAATTATGAACACAGAGCTCTGACATTATGAACTTACAATTATGAACATATAGTGATAACAATTATGAACATAGAGCTCTAAAATTGTGAACATAGAGCTTCGAAAATTATGAATGTACAGTTATGAAATTATGAATGTACAGTTATGGAATTATTAACACAGAGCTCTGACATTATGAACTTACAATATGAACATATAGTGATAAAATTATGAACATAGAGCTCTAAAATTGTGAACATAGAGCTTCGAAAATTATGAATTTACAGTTATTGTATTATGAATGTACAGTTACGGAATTATGAATGTACAGTTATGGAAGTATGAATGTACACTTAGATTACAAGCTAGAGTCCTATAGGAAAGCTACCACCAAAGTCTCCTATACAATAGACTAGAATAACCAACTAATCTACAGCCACAAATATATAAACTATAATATAACATAACTATAATATTATTACTAACACACCCTCTCAAGCACAAGGTTGGAGGATGAAAACATTGAGTTTGGCTCGGAGAGTCTGAAAGTGCGGAGCTGGTAGCGGCTTGGTGAAGATGTCTGCCAGCTTGTCTTTTGTAGAGACAAAGTTAACAATGAAATTCCCTGATGCGACCTTGTCCCGGACGAAGTGATAGTCGATTTCAACATGTTTTGTGCGTGCGTGGAAAACTGGATTAGCCGCAAGGTATGCGGCCCCTAGATTATCGCATCACAGTGTGGCCGGTTTGCCAGAGTGTAGCCCGAGTTCACGAAGTAACGAGACGACCCATGTGACCTCTGCAGAGACGTCGACGAGCCCTTTGTATTCAGCCTCTGTGGAGGACCTGGCCACTGTGCGTTGCTTGCGAGAGACCCATGAAACAAGATTATCCCCAAGAAATACTGCGTATCCACTGGTGGACTTGCGGTCAACTGGGCATCCGGCCCAGTCGAAATTAGTGAAAGCATGAAGATCGGAGGATGGTGACGGAGTCAACCGTAGCCCGTAGTCCTGGGTCCCCTTGATATACCGAAGAACTAGCTTGAGCAGCGCCTAGTGACCATGAGTGGGAGAGTGCATGAATTGACATAGCCTGTTAACGGAATAGGAGAGATCTGGCCGAGTGATAGTCAGGTACTGAAGAGCCCCGCAATCCGACGATATTGTGTTGGATTGTCAAAAGGATCAAGTGACGGCGTCGCTGGTTGTGTGACTACGGCCGGTGTTGCCAGGGCTTTGCAGTCGGTCATGCCTGCTCTGGTCAAGATATCCTTCATGTGTACCTACACTGTGACAGTATGAGCCCATTCTTAGTGGATAGAGTTTCAATTCCCAAAAAGAAACTTGATGTACCCAGATCTCTAATCTTGAAAGTCGTTGCTAGCTGAAGCAGAAGAGTATCAATCAATGCTGAGTTGTTACCCATCATGATGATGCCGTCGACATAAACCAGCAGATAAACGCGAGAGTCCTTCGTTGTGTAAAAAAATAGCGAGACATCGGTTTTGGATGCCACAAACCCTGTGGATGTTAAGAACTCGTGCAAACGCTTGAACCAGGCACGGGGCGCCTGCTTTAGCCCATAGAGAGAGCGTTGTAGGTGACAGACGTGATCCGGATGTGTGAGATCCTCGTAGCCAGGCGGTTGTTTCATATATACTGTTTCGGACAGGTGCCCATTTAGAAACGCATTGTGGACATCCAACTGGCATAGAGTCCATTTGTTTGAAACTGCAAGAGAAAATAAAATGCGTACCGTAGTCGGTTTGACTACAGGACTGAATGTGTCAAAGAAATCCTCACCGCCTACCTGGTTGAACCCCTTGGCTACTAGACGCGCTTTATAGCGCTCAATGGACCCATCGGCCTTGCGCTTGGTACGGTAAACCCACTTGCAGCCGATAATGTTCATATGAGGTGTAGCCGGTATTAGTTGCCACGTGTTGTTATGAAAGAGGGCATTGAACTCTTGATCCATGGCATCCCGCCATTACGGGTGTCCTACGGCTTGAGAGTAACAAGTGGGGTCCACAGTTGTGTTCAGGGCGAAGAATTGTTCCCCTGTACCCCGAGTTTTCCGCTGTGTGCGCATTGTGTGTCCCCCTTCATGAGGTTGTGCACGAGACACAACAGTCGATGGGGGTGCCTCTATATCCCTAGGCTCTGGCTGCTGTGCGAGTGGAGTTTTGTCCAGTACGAATGGATTACCGGGGCGCACCACCACGGGCCCGGCTCTCCAGGGTGTAGTAGCAGAGTTTGGACTGGAGTCAACCTGCAAAGAAGTCTGCAAAGCAAACGGGAAGACCGACTCATCAAACCGAATATGACGGCAGATGAATATCTTCCCCGTGGTTACGTCCATACAGCGATATCCCCTAAATGAAACTGGGTAACCTAGAAAGACACAGGGTGTAGAGCGGTATTCTATCTTGTGCCAATTATAAGGCCTAAGATATGGATAGCATCTACACCCGAAGACACGGAAGAAGGTGTAAGGCGGGGGTGTAACACCCCCCCAAACATGACCTATATAAAAAGGCCTTAACACATGCAGATCATACAACAACACACTAGCACAGCGGAAGATAAAACGATAACTGGATAAAAGGAATCCAAACAGGGTGTTATGCCACGTCTACCAACCATGGTAAACGCTACGACGGTCAAATCTGCAATGTGTATACATCTATCCCAAAGACATCAGTCTAAAACTACATTGGCACACAGGCCACAAAACAAGGATAAAGGTACTAAGCTACCGGCCACTAGACATCGCGCTCGTCTAGACATCACCTGAAAGAACACAAAGATAAACATTGGGACGACGCCCGGTCAGCGAATAATGCTGGTAACCGACCAATACCGTTAAGTATCATACATAGATATGGTATATATACAAAAAAAAAAAAAAAAAAAAAAACATTTTTGAAACGGAATACATATGTATATAAGTCAAAACCAAGATCAATAGCCAACATAAGACTCAACACTCTCAACAAACAACACGGGAACACATCCCAAGACCACAAGAACAACACAACTCAAAAAAGGGTCAAGGCATGATCTATCATCACTCAATAGATCAAAACCCGACAAGCACAACGCCAAAGAATAAGACTTACACACCCGGCAACACATGCCAAGGCAACACATGCCTCCGTGACTACACACGTCACAAGAGAAGAACACACAACACCGGCTACAATAGCCCTCGCAACATCACCCATCACGAGTTGGTATGCCTGCCTTATGCCCTGTTCCAACCTTATGGCTACCACCAACCTTGTTTCTTCTTTCCAACCATTACCTCCAGGACCCCTGTACTTCTTAGTCCAACCTTTTCCCTCCGGGACCGTCATCCCCCACCAACGACCACCAACGAGACCACCAATTTCATAGTACACAAGGTACCGTACACACACACGGCAACACATGCCTTCCCAAGAAATACGTGGACCCATCACTCAGGCCACAACTCCATAATCATGTCACGGCCACCACGAGGACCGCTGCAATACCTTGGTGACTAGTGTCCTATACCACTAATCGTGCAATCCAGGTAAAGCCATACACACCACACCTCAACAGGAATCAATCAACGGATTACAACGAAGGTGTGAAACATACTCAATCAAGGAATGGGTCACAGCCCAACACCAACAACGATGAATAACACAAGTTATCATCAACCAAACGGAAGGTACAAACAACACACATGCTAGCATTTAGACACCAAACTAGCATGCTTATCAACGGGGAAACCAAAGATAGTTCCGAGGAACACACAAGACACATCACGGTTCAACGAAACACAATGTTGAACACTTAGCACGATTCAAGACACCAAAGTCCTACATGGATACCTACCATATAGTTCTAGACATACGAAACATCAAGAAGACACTCAAATAGTTCCACAAAAGAACAACGGGAAGTCAAAAGACCAAATACCGAGTCAAAAGGATCACGGGGAACAAATCCCCCAACAACCACAACATGTACCCCGCGGGTGGACCCACGGGTACCAACACCCACAAGCCACATTCCCGCGGGTGGGGCGACGGGTAGGGCTCTGCCCGCCGTTCCGCCCGCGGGTACATCCATGTGCCCAAAATAATCCCTTCGGAGATTTTTAACTCCAAGCTCAAATTCAAGTCCAAAACATGCCAAATCTCACCCAATACAACAAAATGACTTGAATCAAAGAAAATGCCAAGCAATGGCACACAAGAACCCTAAACACAAGCTCTAGATATGCATTTTCACAAGACAAATGCATAAACACTCACATTTCATAGCAAAACACATGTAGAATCCAAGAAATCACATATAGGTAAGCAAAATAGGTTTTGTAGAGCATGAGTTACCTCTTGTAGACTAAAAGAATTCACTTTACACCTCAACAAGCTCCCCACAAGGCTCACTTTCCAAACCCACTTCAAGAACAAACCAAAAGATCATAAAGATCCTACTTTTAAGAAAAAGACATCTAAGATGGAACCAAAAACACCAATCGTTATGCCATGGAACCGTGTTCACCACGGTTCCAACGGTGTTAGTACACCGTTATCTTTTTTTTTCCTTAATTAATTGCGTGACTTTTCTTCTTCATTTTCACATTTCGCGGTTTCACTTTAATTTGAGGTGAGCAATGATTTCGGACATTCATAAATTATGAATTCATGCCTGCACATTCACTTTGGAACCATGCCTACACATTCCCGTCCGAAATCACGGACATTCATAAATTATGAATCCATGCCTGCACATTCACTTTGGAACAATGCCTACACATTCACTTTGGAACCATGAGATTATGAATTTTCTGTTATGAGATTATGAATTTTCTGTTATGAAATTATGAATTTTCTGTTATGAGATTATGAATGTAATGAAAATTCATAATATCATAACAGAAAATTCATAATCTCATAACAGAAAATTCATAATTTAATAAATATTTTACTTTTATGCGATTATGAATTTTCTGTTATGAGATTATGAATTTTCATTACATTCATAATCTCATAACAAAAAATTCATAATTTGATCAAACGGCGCCGTTAACTCCACATCCGTGATTTTTTTTTTTTGCGTAAAAACGACGTCGTTTGGACTTGTGTTCACCATTCACGATGAACACATTTCCTGGGCATAATTTGCGCAAAAACACAAGATGGACTTAGATCTTACCCTCCTAGATGCCCAAATAGGTAAAAGGTTGAATCTTGGAAGCAAATCTTGAAGTCTTGGCAAGGTCTCAACTTAGCTTGAAGGAAAAGCTACTCACCTTTCTAGAGAGAAGGTAGAGTTAATATTTTAGAAAGTGTAAGGAGTGAAATGGAGATGTCTTCTAGGTTAGGTTACAATACTAACACTTGGTGAAAGGTCAAGAATACCCTTACTAACTTTAGAAAGTGTAAGGAACAAGGGAACTCCCTTCAAGGCTCAAGGTACAACTTGACTTTGGAGTTGACTAGTCAAATACAAGTCCCCAACTATTAAATTTCAGGATTTTAGAAATTAATTATTCAATTGAAATAGGATTAATTACTCAATTAATCCATGAATCGAATTTGGATTTTTGGGGTGTCACATCCTCTCCCCCTTCAAAGAAGCTTCGTCCCCGAAGCTTGGGTACGACGAATTAAAACAAACGGTGATAGGAACAACATTGTGACAAGAGGTTCAATAACAAGCTCTTTGGTCAAAACTCAAAAGGTTTCACAAGAATTCCAAACAAGAGGGAAGGCTTATATCAAATCAAGAATTGTCAAGAGTTTACAAAGGTTGAATTGAGCATCACGAACTCTAGATTTGAAACTCACACCGACTGCTAGACAACAATCAAGAACTAGACAACCAACTCCAACCACCAACTTCTAAGCTAGCTAACAACAAGGCAGCAAGCAAAGCAAGCAAACACACAAGGCAAACAACAAACTACCACCAAGCTAACAACGGCAAAAAGGAAACGGGATTACCACAACACTAGCTAGAACTCCTCACTCTCCACTCCTCGGCCTCTTCAGACTCCTCGGCCTCCTCAGACTCCTCCTCATCTTCGTCTCTGTGGCTCGAACTGGCCTCAACCTGGTCTAGCCTCTGATGCACGGCAACGAACTGCGTCTTCATAAAGGCGAAACCCTCCTCGATCAAACGGTTCTGCTGGCGAAGCAAGGCGACAACGCACTCCTCGTGCGCCATGGCATCATGCTCCCTCTTCGTGCGGGCTTCCCTTCTTCGTCGGTTCTCTTCACTATCCGAATCACTTTCTTCAGCTTCGGCAGCTTCCGGTGCTCCCACCACATCCTCACGATCGGCTTCATCCTCGGCTTCCTCATCACCTCCCAAACTCTGAACGGCGAGGCTCAACTTCCCGGCATGAATGCCAAGCTCAGCTGCCAACTCGGTCATTTCTTCGGGTGATTTCCTTGCAACTTCCTCCAGCGTGATGTACTCACCATCATCCATCTGAAACAGATTACAACTCCGAAGGTTGGCGGCATCCAACACCATCTTTCCCACAGCCTTCGGGAGGAACCCATCTACACTGACACCCTTCCTAACCAAGATCCAACTCAACACCATCCCGTACGGTAAGCTCTTCCGATTGTGATCCCGGCAAAACACCATGTGTTGCAACATCAAAGCTGGCAAGTTGAACTTAACCATATTCTTGAGACAAAAGGCAAAGGTGCACTCCAACTTTCCCAACAAACTGCTTTTGTTGTTATTAGGCAACAAACAATCCGATACCAACATTACCAAAATCCTTTGCTCCGTAGACAACCACTTCTTCTCCGGCCTAGAGGCTTGAGTGAAACCACTCGTACGGCCCAACAAATAGCTCAAGTAGTCACGGTACCCCATGGTATCCGTACTAATCCAAGCATGACCACTGTACTGAGCAATTCCGGTAGCAGACAAACTCAAAAGCTGAGCCAGCCTCTTCTCAGAAAGCACCAATTTTACACCTCTCACTTTAGAAGTGATATCAAGCTTATCACATTCCCTTGTCACAACCATGTGACGATAAAACTCTTTAACCAGACTCGGGTATGTCTCGGCCCTTATGGCGAGAAACCCATCCAACAAACCTTGGAATCTAAGCATATCCAACAGGGCACTAGGAAAAGATTCCGGGTCAAAAGCTTTACCTTCAAGAACAAGGTAGTGGGCATCCACCCATTCCGCTTTCCTAGCCAAACTTGATCTTCTAGGCATGGCAAGAGATGACCCAAAGCTCAACAAACAAAGCCCAAAACATACAAAGCTTTACCTTCAAATCGACGGGTGGGGGGTGTTTTGTGTAGACGATAATAAGGACTTTGGAATGAAATAGCCAACGAAGGTAAGCAATTAATTAAATGAGTTGCTGTTTCAAAAGTATGATCCCAACATTTTAGTGGGGCTGAGCTTTCGGCTAAGAGGGCCAAACCAGTTTCGACAATATGTCTATTTCGGCATTCAACTCGCTCATTTTGTTAGTGGGTATAGGCACACGACTGTCTATGTATAATGCCTAGGGATTCAAACACTTTATGAAGGCGACGATACTCGCCACCTAGGTCGGACTGAATGGCTTTGATAGAACGCAAAAACCGTCGTTCAACCATCACCCGAAACAATTCAAAAATTTTATATATATCTGATTTTAACCGTAAGGGGTAAAACCAGCAAAAATGTGTACGGTCATCTACAAATAAAACAAAGTAGCGATAGCCAGAATCTGAAATAATGGGGGACGGACTCCAGATATCCGTATACAACAAATCTAAAATATTTAAACTTGAAGTAGGAACTCTATCTAGTGGGAAACGGGCCGACTTACCAAGTTGACATGCCGAATAAACTTCTGACGAACAAGCTTTATTTGACGTGACCGGACAGTGTTTTAAGATTCGTTGAAAGGTTTGTTTATGCGGGTGACCCAACCGTTGATGCCAAATTGAGGGCGACGCTCTTGCGGTGAGATAGGCAAAATGCGACCGCGGCACCAACAATTTATATAAACCGCCAATTGTGGATCCCTTAAGAAGAACTACCCTGGTAGTGCAGTCCTTCACAAAAAAAGAATCTTTATGAAACTCAAAATAGACATCGTTTTCGTTAGTAAAACGATAAACCGATAAAAGATATAACGACAATTTCGGGACAAGTGATATATTGGACATATTTAACAATTTAGAATTGGATGGGATAACCGTATGACCAACACGAGAGACATTCAAACCTACGCCATTGCCCACTTTGAGGACGTCTCCGCCGGTGTAGGCCTCCGACTGTCCGATCATCTGTTCGTCCGGCGAAGCATGTGTCGACGCGCCAGTATCCGGGAACTGTGCGTCCGCCTGAGTTTCTGCCGGAGAGCCAACATATATGGCCATGTTCGCATGCGGAGCAGGTTCTGAATACCTCTTGTAGCAGTACACGGCGGTATGCCCGTGACTCTGACATATTTGACAGAGAAGATTGCCGCCCCGTCTACGGCCCTAGCCGCCTTTCCCTCTTCCGCGACCACGGTTGTTCGAGGACTGCCGTCTGCCAGATCCAGAACCGCCACCGGACTGACTTCCGCGACCGGCGTAGAGGGCCATCGGGGAGCCGGTTGCTCCATTGTGATCAGACGGTGGGAACTCGTCGGCATGAATGAAGTCCTTGCGCCTGTAGAAGGTCGGCAAGCTGAGAGAGGCTGACCGGAGTTTCTGTCACCGTGAGGGAACTGGCCATTGCCTGGAATTCCGGTTTGAGGCCACGAAGCACATACAGAATTTGCTCGTCGAGGGAGAGAGGCCGACCGGCGAGTCA
Source organism: Ipomoea nil (assembly GCF_001879475.1). NCBI lineage: Eukaryota > Viridiplantae > Streptophyta > Magnoliopsida > Solanales > Convolvulaceae > Ipomoea > Ipomoea nil. The sequence goes on along the minus strand of NW_017619627.1, from coordinate 322,453 downwards.
TCTCCGCCTTACCGAGATATGCCGTTGTGCTATTACCTTGCCAGAGAGTCTGGAACTGACCAAGCAGATTGAGGCACCGGGCTCTCGTGGATGACGCTAGTGTCGCCGTGATGGAGGTCCATATGTCGCGAGCGGTATCCCGACCAACAGCTATATGCATGACCTCGTCGGAGAGTGACGAGATCAGGAGAGAAAGGATCGATTGGTCATGTTGAACCCAGGCAGTGTATGCCGGATTTTCCACCGTGGAGCCGGCAGCGGTGGCACCGGAGTCACCTGGTTGCATCGCTGCGGGAATGGTCGCCAAAGGACAAGGAATTCCGCCGTCAATGAAGCCCATCAAGCCTTGTCCACGTAAGAAGGGTTCGATCTGCGTACGCCAGAAGAGAAAGTTTCGAGTGTTTAGTTTAATTGATACGAAGTGATGAGCAGCGGTTAATGAATTTGTGGTGGCCTGAGCAGGTATGGTGGTGGTTGTCACCGTACGCTCGGAGGAATTCGTCGACATGGTAGGGTATAGGAGAAAAATTAGGATAGGAAAACGCCTAACGCTAACTGATACCAGATGAGAGAACAAATTCAAATCAACCAGAAAGAGATTACAAGCTAGAGTCCTATAGGAAAGCTACCACCAAAGTCTCCTATACAATAGATTAGAATAACCAATTAATCTACAGCCACAAATATATAAACTATAATATAACATAACTATAATTTTATTACTAACACCAATGATGGACGAAGTACACCTTCGACGCTTAGACCGCGTGACTGACGAGTCGGCCATGGAGATTCGATTTCTACGACCACCGGAGGGAAGGATTTCACGATGCTGGGACGTCTCCTCTTCTGCGCTTTCACCGAGAATATTATGCGAAGAAGAGATTTTAGAATGCAAAAGAACACATAATACAAGGAAATAAAAATCTTGTCTGATTTAGACCATGACCGCACAATAAATGCCCTTGTACAATTACATCACTACCCCTAAGAATATTCCATATCAGCCATTTACACATAAAACAAACTATAAATCTAAACCATTAAAATATACAAATAGAAGGTCAGGATCGAATCTCACGATCTCACCTAACAACAGTGGTCTCACTGGATCCAAAATCTATATATATATATATATATATATATATATATGGGACGGGACGGGAGAGTACTCATCATCCCCCCTCCCCCTCCGTCCCCGAGAATTCAAAATTGTCTTTATCCCCATCTCTAATTCCTTATTTTTGTCCTCATTTATGTTTTATAAGGACTAAAAATCAGGTTTCCCGTTGTATACCGGTACAATTGATATCCCTATAGCCCCTAGCTTACTGAGTACTGACCCTTGTGTCTTTGTTTAGTTTGTTATCTAGTCTTTACACTTGCAATCCAAACCTCCTATACATATACAATTATTATAACAATAATAGTACACTGTCAATTTTATTTAACTAACAAATGCCCATTGAGGGTGTAAAGAAGAAAATTATATATTGACCAGTTGACCCTTATAGAGTAAAATTGATGGTGTGCATTTATTGATTGGAAATAAAAAGAAAAATGGTCAAATAGGCTCTCAAACTTTAGCTGTTAATTAGTTCTATCAACTTTTTAAATGTGTAATTACGCTCATTAACAATTCATTTTGATGCAATGAAATTCAAAAATTGATTAATAATCTGCTATCACATGTCATTAGGGATCCGACCACCCTCCGGTGAGTTTTCAAGCAAAAAAGTGATCGGCTACCGTTCGCCGATCACGGAGAAGGAGAAAGCGACCCAGACGCAATTTTGGAGAGAAAGAAGGCACCGAATAGGCTTGTTGTTGACGAGGCGGTTAAGAATGATAACTCTGTCGTTGCTCTACACCCCGCTACAATGGAGAAGCTCCAGCTCTTCCGCGGGACACAATTATAATTAATGGCAAGAAAATGAAAGATACCGTACATCTTCTTCTTATCCATCTCAAACTTTCAATTCAAATTCGGCTAACGTTTTTGCTTTGAATTGCATAGTAGCACGAGAACGGTAAATATATTCACTAATTTATGAAAGAGTTAATTTCATTAGAGGTCCCGTGTTTTTTGTGTCAATTCTAAATTTTGTCCTAGATTATCTTTTTGCTATTTAACATCTTCATACTATTTTTTTTGGACAGTTTTAGTCCTTCTAAAAAAAATTCTATTTTTAGTAAAGCTATGTTTGTCTTTTTATATTTTTCTTTTATTATTTTTCCAGTTTTAATCAATTTAATTGGTTTAGAACTTTAGGTAACCTCTGATTTTTAGTAACCATATTTTTCAACTGGTTTTAGTAAAGTTCTAAACCAATAAAGTTCTAGACCAATAAAACCGTTTAAAATTGGAAAAATAACAAAAAGAAAAATATGAAGAAACAAAAATGCCCTTACTAAAAATATGAAAAGTCATGAGAATGACTAAAAGTGTCCAAAAAATAATAGTTTGGGATGTTAATTGGCAAAAACGATAGTCTCGGACTAAATTTGAAATTGTCACTAAAGACAAAGGACATTTGGTGGAATTAACTCTTTATGAAATTTCCAAAAAGAGCTTCGCTTCTGGATTGACATTCTGAAATTTTTCTTTTTCCGTGACCGGAGACCGAGTCGCCGATCACTTTTTGTGCCAAAAAAATTTACCTAAGGATGGTCGGATCATTAATGACTTGTGATAACAAGTCATTAACTGATTTTTGAGCTTTATTACATCAAAATAAATTGTTGATGGGTGTCATTGTACCTTTAAAAAGTTGAGGGGGCTAATTGACTTTTCAGCTAAAGTTCGAGAGCTTATCTGACCATTTTTCCAAAACAAAAAGAGTAGTAAAAAAAATGTAATATAAATTGAAAGTATGTGTAGTATTACATAAGTAAAAATACTGCAATTTGAAAAGGCAAAGTATCACACAAATGATAGAACAAGGTATATATATGTGTGTGTGTGTATATATATATATATATATATATATATATATATATATATATATATATATATAAAAGGATATATAAGGATCAAATAAAAAAAAGTCTCATTAGGTAAAAAATAGGGTTAAGTCTTAACCATAGATGTAGTCCAAATCAACAGTTCAGATTGAAGATAATTAAAAAAAAACGCGCAGTGGCATTCTTGTAATTTTGAGCAAATAATTGAGCTTGTGTTTTGTTTCCGAGTGCACATTTTCCCTTCTTCAAGTGCATATTTTTTCTTCTTCGAGTGCATCACTTTTATTTCAGTACTTAGTTTCTATTTTGAGTGCACATCTTTGTGCCTTTGAGTGCAAATCTTTTAGCTTTCAAGTGCACGTTTTGTAGCATTCAAGTGCATGTTTTCCATTCTAAGAGTGCATAATTAATTTCATTCCAATTTTCCCTTTTAGTGTCCTTTTTTTTTCTCCCTTGCCTCTAGTGATCCTCTTTATGCTTTCAAGTGCTCAAGTTAATGCCTAAAAGTGTATGTGTGTCTTACTATTGTGTAAAAAACAAAAAAACAAAAAAAAACAAAAAAAAACAAAAAAAAAAACAAAACAAAAAACAAAACAAAACAAAAAAAAACTTAGCATTCAAGTGGACCATTTTGCCTTCAAGTGCACAACTTCTAGGGAGTATTTGTTATATATTGTGCATTTTTTTCAATAACATATTACTAAATTTTCAATAAAATTTGTGAGATTTACAAACGATTTGTATAAGTAATTGGTTTAATAACACTTAAGTTGAATAACCTCCCTTTTTGGGACCATAAATTGCATCAAATTGCACATCTATTTGCCTTCAAATGCAACTTTTTTGCCTTCAAGTGCATATTTTTTACCATCAAGTCATGGTTTTGAGCCTTCAAGTGCACCAATCGCATTTTCACACGGGAATGAGCATGTGCACTTGATCCTAAACCTATATTGTAATTTTGCATATTCTCTTAATCTAGGATAATTGGTTTACTTTCTTGCCAACTGGATAGTGGACTGATTAATACAGTATTACGATCAGACACTCATTCAAATAGATAAACAGATATCGTAAAGCGGAAGACTAAGGCAGAAAGTAAAAGCAACACACAGGTTTGTTTACCTAGTTCGATACAGTGTGTATCTACAACTGGGAGACGATCACCGATGCGTCCAATCCACTACTTCATAATCCAATGTACAAAGATAGAGAAGAACAATCTCACCCAAGTGCCCCACACAAGGTCAGTACCCAGTCTACAAAGGTTTAGTGGATTGTTGAAGTTGGAAAGCTATGCATCCAGAAGTCTAATGAAATCCATTCAATGGAGAGCTAACTCTGATGTTATCCGCTTCACTGACGCAGTCCCACGTTGTTCCCACAACTGAGTGATCTTCGCGTCCACTGTTTATGCACAGTTGATTCTTCTCAAGTTCATCTTCGTAATCACCATGAACTTTCAGTCTTGAGAATATGCATGAGAAACCAGAGATGTGTATCTTGTAATATCGAGAGTTGCGACTTCAATCAATTCAATCCTAACTTCTGAAAGTATATAAGTATATATACTTCTTGGCTTAGCTTCACTCGATAAATATCTCTGGTTGGAATAGGTATGATCTATGTAGCAAATCAATCTCGATTCTTTAAGGAGATTTCATCCATACCTATAGATGATTCGCCGATATTCTTTTTAGAATAGTCACCTCATAAACGCGTCTGCCAGCTTATAGAAACTTTCCTTTAACAGGTTTTTGACGGCTTGATCCAGAGACGCTTCTGTTGACTTTTCTGATCAATCAGTCTTCTTGACTCTTCGAAGACAGTCAGACCCTATACTAAACCCTATCTAAATTTGCCATAATAATATTGCCAATTACATATTGGGGTTTTTCAAAAGAATAAAACACTAACATATATATATATATATATATATAATCTAGTTCCCGTGCGGTTGTGTGGTTAATTCCGAGTCATTGATCTTGTTTAAATCAACGTATATGGTTAACAAAATTTATTTAAAAAAAAAAAAAAACACACACACACACACACACAAACAGTGGCAATTTGGTAATTTTTGCATATAGGTCAAATTTAAGGTGCATGGTTTTTGTGCTTAAGGTGTGTGGTTTGTGTGCTTAATTTGAGTAGTTGTTGAAACATAAGGTGCGTGGATTTTGTGCTTAATGTGCGTGATTTGAGCTGGTGATCTTGATTTGATCAATGGTTCAAATTAAACTGCACATCCGCACCTAAGCAAATTACCGCACCATAACCCCTCTATATATATGTGGTGGGGGGGGGGGGGGATTTTACGAAAATGGTATAACTTGTAGACAACGCAATTGCCTTCAAATTGCTTATATTATATGACAATCTGGATCCAGTACTGTGACAACCCAAAATTTAATTTTATAAATTCGATTTTAAGAAATTCCAAAATAGCCATTTTTCACTCTATAAAATTTTTGCGATAAAATCGGTGTTTGAATAAATTATTTTGAGCCACTTTTAAATAAATTCAACAACGGGACTTATTTTAAATCTAAAATCCTAAATTTTCGGGTACATCGCGTACCAAGATTTTGATCCAAAAGTCAATCTGAGTGAAACCGGGAGAAATCTGAAAAACCTAAATTAAGTGGTGGTCTATAAAGTATTTTTGGAAAAATGCATTTTGACCCGAAGACTATTTTAAACTATGATTCTAGATCATGGTCCATGAAGCTTGGTGAACCACTAAACTCCATCTCATTGCCTGATATTTTTGGAAGCTAAGCCAAATAACCACTTTGCCCTCCACCAATCATTGTTGATTCTCATAGGGTTTAGTGTCACTATAAAATGTAATGTTTGCAGCCATTGCCTATTGATTCCTTTCTTTGTCTTTCCTACCTAGAAGCTCTGCAAGAAACCAAAGAAAGCACAATAAGTTTTAAGCCTATCTCCACCATTCATCCATTCCTCTTCTAGCTTCATTGAATTCTAGCTTCCATCTTTGAGTATCTAGCTCTTAAAGCTTGTTGTATGGTTTGTTTGAGGAATATAGGTGGTGAAGGGGGTTGTAGCTGACTTGGGAAGAAGGAGGAATCTCAACAAGAAAATGAAACAACAAAGGTATAACCCATGGACTCACACCTCTTTTTATAAACTCTGTGAAGTCAAAATAGATGTTGAAATAAGTAGAAATGCTAGATTATTGATGTGGTTGAGTTATTAAGTGTTCTATTGTTGATCTATGATGTGTTGTTGAGGATTTGGATGTGTTGGATTGCCTGAAATAGCATTACAGATGAAGAAGGACCTCACTGGTGCACATACAATGTGCACCAGATGAAGTCACGGAGCTAGCCAACGGTCCTAGACAATGACCGATGGCCAGCCCCGTGGAGGCACAGCTCATGGCATGAGCCATGGCCCTAGGCCGCTGCTTGGCGAAAGCCAAGTGGCGGGGCTTCTCAAGCCCCGCCGCAAGCTCCGCCAGTCTATAGCAATGTAGTGGTCGGGCCCTTGTGGCTCAGCTACGTGTCGTTTCGGATCGAAACTCGGCGGGCCCTTGAGGCACGGACACTCGGGATCGTTACGACACACAAGTGGAATTTGATTTCATTGAATTTGGAGTAGAAATGAGTAAATTATAGTAAAAAGTATGTTGTTTCATGCTTAGAAGTATGCTGTGTATATTTTTACAGTGATTGAAAATTTGAAGTATTTACTCTCATTTATTTGTATGAGAAGTATGATAATTATTTGATTGTTGGATTAAGAAGTATGATCATTATTTGCCAAAGTTTGCTTGATTAGCATGCCTAAGTATCCATTGTGAGTATTTGAAAAGTTTTGCCAAGAAAATGAGATTGTAGAATGTACAGGCTTGAATTCCATTTACTGTAAATAAGTTCATGAAGTAAATTTTGAGTTTAAAGAGCATGATCATTATTGCTATGTGTTGCCAAGAAGTTTTGCTAAGTATTAAAGTGATGAGCATGAAGTAGCATAACAATTGCTTGACTTATAATCAAAGAGAAATTGTGATATTCTTTATAATAAAGAGCATGCTTAGCATATCATGAACTAAAGTGCATTAGTGGCTCTAAGTAAGCCTAAGTATTCTTTCAAAAACCTATATTTATTTTGGAAAATCATTATCTAGTTGCATTGAGAAGTTGCATGATATTTGATTTCCAATTTGTGAGAAAAGAGCAGTTGTTGAGAAGCTATGTGCATAAGTTTGCATAGGTAAAGTTGTTGCATAAGATTGAAATGCATGAGTTATATCTGTATGTATTTAGTGTGAGTAATCCAAGATTTTGGAGGCTCATTATGATTATGTCCTTTCGGAAGAAAAGAGAAAGTAAAGAAAGAAACGGACATTGCGATCTGATGTGAAGTAACAAGGTCGATATTCCCGAGTTACTAGGTAGGATACTACCCGCCAGGCTTGAAATCCCGATTAGGGGGTGTGCACACTGACAAGTACGATACCTGATTCCACAGAGTTTGAGAAAAGAACCAAGAGAGTGGTTCTGTGGGCGAGATGAGTATTAGGCCGGCTAGATGTCGAGCCCAAATATGTCCCTTCACATTATGGTGAAGTTCCTACCTCACCCACGAGTACAAGTAAAGAGAGAAAGCGAGTCATTGCGAGTCAATGTGACTCTAGAGAAAGTAAGAAAAGCAACATATGAATATATGTGTTGATTCCATGTGCTTTATACAGATTGTTACACCACATTATTACATTTTATCATTCTACTTACTATATTTTTGTTTTATGATTATGGACACCAATAAGAAGTGGTAAGGATTGTAACAGCAGCAAGTCTATTAGCAAATATTGTCATACTTGGTACCATTCAAAACAATGGTACCAATATCTCTTTACTCACATAGACTCTAGAAGAGTGGTGAAATACTTGAAGATTGTTATCTTCAGGGGGAGTGACATTTGCTCAAATTAATCCTGAAGATTGAGTATTAAAAGACTAACAGTTGCACTATATTTGCAACACATAAACAGGCCCGGCCCTAGGCAAGGGCAGACTGGGCCCTTGCCCAGGGCCCCATTGCTAATAGGGGCCCATAGGCCATATATACATATATATATACATATATATATATATACATATATATACATATATATATATACATATATATACATATATATATATATATATATATATATATATATATATATAAAGAAATTCTTTTAATGTTTTCGGCCAAGTTCGCGTATTGCGAAGAAGCCAAAGAAGTCGACGAAGACAAGGAGTCGGAAGACTGGAGGAGACGCCCACCGCCCACGCTGCCTTGCACCTATGCTGCTATTGATTTTCCTCTCAACGGTAAAAATGGAGTCATCGATAAAAGCTCAGATTCCTCAGAAGCAAACTCACCAAACTGCAAGTCCATTAAATCACCTTCACTATTCTGCAAATCCAAATTTGTTCTCCGTTCACGGTTCACCTGGGCGTCGGGCCTTCCGCCAGACCGCCAGTTCCGACCTCCGCAGTTCCGCTTCCGCGATTTTGCCTTTGCGGCTTCGCCTAATTACCTTCACCGCTTCAGTCACGGCTTCACCGAATTTCAATCCGCAAAGGTAATTTCTAAATTCTAATTTCAACTAATTATAAATTTGTCTTTTGCTATTATTATTCTATTAATTAATTTCAACTAATATATTGTTTTGAATCTTTTGTAAGAACAGTAAGATGTATTTTATTATTTTTTTTGGTAGAAACATTAAGATGTATTTTGGTTTTGAATCTTTTGTAATTAGGTTTGTTGAGTGAATTTCAACAGAGTTGCTAAAAAAATTGGCATCTGGTAGAGTAAGGAATCCAATCAATTAGGTGTATCTGTTGAGTGTAATTAGATTCGTATTAGTGTCTGGCTTTAATTCTCTGCAATTTATATTTCAACTTTCTGCAGCTAAGGAAATACCTAATTTGATGCTGATTGTTGTGAAAAATGCTTGAACTGTAGTCTGTAAATTAAAGTTTGTAATTAGGATTTATGAAGTTTTGTGAATGTGAAAAATGCTTGAACTGTAGTCTATAATTAGGATTTACGAAGTTTTGTGAATGTGAAAAATGCTTGAACTGTGTAAATTAATGTCTGTAATTAGGATTTGAGAAGTTTTGTGAAGTGCTAAGTCATAATTCATAAGTGTAATTAGTATTGTGCTATTGCACATTAGAATTTAGAAACCGAATGATGTAATTTACATCATGTAAAATAAATTTAAGAACATGCTGCATTTAAGTTCAATATTTCAGAATATAAGGAATTAAGTTTAATATTATAATTCCTTATATGGATTGGCAATATTATGTATTGCGAATGATATCTTAGACAATATTAATCTTGAAGAGGTCATTGATAACTTTGCATCTAGGAAAGCACATAGAAGTTTTTTGTCATAATTAGTTTTGTATTAGTATTGTATTTGTAAAATGTTGAAAATTTTTAAATTTTATTTCAATTTAGTTGGTATTAGTATTTTTGTACTTGTATGTAACATTTAAAATTTAATTACAAAAATTTAAATTAACTTCTAAATATCGTATTGGGGCCCTTTTTTTCACTTGTCCCGGGCCTATAAAACTATAGGACCGGCCCTGCACATAAATACATACATATCATCTACTCTTTTCATCACTATAATGTTTCCCATTGAGTTTTTATAGTGTGGTTTTTAACGATGCATGAGAATGATATAGTAATGTCAATGTGGAAAAATTACAAATAAATATTTAAATAGACAAACACAGAAATCCTGAAAATTATGCCAGGCTTATGATTGTACTCTTTTTCCATTAACTAAGTTTTTTCTCACAGGATTTTTGTTGGAAAAATAGCATTAAAATGGCATAAAATGACATGTTAAGTGGCTATTTTGTGGTACAATTATCAGTGGGGTCCACTTCCGATTTGGATCGGGTCAAAGTGGATTCAGATTCTTCGTAGTGAGACGAAGAGATTGATATATTGTACGCTCAAACGGATAATGGGTGAATGAGATATTGATTCTCAAAGTAGACCCATTGAGTTGGAAAATGTAAGGTAAAAGTGAGCTTTGTCCCACATTGATTTGGAAAGAGGATTTCACCCCCCTTTTATACAAGAGCTTTTTTAGAGATTCTAGAATTGTATAGCATAGAGGCTCTCTCGCGCGCGCGCGCGCGGTGCAAATCAAATTCCGACTAGAGATGACTTCGGAGAGGCTTGATTCAAGCCCGAGCTCGTGTGCGCCGGCACCTACGGGGGGGGGGGGGGGGGGGAGGACATGAGATTTTAATTCCATAAAAATGAGGGAATTGCAATTCCTTCAAACCAAACTAAGGAATTTAGTGGCTTTTGGAATTAAGTGGGAATGGAATTTAAATTCCCTCCAACCAAACGCCCTGTTATAGTTATAATTTGAATCTTTTAAATTACTATTACTAGTTTTTTTCCTGTGCGATACACGAACACAATTTTAGAAGCATTATTTTAATGTTATGATAATAACTGGATATAATTTTATTAAAATATAAATATAAGTACACAACGTAATATTTACATTTTTTGAAATTTAACTATAAAATGTAAAACTTATTCATTTAAAATTTTTTATCTATGTAATAACTATGTTGACTTTATATAGAAATTTCTCGTTTTTTTTTTTACAATATATAGAGTCAGATTATAATTGAGGTGTGGTTCAATTATAATTAACATTAAATACAAATCAAGATTTCTTTATACGCGCATTATTATCTTTTAAAGGTTTCATCTAATTTTAATATTTAATGAATTTATAACTTTGTACGTATTTTTTAGCTTGTATCTTAAGTATTGTATAAACCCAACAATCTTTATATATATATATATATATATATATATATATATATATATATATATATACACACACACACACACACATACTTATTTTTGGGCATTACAAAAATAAAAAAATAAATAAATCAATTAACATTTTTTATAATATAATAATAAATAAAAATTTTAATATAACAACAATCGTTATGATGTGGAACCGTGTTCACCTTGTAAGGTGGACATGGTTCTATGTTCATAATTATTGAACTATATGTTCATAATTATAAAGCAATATATTCATAATTTTTGAACTTCATATTCATAATTATTGAACTCTATATTCACAATACAAAACTCTATGTTTATAATTATAAAGTTATATATTCATAATTTTTGAACTTCATATTCACAATTATTGAATCTCTATATTAAATAATTATAGAACTATATGTTCATAATTATGTTTACAACTCTATGTTCATAAGAGGAAATTTCAATTTTGGTCCTATAATTGTAGGGGTCTTGTTAATTTCAGTCTCTCACTTTGAAAAGTGTCAATTTAGTACCTTAACTATGTAATTTTTGTCAATTTTGGTCACTCCGGTCAAATTGCCGGCCAAATTTTGTCAAAAAAATTTAATTGTTAAAATAATGAGGGTATTTTGGTCATTTCACGTCTCTTTTCTTCTTCCGATGCGAGTTCATCCCTTCCTCTCCCATTTTCGGTGAATGCAATGAACTAAGATGATGAGGAAAGGAGGTTTGATGATATTAAAGATAGGGTTTACAGGGAGAAAGAACGTTGGAAACGGGAGAGAAAGGAATATACTCGTCGAAGAAGAAGAAAAGTGGCGTGAAACGACCAAAATACCCTCATTATTTTAACTATTAAAATTTTCCGGCGAAATTTGGCCGGAGTGACCAAAATTGACAAAAATTACATAGTTAAGGTACTAAATTGACACTTTTAAAAGTCAAGGGCTGAAATTAATAAGACACATATAGTCATATGACCAAAATTGAAATTTCCCCATGTTCATAATTATAGAACTATATGTTCATAATTTTTGAACTATATATTTCATATTTATGAACAGTTTTAAAACCGTGTTCATCTTGCAAGGTGGACATAGTTCCACAACATAATTTTATGTTGTGTCTATATATATATATATATATATATATATTTTTTTTTTTTTTTTTGAATGCTACTAGCTCTATTACATTGTAGTATCTGTTCATATACTTTCTCAACCTACTGAAACACAGAGAGCTAATAACGCCTCCACTGAGGCTCGAACTTACAACCTTCCAAATGGAAGTCCAACCCGAATACCATTAGACCACACAGTCCTGGTATATATATATATATATATATATATATATATATATATATATATATGTTATCTAATCTTTTTATTAATAGAATCTATTAATTTCCATCCTCAAAAGCATCAAAAGATGATTCATATTCCTTTTAAATTAATTCATTAATTAAATCAGCTAACCAAATTACTAATCTAACCTTACTATAGATAATAACTGAAAATATTTCTTTTAATCTCAACCATAGATGAGAATCTAATCAATGGGTATTATTAGGCCTCATAGACTCATCTATTAGAGGGGGTGCACCAGATCCAAAGCCATATATATATATATATATATATATATATATATATATATATATATATATATATATATATATATATATATTTCTGGCCTAAGGCTAATTGGCTAACCCATTGTTGTAACCCAATACCTAAGATTCATTAAACCTATAAATATTGGCTATTTTTTTTCCACAAATATTGTTGTTGCTTTTTTATAGTAAAGATTATTGACATTCATAACTCAATTATATATATATTTTTTTGAATGTCATAACTCAATTATATGAATGTAATTATGTAAATAATAACTGATAGTTATAGTTCAATCAAAATTTATATCTCTTAGTGTTAAAGAGATGAATTCAAGACATATTACAACTACTATTATATTGATTTTTTTTATTATTTTATTTTTTTGAAAACCAAAGAACTTTCACTATTAAAACAAATGTTCAATACAACCAGGAATAGTATTAAGCCAAATTAAAAAATCAGAATTAGAACGAGCTGCTCTTGCCAAGGCATGAACGACCTTATTCACTGATCTTGAGATAAATTTGATGGACACATGATCATAGTGTCGTTGGAGCTTTCGGCATTTGTTAATGACGCAACCTGTAAACGATAAATCCGGTAACGAACCCTTGAGTAAATTGCACACCTGCTGACAATCGGAAAATAAAATAATCTTCAAATATCCACACTCCTTTACCCATGTTAAGGCTTCTTTAATGGCCATGGCTTCCGCTAAATGGGCATCACTCAAACTTCTAACCAGACCATTTTTTGCACCAAGAAAACCACCATTGCGGTCCTGAACAACAACACCAAAAGTGGCTTGTTGAGAATCATGGAAGACTGCTGCATCGACATAAACGGAAACCATACCTTCTGGGATCGTATTTTGATTCATGCTAGGAGGCTGAATTTGCATATTGGCAGAGGGAGTCACTGATATGGTCAGCCATTCATGTACATAGCGCTGCACCTCACAAACCAATTTTGCATGCTGCCAATCTTTCTGATTCCAAACCACATTGTTTCGCATCAACCATATGGACCAACATAATGCAATACATTTAAGGTTGGTTTGCCCTCCACTCATTGTTAGCTTCCCTGATAACCATTGAAGGAAATCTTCATCAGTGGTAGGAGGAACATAATCAGCAATAGAAACCCAAGTTGGAGCAGTGTAGGGGCACTCACAAAAAAGATGGCGAATAGTCTCTGGGTGCTGCTTACAAATCGGGCATAAAATGTCTACCTCCACTCTTTTATTTGCTAGTGTAGTCATAGTTGGTAGGATACTATGAAAGCATCTCCACAAAAAATTCTGCACATGAGGAGGAATCATGAGTTTCCAAATAGTACTCCAATTACTTGAAGGATTCACAACCCCATTTGCATGGGAACCTGACAACAGTTTATACCCATGTTTAACAGAATAAACACCCCTTATATCCCCTTTCCAACTCCATGCATCATCATAATCACATGCAATTGGAATTTTCAAAATTGCATCCATATCTCTCTGTTGGAAAATATTAGTAACAAGCATAGTGTTCCAATCTTTCAAGACAGGATCAATGAGATCACTAACCTTCATGTTAGTCCCCGGTGGCAATGGTGTATGAATGTATGGGTCGTCTTTATTTGGTAACCATGGCTGATTCCACACTGTTGTATTTCGGCCATTCCCTATCCTTCGAATACAACCTTGTCTCAACAAATTCTGCCCTGCAAGAATAGACCTCCAACAGTAACTCGGGTTAGCTCCAATTGTTGCCTCAAGAAAATCAACCTGAGGGAAGTATCTAGCCTTGTAGAGTTGTGCAGCAAGAGAGTCCCGCTGGGTGAGAAAACGCCACCCTTGTTTGGCTAACAGGGCCACATTAAACCTGCTCAGATTCTTGAAATTCATGCCACCATTTAATTTTGGGGCACTTAATTTTGTCCAGGCCATCCATCTAATTCCACCACCACTTCCTCCTCTTGTAGACCACCAATATTTATTCATAATTCTTTTAATGCGCTCACAGAAAGTAACCAGGAGGAAATATAAACTCATAGTATAGGTGGGAAGTGCCTGTGCAACACTTTTAAGAAGAATTTCCTTCCCTGCCTTTAACAACATTTTTCTGTTCCAACCATTCAACCCGTGAATTAATTTCGTCTCAATATAGGAAAAAACTTCTTTCTTATTTCAACCAACCCCCATAGGCAAACCCAGATATTTTCCTATATTGTCAGATTGAATAACGTTGAAAACTGCCGCCACCGCCTCTTTTCTTTCTGCCCCCGTGTTTCTGCTAAAAACAATACAAGACTTGTTGAAATTAACAGATTATCTTGACATTCTTTCATAAGTCATTAAACAATTTTTCACCGCAACAACCTCAGAAATGATGGCTTTAAAAAATAAGAGACTGTCATTTGCGAAAAATAGATGAGAGACTCCAGGTGCACTTCTAGCCACAGTACAAGGCATTATATCCTTCTTTCGGGTAGCCATGGTAATAAGATGAGACAAATACATAATACATATTCAATTTATGTATATATGCTATGAAAAATATGAGCAAGAATATTATTATTGCGCAAATCTTCTATTTTGAAACTAATTATAGAAAGAGCAAATTTATATGGAGTATTATTTATTGTCATTTGATTCGTAAATAATATTGAATCATTTTTCATGACATTTATTTAATTTCATAATCAAACAGATATCTTCTTCTTCTTTTTTTTTTTTTTTTTTGAAAATAATCAAACAGATATCTGTTTCGATTATTATTATTATTTATATTTATTCCATACAAGCAATTTAAATATATCATATTTTTGCATTAGAAATTGATATTACTACTATATAATATGATTCTTTTAAAAAAAAAAAAATACAAATACTAATTATTTACTTCATTGTTTCTAAAAATAATAAAATTGAACAACCAATAGAGAACAAAAATTTCCCTACAAGCAATGCTGACTTTGGAATATCCCGTAAAAAAACACCGTTTTATATATACGAGATTTTTTTTTTTCTTTTGTTCAAAATTATATGGTTATGACACATTTTTTCTTGAGTTATTCATGTAAGCACATTAGCCCCCTCAATTATTTTAAAAGTGATGGTTTCCCCCCTTGATATATTAAATTGACATTTATACTCTTAAAGTAAACATTTTATTTATTTTTCTTCTCCATCAAATTATTGCTTATACGTAGGGACGATCACGGTTCGATTCGAACTGAACCAGACACTATAGCAATTGAATTGAAAGTTTCCGGTTATGATTTAGATCCAGAACCCAATACTTAGATTTCAGTTTATTAAAATTATGAATCGAAAGAATTGGATCCCGAACTGTGAACCGTCTTTATTTTAAAATTTTATTTTTTTTAATTTTAAAAATAGTCTAAATTCAACAATAAATGTATTTTTTTTTTGTTCAAAACAGGAACCGATCGTTCCGATTTGTGATTTTAATAAACTCTAAATATCAGATTTCGATTCTAAATTGTAATTGGAATATTTAAGTTTATTTGCTATAGTGTCGGTTCGGTTTGAACCGAATCGTGGTCAATTTATTTTAAGGGTAAAAATGTCTATTTAACATTTTAGGGAGTGATGGGGTGAGGACCTCGGCCCAAGAAGAGGGGCCCACGAGAGAGGAGCCCAAGAAGAGGGGCCCACGAGAGAGGAGCCCAAGAAGAGGAAAAGCCCAAGATAGAAGACGAGGGTCAGTAATAGAAGAAGCCCGATGAGGGCCTGGGCCGAGTCCAGGAGTCGGTCCGGGCCCAAGTAAAGGAGGAGACTCGGCCCAGAGGCCATTAAGAAGCCTTCAAGTCGGTTTAAGAGCCGTTGAAGGAACACCCAATGCAGCATTCAAGAGGACTCGGTCAAAAGGGCCGTTAAAAGACCACAGAGCCGTTGGGCGACTCGGTAACAGCGACCGAACGGTCTGATAGTATAGATAGCCTTAAAAGCAATGATTAATGTACTTCAATTTGAATAGAAGGGAGCCTGCTAAATAAAGGCCCCCTCCACACTTGCAAAAGGGGAGTCCATGCCTAGAGAGTAAGATAGACCCACACTTTCTAATCATCCGACTACTCATCTTTGCGATCACTTTTTTGAAATGTGAATCCACCAACCAAAGGTTGTGTTGGACCTCCTTGGGCCCGAAAACCCAAAAACCAACACTGGCGCCGTCTGTGGGGATCGATACAAAGAGCTACGTGACTCTCTGAGCAGGGCGAGTCCCGAAGTCGAACGAAAGAGCGTCATGAACATATTGGAAGGACGAGACCAAGCAAACAACCGAAACAACGGGATAGAGGCGGATCTAAGAGACCAGTTGAACCAACGAAATGCTCAAAGTCAAGGAAATGAAACGGCACCGGTGAACCGGCAGCCGCCTATGATACCCCTCACCCCGGAACAACTCCACGCGATCGGATGAGCCTTCGCCGACGCGAGTCGAGGAGTGAGGGAACAGTCGGTTTCTCGGCCAATGCCTCGCCATCAACAACTGTCCCAGAGGCCGGAAGACGGACAGGAAAATCGACGGGCAGAGAGCCAGCCAGTACGATCAGTCCACTCAAGGCTGGGTCCGAATGCTGGGCGGCAGCCTGCACGAGAACAACTAGGAGAAAGGGAGCCCAGCCGCGCACCAGCAGGACCCCGAGATCGGGAAACCGGTCGAGAAAGAGCTCGCACCAGAAGAACTAAGACTCGGACACGTCGGACCGAGCGAGTAACGCGTAACGATGACCGACCGGCCCAATCTGAGGTCGGCGAAAGTACGGAGTCCACAGGAAACCACACTCACAATGAAGGCGACGTGGCCCAATTGGACCGGGAGGTACGAGATCTGAAAGAACAAATGGGGGGAAAGACCAAATCCCCCGGGCAGGCGTTGCTCACCGCTTTGCCATTCTCTTCCAAGATCATGTCCTACAAAATACCCAGCGACTTCAAATTTTCGGAACAAGCCACCTTCGACGGATCTGGAGACCCACGCGAGCATCTGCTTAGCTATCAGGCCAAAATGCAGGTCTTGGGAGTGCGAGACCCGGTGATGTGTCGCGCCTTCTTGCCCACGCTGAAAGGCTCGGCACAAAGGTGGTTAGTGGCGCTGCCTCCTAAGTCAATTCACAGTTTCGAGGAGTTAGCCAACCGTTTCATGAGCCATTATGCGGCCAACATCAAGCATCAGAAGGATCTGACCCACCTGGGAGATGTCCACCAAGAGGAAGGCGAGTCCCTGAAAGCCTACTTGGTCCGCTGGCAAAAGGAGATCCAGTCTATCGAGGAGGTCGAAGATCAGACCGCACTCACTTTTTTCATCGAATCTTTACGATCCGGGCAGTTGTATCGGGATCTGCAGGATAACCGCCCGACTACTTACGTGGAAGCCATACACATAGCCAATAAAAGGGCTAACACGGAGCAGGTCATGAAGCATAAGCGACAACGTGAAATCGGAGGATCCACCGGCGGAAAGAGGACCCGCGCGGAAACCAAGGAAAAGCGCCCGGAAGGGGCTCGGCGACTTGAGGTTAGACGTCCCTATGACAAGCCTATGATCCATCCCTACAGAGCAGTTCCTCAGCACCCGGTGCACGAGGTTCAAGCGGTCGCTCCGCCTCCGCCCCTGCCGATCGACGAGCGTATGGCAGGTGAAGAGACAGGTAAGAACTCTAAATACTGCCGCTATCATAAGTCTTACACCCATAGTACGGAAGAGTGCTTCTATTTGAAAAAGGTCATGGAGGGAATTATCCAGCAAGGGACCCCGCCTCCTAATCAGTGGAGGCGAAGGTCAATAGCACGAGAGGACGATGATCCCGCGGTCGCCGCCGAGAATAGCCGCGGAAAGCGGTCGGCCACAGAGGAGGACGAGGCCCAGTGGCGTCAGAAGCCAGTTATTAACATGATAGTCGGCGGACCAGAGGGCGGCGACTCGGCAAATACCAGAAAGGTCTGGGCTCGACAACTATACGTCGGAACAGTATATGGGCGAGAAGAAAGCTCGAAGAAAGTGTGCCGAGAACCGATCACATTTACTGACAAAGATTTGCCCACGGGAGAGACACCGCATCGAGATGCGCTGGTCATAGCGATGGACGTAAACGGAGTGGTCGTTCGGCGAATCTTGGTCGACACCGGAAGTAGCGTCAACGTACTATACCTCGAGACTTTCACAAAGATGGGGTTGACTCGAGAACAGCTGAATCCGGTCAAAACACCGCTCGCCGGTTTCACGGGAGACTCGGTGGAGGCAGAGGGGTCCATCACCCTGCCAGTGGAAGTCGGCAGCTATCCCGACGTGCAGCAGCTCAGCATGAAATTCATCGTGGTAAACATAGTTTGCTCACACAATGCTATACTCGGCCGACCAGGCCTGGAGGACTTGGGAGCATTGATTTCCATCGAGCATCTTTGCTTGAAATTTCGCACGCCAAACGGGATAGGAACGGTGCGTTGTGATAGAAGAGTCGCCCGCGACTGCTACCTACAAGCCTATAGGGGGATCGGCAAACGAGGAATGCAAGTCCACGAAATCACGGAAAAGCCCCCAAAGAAAGCAATGATACCCCGCCCGGAACCGGCCGTGGAATTGGAAGAAATCGAAATCGACCCTGAACGGCCGGACAGACGGGTCAGAATTGGTGTCGGCCTCCCCGAGGAAACTCGGGAGGAAATTATCCAAGTACTCCGAAAGCATCGACTGGTCTTTGCTTGGGGGGCCGGAGGATATGCCAGGCGTCAACAAGTCCATCATCGCCCACCAACTCGCCGTGGATCCGGACCATCGGTCGGTCGTACAGAAAAAGCGGTATCTCGCCAATGACCGAAGGGAATTCGTAAAGAAAGAGGTGGGCACGCTGCTAGCCGCGGGCCACATCCGAGAGGTTAAATACCCGGAGTGGTTGGCGAACGTGGTCCTCGTACCGAAACCCCCAGCATGGCGGATGTGCGTGGATTACACTGATCTTAACAAAGCCTGCCCGAAGGATCCGTTCCCCTTGCCACGGATTGACCAGCTGGTCGACGAGACGGCGGGGTCGACCCTGCTGAGCTTTATGGATGCCTTTAGGGGATATCATCAGATTTTCATGCATCCGGCCGACGAGGCTAAGAACGTTCGGATGACCCAGTATAAGGAGAAGGCGATAGAAATGCTGAAAGAGTTCGGAACATATGAAATAGAGCATATCTCCCGGGTGGACAACATCGAGGCCGACATATTATCGAAAATCGCCTTAGAAGGAATACCGGATCACCTCGCCAAGATTTGCCAAAAGGAGGAGTTAAGTCGTCCGAGTATAGAAGAAATACCATGGGAGGTCCAACAGGTAAATGTCGAGGAATGGGATCGAGAGAGAAACCCCGAGATGTTCTGGATAGAAGACATCCGGCGGTTTAAGGAAACAGGCGAATTACTAGAGGATCCAGGAGTCGCTGCAAGGATTCGACGAAAAGCCCCTTCATTCCAGATCATTGACGGACAGATGTACAAGCAGTCGTTCGGGGGTCTCTTTAAATGCCTACTCCGGCCCGAAGCCGAGAGGATAATGGATGAGGCGCACCGAGGGATTTGCGCCGCCCATCAGGGGGCCCACACGCTCGCCCAAAAGCTAGTCGTCCAGGGGTATTATTGGCCGACCATGATGAGAGATTGCGTAGAATGGATAGCCAGGTGTAACATTTGCCAAGCCTTCGCCCGGAAGGACAGTCGGCCGGCCACCTTCTACACGCCGGTCACCACGGTCATCCCTTTTGCTAAATGGGGAATCGACTTGTTAGGACCACTACTAGTCGCCCCGGGAAGCTTGAAATTTTGTGTAGTGGCCATCGATTACTTCACTAAATGGGTCGAGGCCGAGCCGCTGGCCACCATCACCGAGTACCAATGTCGACGCTTCCTGTGGAAGAAGGTGATTTGCTGTTTCGGCCTGCCCGAGCACGTAGTTAGCGATAACGGCAAGCAGTTTGACTGCCAAGCTTTCGCCGACTTCTGTCGCCGGCATAGTATACGACACACCAAGGTATCCGTCGCGTACCCCCAGGCCAACGGACAAGTCGAGAATGTGAACCAGACCATAGGGGACGGGATTCGAAAAAAGTTGGAGGACATCGGGGGAACTTGGGCGGATGAGCTCGACCGGGTCCTCTGGGCCTACCAAACTACACAAAGACAGGCGACTGGAGAGAGCCCCTTTTCCTTAGCATACGGCTTTGAAGCCAAGGTCCCGGTAGAGGTCGTTGAGCCCACCTACCGAGTCCGCAGTTATTCCGACGAAGATAACGAAGAAAGCCTTAGAATTGAAAAGAACTTCCTAGAAGAAAGAAGGGAAGTGGCGTGCGCCCGGATGGTTGAGTACCAACAAGTCGTAAAGAGGTATCGCGACTGGAGGATTCGCCCACGAGCCTTCCAGGTTGGCGACCTCGTGTTGCGGGATCGACAGGCAAGCCAGCCCACAGAAGGGGGCAAATTTGCGATTAAGTGGGAAGGACCTTATCACATTGCTTCAGTGGTGCAGGCCGGTACCTACAAGCTCGAGACCCTAGAAGGAAAACCCATATGCCGACTCTGGAACGTCATCCATTTGAAGAAATTCTACCAATAAAAGGTTAGACATGTACTCGAGTTTTCGAATCTAATAAGAAGACACCTTTTATCCTCGATCATTTCCCTCCACTCGGTGAGAAAAGATAGGAAACAAGGGCCCAGACCCTTAGTCGTTTCCGAGGAAAAGCCAAAAGGAGTCGCCTCGACTGAGGGACTCGGCGAGTATATAAAGAAACAACGGGGCACTGACCCTAAATCGTTTCTAAGAAAAGAAAAAGCCTAAGGAGTCGCCTCGACTGAGGGACTCAACGAGAAAAGATAGGAAACAAGGGCCCAGACCCTTAGTCGTTTCCGAGAAAAAGCAAAAAGGAGTCGCCTCGACTGAGGGACTCGGCGAGAAAAGATAGGAAACAAGGGCCCAAACCCTTAGTCGTTTCCGAGGAAAAACCAAAAGGAGTCACCTCGACTGAGGGACTCGGCGAGTATATAAAGAAACAACGGGGCACTGACCCTAAATTGTTTCTAAGAATAGAAAAATCCTAAGGAGTCGCCTCGACTGAGGGACTCGGCGAGAAAAGATAGGAAACAAGGGCCCAGACCCTTAGTCGTTTCCGAGGAAAAGCCAAAAGGAGTCGCCTCGACTGAGGGACTCGGCGAGTATATAAAGAAACAATGGGGCACTGACCCTAAACCGTTTCTAAGAAAAGAAAAAGCCTAAGGAGTCGCCTCGACTGAGGGACTCGGCAAGAAAAGATAGGAAACAAGGGCCCAGACCCTTAGTCGTTTCCGAGAAAAAGCCAAAAGGAGTCTCCTCGACTGAGGGACTTGGCGAGTATATAAAGAAACAACGGGGCACTGACCCTAAACCGTTTCTAAGTAAAGAAAAAGCCTAAGGAGTCGCCTCGACTGAGGAACTCGGCGAGAAAAGATAGAAAACAAGGGTCCAGACCCTTAGTCGTTTCCGAGAAAAAGCCAAAAGAAGTCGCCTCGACTGAGGGACTCGACGAATATATTGAAAAACAACGGGGCACTGACCTCAAGTCGTTTCTAAGGAAAAAGAAAAGTTTGCAGATTCGCCTCAACTGAGGAACTCGGCACAAACAGATGGAGAACCAGATCCTTGATCATGGAAGTTTAACAAAGCGGAAGAGCTCAGGGCCTTGAATTATGCCTGGGGAACCCAAAAGAAGAAAAGAGATAGAGGCAGTCGAAAGGAGCAAAGAAGACTTCATTAATAAAAAGGCTCGAGAAGGGGTGGGGAGGGGCAGCCCATACAAAAGAAGGCTACCAAATGGAAAACCCTAAACTACGGGGGAGGGGGTGTCAACATCAACTTCCTCGGCTTGAGCTTCCGCCGATGGTCTAGCAGGAAGAACGAGTGAGGAGTCTTCTGCCTGAGGAGGTGGCTCTGCAAGCTCTGAAGGCTCCGCCACAGGGAGAGCTGCCGGATCTGCAGTCGATGCGGGCTCTGCAGTCGCCGGCAGAAGGTCCAGCACTGGCTTGAGGCCCCAGCTCTCGGGAGTGAAGGCGGAATCTCGGGCCAGCAAGGCGGCATGGATCCCCATCTGAGCCTCGCGGAAACCTAGGCGATAGTCGCGCTCACCCAAGTCAAGGAGATAGTCATCTCCTTCCGGCGTCGCTAGCCACTCCTGGGCAATCTCCTTCTGCCGAGCCGCCACCGCCGCCTTCACGTCCGCCTCGAAGGCTGCCGACTTCTTGTAATCCTCCACCGAAGTTGCAGCGATGGTCGCGACCTTGTCCCGCTCCTCCTCCCACTGACGAGTGACCCTCAGCAGCTCGGAGGTGTGCACCTCCACCGACTTGGCATGCTTAGCCTGCTCTTCCAGGCGAGCCTCCTCTGTTTGGCGCAGACGAGTGGAAAGAGACTGGAGCCCCGTCTTGTAACCCCTTAGTCGCCTGCTCATCTCCATCTGGAAGGTGAGGTTCTGCAAGAACAAAAGAGGTCAGATAAAGAAGAAGAAAAGGACAAAAAAGGACGACAAGTCAGAAACACTTATGCGGTACGATTGGCGAAGCGAGGCCTCGAGGATGTACTCGTCCAGCATTGCGCCGGTCATCTCCACGTCCTTAGGCAGAAGGACGTGGTCGGCCCAGGAATGGACGGAAGAGTTGCCTTGCCAGATTTGGGCGTCCTCGTCCAGCTCGATGCCCAACCGGATCCTCTTTGGAGCCGGCGCGTCCGATTGCTCGACCGAGCGCTTAGAGCTTGGGTTCTCGGACGGAGGAAGAGGCGGCGCTCGGGAAGGCGAGGTGACGGGCGATGGCGTCAGGTCCACCACGGTACGTGGTGGTGGAGGAGTCGACCTCGAGGCTGGAGAAGCGAAAGACGAAGAAGCAGCAGCGGCGCCCGAGGCGCGTTGAGACAGTCGGCGCCTCATTTTCTCAGCCCTGTCAGCCATCTCCGGAGTGGGAGTCTCGGCTTCATCGGAGCTGGTGGAGTCGGAGTCGTAAGGACCTGCAAAGGAAGATATTAGTGTTAGCAGTCGGACAAAGAAAGAGAAAGAAAAAGAAGGACATGAGAGAACTACCTAGGGTGGCCGCGCCGTCGGGCAGAAAGCCTCGTTTCGCCATGGCTCGGACCCGAGACCAGTACTTGACAGAGTACGGCCCAAAGCCCCTCAAGAACTCGCCACCCTGGATCGCATCTTGGGTGAAGACGGTGCGCCGGGAGCAAGGCTTGAACAGAGCGGCCGGCCACAAGGTCGGAAAGGCGAAGGAAGAGAAAGAAGGACGAACGAAAAAATAATAGGGATTCCAGTCCTTAATGGAGTCGGAAAGCTCCTCGAAGAGTTGTCGCCCAGGACGGGCGGCGACTTGAACGAAGCCGGCGAATGTGAGCCGACCTTATTCACGGTGAACAAATACCGGAAGAGGTCTAAATCCGGCTCACGAAGCCACCAATGGCAGAGGTTGATAAAGCAGGTGAGAAGGCGGTGAGAGTTGGGTACCAACTGACCCAGAACGAGGTTATAATGACGAAGGAAGAGGGAGAGAAATGGACACGGAGGCACCCGGAAGCCAAAAGAAACCGAGTGTAAATGAATGCCCACACAGCCCTCCGGCGGGTCATAAATATGCCGGTTTTTCGGGGCAAAAACGAGGGCAGAAGGCCCGAGAAGGTAGCGGGCCATTTCTAGGTCCGCCGCTGAGATTTGCGATGGACGCCCCTCCGGTCGAACGATGGAGTCGAACTTGCCTCGCGGCCGTCCGGCACCATCCGGAAGAGCCGCCACCATCGTGAGAGGTGCCGGACTCAAAGGAGTCACCGCCCCCGAAGAAGAGGGGGTCGGTTGGGAAGAAGACGCCGGTGAGAGATCAAGCGGAATCTCCATACGGCGAGGACTGGAAGTAGAAGAAGAAGAAGTAGAAGTTGATGCAGGGTTCCCCGTCGAGCGACGGGAAGAAGAAGAAGAAGAAGAAGAAGAAGAAGAATCAGAGGAGGAAGACATTACCAACCTGAGAAATGCTAAGCGGAGGAAGAGGGCAAAGGCTCGGACTGAGTTCTTTTTTCAGAGAAATTTGGAGAAAGTGAAAGAAGAGGGAAGAAGACGGGTATTTAAAGGGAGTGAGAATCCCAAAGGGCGGCCACATGTCACCCTCTCATTGTGTAAGAGAAGGGTGACAAGAGGTGAAAGGACGCCGCATTTAATGCCTGGGAAAGCGAAACGACAGTTCAGGCCTAGGGACAGCCTGCAAACGGCGCGTCTACCCTAGGCTAGAACCGGGTTGCTGTGACCCGGCCTGCTAGCCGGAGGCCCATCATAGGCCTTGGCTTCTGGGCCCACTGGGTGTGGACACGAAGCTTCCAGAAGGGGCCCAGCAAAACCCGGCCCGTTTTAGCTTTGTTAGCACAGGCAACGTTTGTAAAAAGACCCAAGCCTAGGAGTCGGACGATTGGGCTGGGTGACTCCTAAAACATGGACCAGGAGCCGACCAATGAACAATACGGAGATAAAGGAAAAATGCTACAAGCAAACAAAGGACAAACAGTTTATTCGAAAAACATCAAGGCTTGGGACTCGGCCAAGTACAGAGTACAAAAGGGGCCTAGAACTCGGCCAAATATGAGACGCGAAGGAAAAGACGGATCACGGCTTGGCTCCCTCCTCCGACGGCTGAGTAGGTGGAGTACCCTCTAGGAAGTACTGAGGGAGGAAGGGCGGAGGACTCGGCTCAGGCTCCGGCGACTCGTCCAGATACACGGCCGGCTTCCCGTCGTCAATCATCTGCAAGGGCCTCTCCAATGCACTCGGAGACATAGCCACGCCAAAAAGAGGAGGAACCTCCCATACCTCCTCCTCCTCCGGGCCCGGATCGTTCACCACTGGTTCCACCTTACCATCAGCCGGTTCCGCGGGGGCCAAGTCCAGCATATCCGGAGACACCACGATAGGATCAGAACTTGAGTCGCCCACTAGATGTCCACCATTGGCCAGCCTTTTTCGCCTTAGCTCTTCCAGGCGAGCGTGCTCCTTTTTGCGAATGGAGAAGCGACGATCGCCGACTCTGTAACTCATGATCAAGAGTCTGTGGGCAGAGGTGGTATGAATCACCAGCATAAGGGGCCTTTATATAGCCTCAGGGGGGTGAGTATCTAGGCGGAAATCACGGAGCTAACAGTAAACTGCCATGATCAGGCCGGATTGGACGAAGGACAGGGATTTGTGTCAGGGGGTAGTTCCATTAAATCCGCTTGAAAAGAGTGATATTCGCACGATTGAGCTGAAAAAGGTAGATTCACCCAAGATATGGGGAATATTTGCAGGCGTCAAACTGAAAAGGGGCTGACAACATGGCCGACTCTCGGACCCATCAGCTGGGAGAATAGAATGAGTATCAGGAAAAGAATTAAGAAATAAACACCCTCCCAGAGGGAAACGTGATCTTATTATAAGAGGGGAACACACAAGATAAGGAGCTTATTACATCGCAAATAAATAAAAATGCTCATATGCATCACCCACTCGGCAACGCGGAAACCAAACTCGAACGAGGCCCATCACTCGCCGGGTGAAGAAGAATCACTCCCAAAGAACGTCTCCCCGGGCAGTCTAGTGGGAGACGGACAAAAGGTATCCCAGAAAGCTGGCATGATTGGCGGCACCACCGGCTCCTCGTCATCCGGATACAGTTCCAAGTATCGAGCGAAGTCGGCATCATTCATCAGGCCAGTGGCCGGCCCATCCAGGTCATCAAGTGGAATGGAGAAGGTCATACGAAAGGTCAGCTGCTCAGGGACGGCCACCTCCACGAAAGATCCGTCCTGAGCAGTCACCCTGGCAGTACTCGAAGGCGGCGGATTGAGTGAAGTCGGAACATTCTCCGTGCGAATCGGGGTTGGCGGCTGTTGAACAGAGGAAGTAGCACCGGAGGGAGACCACTGGGAGGACGACCGAGGAGCCTTCTTCTTATTCTCCCTCTCAGGTCGAGTCCGCTTGGAAGGTAGAGGGCGTCGAGGAAACCCAAAGTCGATCCGCTTTCCCTTCAAAGGCGAGCGACCCATGGTTGGTCAAGTGAGGAGAGATGTAGAAGACAAGAGGCTATTTAAAGGATCCATGCGGAGCATGGAGAATCCAAACGGCTCCGCTGAATCCGGGATGATAGCAGAGGATCCGGACGTTATGAGGTCTCTTTAAAGGCGGGATCCGATGGATGAAGGAATTGACGGTTACTACTTTCTCAAACCCGGATTAGCGGCCCGGGTATGAGAAAGTGAGGGACTAGTTTATGGGGTGAGGACCCCGGCCCAAGAAGAGGGGCCCACGAGAGAGGAGCCCAAGAAGAGGGGCCCAAGAAGAGGAAAAACCCAAGATAGAAGACAAGGGTCAGTAAAAGAAGAAGCCCGATGAGGGCCTGGGCCGAGTCCAGGAGTCGGTCCGGGCCCAAGTAAAGGAGGAGACTCGGCCCAGAGGCCAGTAAGAAGCCTTCAAGTCGGTTTAAGAGCCGTTGAAAGAACACTCAATACAGCATTCAAGAGGACTCGGTCAAAAGGGCCGTTAAAAGACCACAGAGCCATTGGGCGACTCGGTAACAGCGACCGAACGGTCTGATAGTATAGATAGCCTTAAAAGCAATGATTAATGTACTTCAATTCGAATGAAAGGGAGCCTGCTATATAAAGGCCCCCTCCACACTTGCAAAAGGGGAGTCCATGCCTAGAGAGTAAGATACACCCACACTTTCTAATCCTTCGACTACTCATCTTTGCGATCACTTTTTTGAAATGTGAATCCACCAACCAAAGGTTGTGTTGGACTTCATTGGGCCCGAAAACCCAAAAACGAACAGGGAGAAAAATAACCACTTGAATATAGTTTAGGGAGAAAAAGTGCTGTAAGTATATAATTCAGGAGAAAAAGTGCTATTTTCCCTTTTTATTTTGATGAAACCCATTTATTTATTTTTTATCTTATTTTCAGTTTTTAGAGAGTTTTAGAATTATTATTATTTTTTCAAAAATTCTCAACCAATAAACTGATAAAGTCTAGAACTCTGTAACCTGTAGACTGCACAGCTAGCTCCCAATGAGGTGATTAAAATAAAGAATTGGGACAAAAAAAAAAAAAAAAAAAAAAAGATTGCTTGAGCCACTGAAAGTCTGCAGCTATTGGCGGGTGGCATTTTCGTGATAATATGGAATCTCAGAGGCATATCCACAAGTGCTTCGATATTTACACCCAAAATTGACGTCTCTGACTCGCCCTTGTCTCATCCTGGCCCAATTCGCACTCTACGTCCGTCTGGAAAAGAAACACACCGTTCTCCAATCTGCGCCGTACATACCTCGTCCGCGTCATCGATCCGTGGCTTGCAGATCCAACGGCGAAATATCGCTTCATAACAAAACAACCAAAATCTCCCGACCCTGACTTGACTCGACTCGAGTTGCCCCTCTCGACTCGCCTCCACAATATCTAGAGTGAGAAAGGGGAGCGTTTTGGAGAGAGAAATAGAGAGAAAAAGAGAGAGAGAGATTAGGTTTTCTTCGTGCTCATTACCATTGCAGAAAACACCTCATATTTTAGGGTTTTTTTTTTTATCGTGTATCCATAAACTGCGATTTCTAAATATTCACTTGATTTTGTTTTGGGTTATGTTTTGACTGATCAAAGTTTTGGCTTCAATTGATGGATGAGATTTGGGAAAGAGCGGTGGAGACAGCTCTGGACGGCCAAACGGACTTCGCTTCGGTTCGAACATTAACTCTAGACGGAGCTGTGAAGTGCGTTCATGGTCGCTTGCCTCCGCCGGCCCTGTTCGAGAGGTTTCAGAACCTTCAGCACCTATCCATAGCAAACATCGGTGTTTCGTCCCTGGAACAGTTTCCCCGGCTTCATAACCTGCAAAAGTTAATTTTATCAGATAATAGAATCGCTGCGGGGCTAGAATTCCTCGTAGAGGCTGGTTTAAACTCTCTTCGGGACCTCGATTTGTCGAACAACAGGATTCAGGATATAGATGATCTTCGGCCGCTAGCAGAGCTCAAACTGGTCTCGCTTGATCTGTATGAGTGTCCGGTGACAAGGGTTAAGGATTATCGATCTAGGGTTTTTGGATTGATTAAGTCGTTAAAGTACCTGGATAAGATGGATGCGGAGGAAAATGAGAGGCCGGAGTCAGATGATGAGGAGGAGGAGGACGAGGATGAAGAGGAGGAGGATGATGATCCAGGGAGTGGGGAAGTTGACGGTGAAGATAGGCCTTACAGGGTGAGCAACGGGCACAAAGCTGGGAGTGATGGGGTGCTTGATGTGGATGAGGATGAGAGTGATGCTGATGAGGAAGAGGCAGAAACTTCCAGAGGGGGAGCTAGTGGAGTGAAGCAAGCTAATTCACATAAGCAGTCCAATGGTTTTAGAATAGCAGCAGCTGGTGATGATGACGAGGAGGATGATAACGATGAAGATAATGATTCAGCTGAGGAAATAGATGAAGATGATGGGGATGATGATGAAGACGATGTGGTAGAGGTTCATGAGATTGATGACACTGATGAGGACGAGGATGGGGTGGAAGATGATGATGAAGATGATGACGATGATGAGGATGAGGAGGAAGTGGATAATGATGACGGTGAGCCAGAAAGTACTGGGAGGCTGGCTAGCACAGAAGGGGAAATTGATGGACATGAGCAAGGGGAAGATGAAGATGACGAGGATGATAATGGAGAGACTGGTGAGGAAGAGCAGGGAGTGGAGGATGATCATGATGGTGAATTTGATGACGATGAGGATGCTGAGGATGAGGTGATGATCTCTTTGCCATGTTTATAGCTGAATTTATTGTTTTTTTTAAATGATATTGGCATCATAACAAATTGTTTGGTATCTTGTTTGTGCTATAGCCTTTCTTTCAATGCTTTTAGATAGATTTTGATAAATTACACACACCTGCACTTTCCTTTGTGTCTAATAGGTTAAGTAGACATCATATTCACTTCCTATCATAATTTAGATGTTTTATGTTGATTATTTGTTTAAATTAAATGAAAGTAGCAACAGTGCTGTCAAATGGTTAGGAAAGAACTTGCAAATGGTTCTCATATTGATTTATCTTAGTTGTGAATTTAGAATCCTCCTAGTCCTAGTGTATAAAGCGTCATGCTAGAAGTATAATGACTGCTGAATCATTTTTTGCCTAATTAATGTTCTAATGCCTAATACACTTTTCTGGTAGCACCTAATTGTATGGGTTTATTTTTATTTTGGTCAATTTGCAACCCCCTGTAAAAAGAGTAAAATAACATTTTAGAGATTTAAGTAACTATATATTTATTGTAGTATGGGCATAGATTATCTATGCTCTATATTTGCCTGTATAATTTATTAATTAATATAAGCAGCTTTTGACTGTAGCAGGTGAAATCTGTGCTAATAATAGTTTTTGACTGCTGTATTTAGCAATATAAAATGAATATGGACTAATTTGACTTTTTTTCCGCAGAAAGTTTAGGATTTTTGAATGAACTGATATGTCTTCTTTTTGCTCTCTCTCAAAGCTGTGTTGTTATACCAACTTGTTTGTATGTTACAGTATTCTCTTTGGCCTCTTTTACGTGTTAACTTTAGACGTTTCAACCATCCTCTCAAAACAGAAAACTCTCATTGGATGCTATTTTTGTTTTTGTTGTTTACTCTGTATTAATTATTGATGATGGAAAGTATTGTTGAGTTAACCTGGAGCAGTTGTTGTGAGTTGTGACCATGGCTTTGTGTTATAATTAGTTAATTTGTAATTTTTAAAGCAATAAGGAGCACCCCAGGTGTAACTGGCCTGAACCTCATCTTGTGAAAGTGAATTATCCCTAAATTGTTTGAGGATATAGTGATGAAATTAGCTTCATCTGATTTTCTTACTTTCTGTTATTTTTGAGACAATCCATGCAAACTGATCTATAGTAGTATCCTACCTTGCAACTCTGAAAGAATATTTCTTGAAAATTTTAAAATTTTGGTTAAACCAGTATTTCTCATGTTTTGTTTCTAGTCACTTTTTCATTGGTTCTTCTCTTGTGGGTATAGGTAGGAGTGTGATTTTAGTGAGATGATATTTAAGGTTTATGAATGCTTGCTTTTAAGTTGTATATATGTTCCTTTGCTACATGATGATGAGAGGAAGGAAGAGAGCAAGGGAGTTCTTTTTGTGTTAAAAATTCAACATGCTAACTTTCCCCTTTCCTATTTGGGTGGTTGTTTTTGCCTTTTAATTGAATGGCAATGTGCAATATTTTATTAATATAATGTTATTATTGTTGAGTTGGCAGGAAGAAGATAATGATGCTGGATATCTGGTTCAACCTGTTGGACAGGTGGAGGTAGATGCTGGAGGCAGTGATATGGAGGCTGCAAATGGAGACGAGGATCATGAGTTGGATGGAGGAGTGGAGGATGATGATGATGATGATGATGGTGAAGTTCAGGAAGTGCCACCATCCGTATCTAAGAAGAGGAAGAGAGATGGAGATGAAGATGATGGCAGTGATGATGAGGAAGATGACAATGCTGTAGACTATGGGAAGTCATCAAAGCGGCGTTAGTTAAAAAGAATGGTGGGTATTCATAATCAATCAATCAATCTTAAGACTTGCAGGAACAGTTTAGATTAGTCTTTGTTTTGTGGAGGACTGGGTAGAGTTTACTGCCTGCCACCAGTCTGTCGAACATATTTTGGAGGGAAATTGTGTCATGGATGATGGTTATACTATATTCAAAAGGTCGTTGATGATATATTTCCCGCTGTCATCCTTGAAATGGCCGTTGTGTTATTTTGTTCAAATGGAAGTTGGGAGCTTCTTCAACCCACTTGGTTTCAAAGCGGGAACTTGAATTTCATGGGTGAGGTGGTTGGGTTGGGTTAGGGTTTGGAAGTAGACAAGGAAACCCTCCTATCATTTATCATCCTCGCAATGATGTAGCAGAACATACGTACTACTAGTAGTAGGCTAGAATTTCTTTTTTCGGTACAATAGAAAAAAATTTTAAAAAAAGAAAAGAAAAAGAGATGGGATTCCTTCAGGTGGGGGTGAATAAAAAATATGTAAACTAATCTTTTGAAGTGTAATCCACGAATTTTACTCGGCAGTAGCAGTAATAGGCTAGAATTATCTCATTGTCAGCGAATGTTAACTTTTTTTTTTTTTTTTTTTTTTTCATTTTAAAAATCCAACTTGCTTTTAAATTTTTTTATTTATTTATCTTGACGTGTTTAGATTAGACTTCACATGTGCATTGTACGATTTGTTTTGTTGGAGGGCTATCCGGCACCGTTTTGATCAAAGAAGGCTTTGGGCACGTGCAAATGTCATTAACGTCAATAGCTAATAATTTTTTGACGCTTTGCAGGTAGTGCCAGATGGCAGTGGTGCCGTGCTTGCAAGAAAGATTCTTCTACTAGTAGGAGGTGTGAAAAGACAATTTGCAGTAACTTGTCAAACAAACCAGAAAAGAAAGGAAGACCAGATATTCGCGAGAGTCATTACCCAAGGTGCATTAATCTTGGGCCTTGTGTCTGGACCGGTGGGCTTTGGTGAACCACTTGTATATAAAAATTAATGGGCTTTTGACCCAGGTACATATTGGGCCGCCACGTGTGTGGAAGCGACAGCTTGACTTGTGGACAGCGGACAACTCAACTCACTCATTCATGAGTCATCATGCCCTTTCATTTTATATTCGCCATCGCCGAAGCTGGGCCGTCTTCTTCAATCCTCAATTGCTAGTACTACAGTAGAAGAGAGTAAGAAAGATGTTGCAGCTCCTCTCTCCATCATCCTCAAAATGGCTTCTTCCACCGCCCAACTTCTACCCTACCACAACCGCCACGTTTAAGGTAAGAGCAATGGCAAACCAGCGCAGCGAAAGCGACGGAGGAGGAATAGCAGAGAAACTGGCCATTGTCGGTGGATTGGTCTCCACGCCGGTGATCGGATGGTCACTCTACACCCTCAAAACCACCGGTTGCGGCCTCCCACCGGGACCAGGCGGCTCCATTGGCGCACTTGAAGGCGTGAGTTACTTGGTGGTGGCGGCGATTGTGGGCTGGTCATTATACACCAAGAACAAAACCGGTTCGGGTTTGCCCAGTGGACCATTCGGCTTGTTGGGAGCTGTTGAAGGCTTGTCGTATTTGTGTTTGCTGGCCATTATCGCTGTGTTCGGGTTACAGTTCCTTGACAAAGGTTCCATTCCTGGGCCTCTTCCCAGCGATCAGTGCTTCGGCTAATTAAGTTTAAGTTCAAGCTTTAGCTGCAGCTTCATCTTTGTTTCCAATTTTTGTTTTTAATGAATAATGAAATTATGTGTTATAGATAGGTTGATGCTTTTTATCCAATATCTGTGGCCTGCCTTCATTCATCATCTTCAACTAATATCCCATCCCATCCCATCTCCTAATGTATTGTGTACTCACATTTGTTTCTTTTTAATACACTTCGTTTCGGTTTTAGACTTTTATGGTGCATTCTTTCCGTGAAAAATAATTAAAAATGAATTAAATCTAAATTTTAATGAAAATAAAATTACTTGGAACTAGGTTCTGTAGGG
The DNA here is from genome assembly GCF_001879475.1 of Ipomoea nil. Lineage (NCBI taxonomy): Eukaryota > Viridiplantae > Streptophyta > Magnoliopsida > Solanales > Convolvulaceae > Ipomoea > Ipomoea nil. The sequence goes on along the minus strand of NW_017619627.1, from coordinate 289,408 downwards.
AACAGAGCTTTCAGCTCGTGTTTGGGTTAGTAAGTGTTCGTTTATTAAGATAAACGAGCCTAAATAAATTTTTGTAATTTTAATTACAAATCAAATCAACATAATTATTAAATTGAATAAATACCAGCAGACATCCTCTGACTTTGGTGACACTATCATTTTTAGCCCTCTACTTTTAAATTTATGACCATTAATCCGCTTAGTTTTGATTTCATTTATTATGGGGTCCTTCCGTTAGAATATGCCGTGTAACCCCGTTATGTCAAGGATACAATTGTCTTTTTACCATTGTAGAAAATTGAAATTATTACTTTGTTTTCGATATTGTATATACGGGGTACAATACGTGTACACGTAAAGGTTGAGACTCGGGTTCCTAATGAAGGGTTGAGAGGTTCCGGTCTTGCCTCGTTCCAAAAGTCCCCTTCAAGCTGCATTTAATACGCTTTATATATAGAGGGTGAGAGAAGGCATCTCCAGGTTCCCGGCAAGGCGGGCACGTGGCGGGCATGCACCGGTCCCTGGCGGGGCCGAATGTCTAGCTGCCACGCGGCGATCAAAGCCTGACCCTTCCTGGGTTCAAGGACCATGTACCAGATCGGGCCCGACCGACAAGAGCGGGCCGGTCGGTTTAGTAGCGATCCATGCCAGGGAAGGGACACGGTCGGGACAAGCACCTTCAGTCGGTCGGTCGGGCCAACTTGCGGGATAGCGTGGCATGCCCGTTTCAGCCGAGGTCAGATGTACGGGTGGTTACCGGTTGTAGAGCACGGATCCTAGGGGTATATCCCTATCACATAGCCCTCTGGCTCGCGAGTCGGACGATAGTTAAGAAGAGGAGCCCTAGCCACGCTTAGGGTTGATTTCCCAGAGCTAGGCTCGTGTGCATTGTGGTGCACGCTGCGCCCTCGATCGCGGACCGTCCGCAGGTGGCGAGAGACACGCGTCGCTTCGGGAGTGTTATCGAGATCTGGACCCGAAACATGGCATTGGAGCGTTTTTCCGACAACACTAACCCCTATAAATAGAAGCGAGGTTGGGGTCCCACTATGCTCTCAGTTCTCCTAGATGACGACCGGACGTTCTCGAGCGACCACAAACGATTCTCTAAGGCATTTGCTAAGTACTGTCAATCGGTACGTGATTCTCCTTTTATGCTTTCTTTAAATCTCTAAGATAGATTTAGGTTCTTAGGACCCGGTCAATCCTGACCCGTGTGTTCAAGTGGGGCATCATCATTGAAAAACCTCCCCCCTTAATCTTTTAGGGGCGAGATCATGACGAGCTCCGACAGCCAAAATCGTTCGATCCGAGATTACGGGAGTGACAGCGACGACGAGTCGGAAAGGACGGAAACCGAGCGGTCCACGTCCAGGCGATCGAACACGGCACAGAGCGACGGTGCTCGCACCCACCAGTCCGGCAGTGACAATGACCGCGCGTCCGAACGATCGGGGAGCCACAACACGGCAAGCGGGGGAGCCCGCGTAATCGAACACGACGACGAGGTCGACCAGGCGTCTCCAAGGTCGGGTGAACGCGGAGATCGTCCCAGCGGCAGTGGGACATTAACGGGGGCGATGGAAGCGGGTACAGCCGGGACCTCCGGTCGGGATCCCCCCGGTATATGGGAACCAAGGTCGCGGGTTGCAGCCTCACGCTATGGTAGTCGCCCTCGACCCCTCGCTTTCCCTGCGTCGGCGGCCCGCTTCGCCGACGACCTTCTAAATAAGAAGAGAATCTTGTTGAGCAGCTCGTCCGCCAAACGGCATCGAAGCCTCTTGAGAAAGAAGGAAGCGGAGGACGCAGCCGCTCTCCTGGTCGGTCGAGTCCTTTTCAGTACACGTAGGTCCCGGGGAACCATTAAAGATCGCACCCAAGGACTATGGCTTGGGATGCACTTGGATTCCCTGAAGACCCCTTTAACCCTATCTCTTCAGCCCGTTCCTCCTCGCCTTCCTCGGCTACTACGGCGTGTTACCGGGTCAGATCTGCCCCAACGCGCATCGGATCATAGCGTGTTTCCCGCAAATTTGCGCTTGACACGGTCTCGTCAGCTCAATGGAGTTGTTCAACTTCTTACACTCGGTTCACCCGCTCGCGGCTAGATACGGATGGGGATTCTTGGTGGCCCAGTCTCGAAGTCATCATTGCAACATCCTGCATCTACCAGATAACAACCCGGGATGAAAGAACCGGACTGTCTCCATCGAATACCCCTGGCAGCTCCCGGTTAAGAGGGCTTGGTCACTCCACTTCACCGTGTGCAAGTAGCCTGAACCGACCGAGGCCTTGCAATCGGCGACCGCGAAGATCTCGTCAAAGTTTTACGAGTTTCGGATCTTTCGGTCGGCTACCGAGTACGAGAGCGCTCGTCTAGAGCCGCCTCGGTATGACTTACCAGAGAAGTACACCCCTCGGTGAGCCGACGTGACGATTGCCATGCAACCGGCTGCACCCGCCTCCGAAGGAGAAGGTCTGTCGCGCAACGCCTACTTTCCCCGGGTGCGCATGCGAATGGCTCTCTTTCCTTTTTTCTCACCCTCTAACCGATTGTCTTTTTGCTTTCTACAGGTATGAAGCCCGGTCGAGGTTTCCAAACCGCGCCCTCCACAGTCAAGGCCCCGCGGCCGAAAAGCGGCCCTGGGCGGGAAGAAGATGGTAGCGTCCGATCCGTCTCCGGCCGCGGCGTCAGTTCCCTCGATCCCGACAGCCCTGCCGCTGGAGACGACCGCCCGGGGCCACTAGCAAGCGAGGCAAAGAGAATGTCGGCGAGTCCGAGGGAGTCGTCTAGCGGGCCCGCCGACAAAGTCCTCCCAGCTTAACCCCCCTGATGAACTCCTTGACGGGCGGCGATCTTCCTGGCAATCCACTTGCGAAGATGAGCGCCACTTTCCCGGCGGAGGACGACATGGCCGGGTGGACTCCAGAGCAAGTCTCCGAACGGGGAGCTCAAAACCTTGTGCGGGTAAGTGCTTTTCCCGATCTTTAGGACTATTTTACCGTTGGCACGTGGCTGATTCTAGTTTCTTGCAGTTGACCTGAGTGCTGACCTCGCTCTACTACTGGTCTAAGGGCGGAGCGGAGACCGATTCCTTAAAGAAGGAGGTGAAGGAGCTGCGGAAAAAGCTTAAGTCCGTTGAGGATAGCAAGGCGATCGCCGAGACCATCGCCAAAAAGGCCATCGGGGAGACCGCCTCGGCCAAGAAAGAGGCTGAAGACCTTTGATCGCAGCTGCAAGACCCAGCCGGTTTAACCACCTTCCTCTGTCGGGACCTAACATCCGCCGAACAGTTCTTCAAGGCCTTCGTAAAGCACAAAGTGGTCGAGTACATGATGTGGGTGTTCCGAAATTGGGCGTACGCGTCCGGGCAAAGGGACACGCATCGAGAGATAGGATCGGTCATCTCCGAAGTCTTTGAGGGTGATGATCTCTAGACAATCTTGTCGAATCTCCCGGAGAGCGTCACCGATGCCGTATGCCGAGGCGGAGGCAATTGAGCAGTCTACTGCTGCTGCCGAGAAAAATGACGAGGTCGAAAAGGGGCGCACCGGTTAGGGTGTCGTCCGTCGGGGGTTTTTGTTTGGGAGCCTGGACCCAAATGTACCGGGCACTAACTCTGTGAGACTTTAATGATATTCCGCTTTTTTGCCTAAGTTTTTGTGTTCAGTTTTGATCGTTTGAGCATTAATACAAATTTCACTTAGGTTTGGTCCTTTAACCGCCCGGTTGTTTAGGCATAAGTAATACTGTTCCGGTGTTTGGTTCGTTTGGGTGTGGTGCGATTGTTGTGGCACCGTGGAGACGACCGTCCGATCTAGCCCCCATAGTCCAAGCGTTTCGGTGGTGAAGCAGAGACCAAGGGTCGGGCTATTCTGACCGTTTGGTGTGATCGTCTCAACTCTTAAACATATGGAGCAAGTTTTTGGCACTTGGTGATTTCGCTTTAGATTTTCTATGCTCGGTTTAGCGGAGCGTCTACTGAACACACGGCACAAGTTTCGGCACTCAGTGAAACGCGTGTCTAGCCCCCTGAGGCCGAGCGCTAGGGAGATCGGTCAGTTAGATTGGACATTGATTTCTGGAAAGAAAACGCATGTCTAGCCCCCCTCCCCCCCCCCCCCCGCGCTAAGACGATTGGTCGATTAGGGGTTGGACTAGATTGGACGCTGATTTCTGGAAAGAAAACGCATGTCTAGCCCCCCAAGGCCGAGCGCTAAGACAAACGGTTGATTAGGGGTCAGACTAGATTGGACGCTGATTTCTGGAAAGAAAACGCGTGTCTAGCCCCCCAAGGCCCAGGGGTCGGACTAGATTGGACGCTGATTTCTGGAAAGAAAATGCATGTCTACCCCCCCAAGGCCGAGGGCTAAGAAGATCGGTCGATTAGGGGTCGAACTAGATTGGACGTTGATTTCTGGAAAGAAAACGCCTGTCTAGCCCCCCAAGGACGAGCACTAAGACGATCGGTCGATTAAGGGTCGGACTAGATTGGACGCTGATTTTTGGAAAGAAAACGCGTGTCTAGCCCCCCAAGGCCGAACGCTAAGACGGTCGGTCAATTAGGGGTCGGACTAGATTGGACGCTGATTTCTGGAAAGAAAACGCGTGTTTAGCTCCCCAAGGCCGAGCGCTAAAACGGTTGATCGATTAGAAGCGCACAAGTTTGGCCATAAGTTTTAGCAATGTTGCGGTCGTTCGGGTGATAAGGCCATAAGTTTAAGCGACATTGTAGTCGTTCGGGCAACAAGGCCATAAGTTTAAGCGACATTGTAGTCGTTCGGGCAACAAGGCCGTAAGTTTAAGCGACATTGTGGTCGTTCGCTCCGTGGGTGCGTTGTTAACGCTACCGACGGGTGTATCGGGGTGATCTTGCTTTTGCGGTCGGGCTCGAGCATAGTCTGTTGAACGAAATCGCAATTTGCAGAAAAAAGACGAGATTACATTACCCTCGTCCGAGTACATATGTCTACGTGATCGATCTCGGTCTCCGGTTACAAACGTAAGGGACGGGAAATTACAACTTTGCCGGCCGGGTACACAATTCTACTTTCCCTTCTCAGCCGGCAATTACAATATCATAATAAAAAAGGTTACTAACCCTTACAGACAATCAAAGCATAGGATTACAACCGCGACTCTATTGTCGGAATAATACCAAGTTTTCCAAGTTCCAAGTCCGGTCGGTGGGGCGGACGGTTGTGGATTCGAGCTTATATGTTCCTGGTCGCACTACGACCAAGACTACGTAGGGCCCTTCCCAATTTTGGGCTAATTTCCCCCCTTCTTGCGCCTGGCTGGCTTCACACTTCCTCAGCACATAGTCACCCACTTGGAAGTACCGGGGTCGGACGCGAACGTCTCGGTTCGCCTTCACCTTTTTCTGATATTCTGCAATTCTTCGAGCGGCGAGTTCCCTCTTCTCTTCGACACAGTCGAGGTCTAACGTTCGTTCGTGAACATTGTCCTCCTCCTGATAAGCTTTCTCTCTAGGGGTCGGGATCCACGCCTCAATCGGTAGTTGGGCCTCTGCTCCGTAAGCCATGGCAAAGGGCGTTTCTCTGGTTGCCTCTCTCGGAGTAGTTCGGTATGTCCACAAGACAAATGGGAGTTCGTCTGCCCATGATCGTCCAGCGGAATGGAGCTTTTTCTTGAGTCCATCGGGGATCGTTCGGTTGGGGTTTCCAACTTGTCCGTTTCCTTGTGGGTAGGCTACTGACGATAGGGACAAATCGGATGGACTTTGTCCCTATCGTTGTTAGGAAGTTCTGGAAGTTTCGGCCCTCGAACTGTTTTTCGTTGTCGGTGACGATCTGCACGGGCACCCCGAATCGGGATACTACGTTTCGCCAGACGAAACGAGTAGGGATGGCAACGGGGCGGGGCGGGGACGGGGAATGGGGTCCCCGTCCCCTTCCTCGAATTTGCCCCCCATTCCCCGTCCCCGCCCCGTTCCCCGGCGGGGATGGGTAATTATTCCCCATCCCCGTCCCCGCGGGGATTTTTCGGGGACGGAGAATCTCCGCCCGTTTTTTATTTATGCAATTATGCCTATTAAATAAAAAGACTAATTTTTCAAAAAATAAAAATAAAAAGACTAAACATAAATTAATACAAATATTCAAATTGTTTGAACTCCTTCAAACTTACAAACATACAAATATCCAAACTTACAAACGGTTCAAACTCCTTCAAACTTACAAAACAAATATCCAAACTTACAAACTGTTCAAACTCCTTGAAAAAAAAAAGACTAAACATAATTCTCAACATTCAAGTACTGTAGTGGTCCTCATTTCCTCAATTCTTCATTGATAACCTGAATAATAATAATAATAATAGTAATAGTAATAGTAATAGTAATAGTAATAGTAATAGTAATAGTAATAGTAATAGTAATAGTAATAAATAAAAATAGTAATAGTAATAGAATAAATAGTAATAGTAATAGTAATAGTAATAGTAATAGTAATAGTAATAGTAATAGTAATAGTAATATAATAGTAATAGTAATAGTAATAGTAATAGTAATAGTAATAGTAATAGTAATAGTAATAGTAATAGTAATAGTAATAGTAATAGTAATAGTAATAGTAATAGTAATAGTAATAGTAATAGTAATAGTAAATAGTAATAGTAATAGTAATAGTAATAGTAATAGTAATAGTAATAGTAATAGTAATAGTAATAGTAATAGTAATAGTAATAGTAATAGTAATAGTAATAGTAATAGTAATAGTAATAGTAATAGTAATAGTAATAGTAATAGTAATAGTAATAGTAATAGTAATAGTAATAGTAATATATAGTAATAGTAATAGTAATAGTAATAGTAATAGTAATAGTAATAGTAATAGTAATAGTAATAGTAATAGTAATAGTAATAGTAATAGTAATTATAGTAATAGTAATAGTAATAGTAATAGTAATAGTAATAGTAATAGTAATAGTAAAATAGTAATAGTAATAGTAATAGTAATAGTAATAGTAATAGTAATAGTAATAGTAATAGTAATAGTAATAGTAATAGTAATAGTAATAGTAATAGTAATAAGTAATAGTAATAGTAATAGTAATAGTAATAGTAATAGTAATAGTAATAGTAATAGTAATAGTAATAGTAATAGTAATAGTAATAGTAATAGTAATAGTAATAGTAATAGTAAATAGTAATAGTAATAGTAATAGTAATAGTAATAGTAATAGTAATAGTAATAGTAATAGTAATAGTAATAGTAATAGTAATAGTAATAGTAATAGTAATAGTAATAGTAATAGTAATAGTAATAGTAATAGTAATAGTAATAGTAATAGTAATAGTAATAGTAATAGTAATAGTAATAGTAATAGTAATAGTAATAGTAATAGTAATAGTAATAGTAATAGTAATAGTAATAGTAATAGTAATAGTAATAGTAATAGTAATAGTAATAGTAATAGTAATAGTAATAGTAATAGTAAAATAGTAATAGTAATAGTAAATAGTAATAGTAATAGTAATAGTAATAGTAAAATAGTAATAGTAATAGTAATAGTAATAGTAATAGTAATAGTAATAGTAATAGTAATAGTAATAGTAATAGTAATAGTAATAGTAATAGTAATAGTAATAGTAATAGTAATAGTAATAGTAATAGTAATAGTAATAGTAATAGTAATAGTAATAGTAATAGTAATAGTAATAGTAATAGTAATAGTAATAGTAATAGTAATAGTAATAGTAATAGTAAATAGTAATAGTAATAGTAAAAAAAAAAAAAAAAAAAAAAATAGTAATAGTAATAGTAAATAGTAATAGTAATAGTAATAGTAATAGTAATAGTAATAGTAATAATAATATGAACCATTAAACAATAAACACTAAACAGTAACAATAAACACTAAACACTAAACAGTAACAATAAGATGACAAACTAAACTAAAGAGTAGGATTAGAAACTAAACTAAACAGTAACTAAATAGTAAGATTACAAACTAATTAAACAGTAAAGATTAAAAACTAAACTAAACAGTAAAAATAAACACTAAATTAAACAGTAAATATTACAAAAATAAACACTAATTATAGACTAAACAGTAAACAGTAAAACTAAACCAGTAAATTTACAGACTAAAGATTTCAGTCACTAAAATAAACAGTAAGATTAAAAATTAAACTAAACACTGGCCAGAGTTGAATTTACCTTCACAGTTCAAGGGAGAGGCGGCAAGAACTCCAGAATGAAACTAATGAGAAGATTAAACTAATTAAACTAAAGAAAAAACAAATTAAACTAAAGAAGAAACTAATTAGAATATTAAACTAATTAAACTACAGAATAAAGTTAACAAAGTGAAGAAACTAAAGAACAAAGTAATTAAACTACAGAAGAAGTCAAGAAACTACCTTAGTGCCTACCGACGGTCGACGGAGTCACACCGCACATGACCATGGACTGTGGATTGTGGACTATTGTGGCCAGAGACAGACGAGCAGACGACCAGAGGCACTCAGACAGATGGACGACATGACGAGCAGCCGGAGCAGGTGAGCAAACGGCGGTAGATCTTTTACGGACGGCGGGCTAGCGAGTAGCCACTTGATAGACGACAGAGGAGAGGTCGAGAGGAAGGTAGAATGAGATAGGACTGAGAGGAGTGAGCGGACTGCGGACTTAGGGTTTGGGCAATCTGCTAGGGTTAACTGATTAAGTCTATTATATATTATAACATATATTATTATTATTATTGTTATTATTATTATTATTATAATTTAACGGGGAATCGGGGACAGGGCGGGGGATCGGGGATGGGGACAGGGCGGGGAATGCATTCCCCGTCCCCGGCGGGGAATGGGAAATTGCCCCCATCCCCGCCCCTGGTCTCCGAAAAAAATTCCCGAACCCGCCCGCATCGGGGCGGTGGTCAGTTTTCCCCGTCAGGGGCGGGTTCAATTGTCATCCCTAGAAACGAGCACATTGCTGCGATGTAATAGTGGCCAGGGGTTCCGCCTCGACCCACTTGGATAAATAATCAATGGCAACAATTATGAACTTGCGGCGCCCGGAGAGCTGCGGAAATGGTCTGATGATGTCTACTCCCCACCTTGCAAAGGGGATGGCTGTGCTGGCCGGGTGATAGAACGTGGCGGGTCTGCTAGGCATCTTTGCAAAGACTTGGCAGGTCTCACATTTTCTCATTAACTTCTCGCAGTTGAGTTGTACGGAGGGCTAATAATATCCGATCAGCATGATTCGTCGTGCTAGGGACCTTCCTCCCTGGTGTGAAGAGCAAAGCCCCGAGTGCAACTTGTCCATGACAAGATTGGCTTCGAAATCAGTCAGGTATCTCATCAACGACCCTCCGTATGATCGTCGATAGAGGCGACCATCCATCACTTGGAATCTTGGAGCGCGGAGTTTCGCCTTGCGCGCTCTTGCTTCATGTTGTGGCAATCATCCATCCTCCAAATACCCCATGATGTCGGTTATCTTGTTCTCCTCACGCGGTTGGACGAGCATCACCCGGTGATGGTTGATTGTCGGGGTCGGTAAGACAAGAACCCGAGCAACTTTAGAGATATGCTCCAGGGCTTCCAGACTTAGCTTAGAGAGGATATCCACGTCCGCGTTATCCAGCCGGGGAACATGCTTCACCACATAAGCCTTGAAGGTGCTGAGCTTCTCGAGTGCCAGATTTCGGTAATGGCTCAGGCGCTCGCCGTTAACTTCGAACTCCCCGAGGACCTGTCCAACGACCAGGGACGAGTCCGTTCGAGCTTTGATGTACTCCGCCCCAAGGTCTCTTGCGTGTTGCAGTCCTGCGATGAAGGCCTCGTATTCCGCCTCGTTGTTGGTCGGGAGAACCAGTATATCAAGGCATAGTACACTTTGAATCCTTCGGGACTTGTCAACACAACTCCTCCTCCCAACCCCCTCTTGCTGCTTGAACCATCGGTGGCAACTTACCACCAGGAAGCAATCGGCATCTGCCGATCGCCGGGTCCTCCGTGAAGGTGTCCCGAGCGGTGCATTAGACAACAAAATCTGCTAATACCTGTCCCTTGATGGCCGGTCGGGGTCTGTACTCTATTGAAAATTGCGTGAGCATCATTGCCCACTTTATTAATCGTCCGGAGTAGGTGGCCGTGCGGAGAACAGCCCCTATCGGCTGGTCGGTAAACACTCTGATTACCCTTCCCTGGAAGTATGGGGTGAGTTTCTTTGCTACGACATATAAGGCCAGGACCACCTTTTCTAGCCGAGAGTATCGTAGCTTGGGACCCTGGAGAGCATGGCTGACATAATAAACGGGCCGTTGTATTCCCTCCGGGTCGGTGCAGCACAGAATGGCGCTGACTGCCCGATCCGATACAACAAGGTACACGTCTAGGTCCTCGCCCGACTTGGGTTTGGAGAGGACAATTGGAGACATCAAGTATTCTTTAAGTTCTGCAAATGCCGCTTGACTCTCTGCATCCCACGTGAACGCGTTAATCTTCCTTAGGGTCTTGAAGAAAGGCAACGCTTTTTCCGCCAGCTTGGATAATAAACGGCTGAGGGCGGCTAGCCTTCCGGTTAGCTGCTGGACCTCTGAGACCGTGGTTGGCGGTTGCATTTCTAGAATGGCCTTCACCTTAGCTGGATTGGGCTCTATCCCCCGCTTCGTCATCATGAAGCCTAGAAACTTCGCAGTCTGTACTGCGAACGTGCACTTCGCCGGGTTCAAGCGTAGCCGATATGTACGCATTACTTCTAAGCAAGTTCGGCGGTCCCGGGCGTGGTCAGATTGGTCGGAACTTTTGACGAGCATGTCGTCAACGTATGCCTCCATTGTTCGGCCCAGCTGCCCCTCGAATAAAGTATTGACCATCCTCTGGTACGTTGCTCCGGCATTTTTGAGCCCGAACGGCATGACCCTATAACAATAGAGGGCATCCAGGGTAACAAAAGACGTCTTGCTTTCATCTTCCTCGGCCATCATTATCTGGTGATAACCCCTAAAAGCATCCATGAAGCTCATGAGGTCGGCTCCCGCGGTGTCATCTACCATCTGGTGTATGCTCGGAAGCGGGTATGGGTCTAACGGACAGGCACGATTCAAGTCTGTGTAATCAATACACATCTACCAGGTGGGGGGCTTGGGGACCAAGACCACGTTCGCGACCCAATCCGGGTAGGCGACTAGGCGAATATAACCAATCCCCGCGAGGGTCTTGACTTCATTTTTTACAAACTCTCAGCGGTCGCTGGAGAGGTGTCTCATTTTTTGTTTCACCGGACGAGCTGTCGGACTAACTGCCATGCGATGACATATAACCGATCGGTCTACACCTGGCATATCTTCCGGGCCCCACGCGAAGACATCCGAGAACTCTCTTAGTACCTTCATGATGGCGCTTTTAAGTTCCAGGGGAAGCCCTCGTCCGATCCTGATTGTCCGCTCCGGTCGATCGACCTCGATCGGTATCTTTTCTACCTCATCGGATGGTTCCGGCTGTTCCTTTCTCTCGGCCTCTGATCTCTTGGAGATGGAGTTTACTTGGGAATTCCATGCTTCTTTCCGGTCTACTGCCTTCCGATAACACTTTCTAGCTGACCGGACATCACCTTGGACGACACCGACTCCTTCTGGGGTCGGGAACTTCATGCACAGATGGGGCATGGAGATGATTCCCTCGATGGACACAATGGCCGGTCGCCCCAAGATTGCGTTGTGGACACATTGCAAGTTGACGACGATAAATTCCATCATGGGCCTTACAACCGGGGGATGATTGCCAATCTCCACCGGTAGTGCTATCTTGCCCTCAGGGTGAATAGTGTCGCCGGTGAAGCCAGAGAGGGGGGTTCCGATTGGGATGAGTTCGATCGGGTCGAGTTTAAGTTTCTGGAAGACGTCCATGTACAAAGCGTTCAAACTACTTCCTCTGTCAATCATGACTCGCTGCACATCTGTGCCCATGATGTCGATCGTAACCACTAAAGCCTCGGCATTATAGTCCCCACCCTCGGGCATGTCGTTCGGGGTAAACGTGATCGGTTCCAGTATCTGTCTTTTCTCCCCGGTTTTCGACCCTATGAGGCCGATCGGGAGGCGTTCTCTGGACCCCAATCCATCTTCGAGGCCTCCGAATATGACATGGATTACCTGCTTTCCGGACGGGGGGTGCGAGTCGTGATCCCGGTCGTGGTCCTTATCCTTCCTACTTTTGTTCGACTTCTAGAAAGGGTTCTTCCAAGAAGATTTTTTCTCCTCCTTTTTGACCGTGAACTCGGTTAACTTTCCCGATTGCAGCAAATCCTCTATCACCTGTCATAGAGTGGTGCACTCTTCCGTCTTGTGCCCTTTACTGCGGTGATAAGTGCAATACTTTGTCTTGTCACGGCCTTCTCTCTGAGGCTCGGGCAGCTGGATTATATTACATGACTGTGCGACCGGAGGACATCGACCGCCGGTTTGTTCAACGGTGTGAAATAAGGCAACCTACCCCGACCTCTGCCGACTTCCGCCTTGTCAGCCCTGTGGCTTCCTACTGCCCTCGGCCTCCTGCTGCAGTTGGGCCAAGTTCGCTTCGCCGGCATTGGCGTAATCGGTGACCTAGCGGATGGCCTCGTCATAGGTGGTCGGTGGGTGCAAGATGAACTCCTGGTACAAAGCTCCCGCTCGTAGATTGGAATGGAGTACGTTTATCGCCGTACGGTCGTCTAACGGTTCGACTTCCCCGACCGCGGTCTTCCATTTGACCAAGAAGTCTGTCAAAGACTCGCCTTCCAGCTGCTTAGCCTTCTCAAGATATGTGAAGTGCTTTCACACTTCTTTAGACGTTGTAAACTTGTGCACAAATTTCTTCGCCAATTTAGTAAAGTATGCGATCGATTCGGGTTCCAGCGTTTTAAACCAATCTGCCGCCCCGCCGGTTAACGTGGAATAGAAAGCTCGACACATCACTGCGTCGGTCACTCCCATCATCAGCATGTTACCGTAGTAAGAGTTGATGTGGGCTTCGGGGTCAGTTTTCCCGTCGTAACCCTTGTTCCCCGAGATGCTCAGGTCATGAGGGTACGGCAGGCTCATAATGTCGGCCGTGAATAGGTTGCGCAGCAGCGGCGCTTCAGGTTCAGCTGACTAATGGCCGTGCTCCTGTCTCCATTTGTTGAACTCCTCCCGAACCTGTCATAGCAGTCCTTTAGCTTCACTCTGCGGATCATCGCGGTCAACGGCTCGTCTTGCCAGCCTTTTGGATCGGCAATTACTGACCTCCCGCAACCCTTCTCTTTGGCTGGGAAGCGGGGCATTTACAGATTCCTCCACCTCCTGTCGGGCTCCGACTCGGTGGTGTACTGACGGTTGAAGGCGCACGAATGCGCTGGTCCTCGCAGGGACTTCCTCAGCCCTCTGCTTGGGTGCGCCCGTCGGTCCAAGCCTTGATCGGGCGGGTCGTTGCTCGGACTGGGCGCGACGGAGCTCAGGGGCCACCGTCGGCGTTGATGCAACTGACTGTTCATGTTTGGGCATATTCGGTACCGGCATCGGCACGTACGGTTGATAGACGCCCAGTGCCGGGGGGTACTGGTATTGAGCTCCGGAAAACCGTTGGGGGCTTTGCCAACACGAGAAGGTAGGATCAAGCATCCCAGGGGGTACATCGGGTACCGGAACGGCATCTATCCTGCCATGGCCGGAAATGCTAGCCCCGATTGAATGAAGTTGACAGGATCCGGGGTCGGTCCCCTTCCTGGTGGTATATTGAGATCCACCCGTGGATTCCCCTGCGAGCGGAGGTTCGAAATGCTCTCCTCAGCCTCCGCATCGTTGTGGAAATCCATGAACGGAAACATATTCTAAAGGATCGGTTTTGTTGTTGCCGAATGGCTTTTAGTTCGATCCGCACAGACGGCGCCAAAATGGTATTGTATATACGGGGTACAATACGTGTACAAATAAAGGCTGAGACTTGGGTTCCTAATGAAGGGTCGGGAGGCTCCGGTCTTGCCTCGTTCCAAAAGTCCCCTTCAAGCTGCATTTAATGCGCTTTATATAGAGGGTGAGAGAAGGCATCTCCGGGTTCTCGGCATGGTGGGCACATGGCGGGCATGCACCGGTCCCTGGCGGGGCCGAATGTCTAGCTGCCACGCGGCGATCAAAGCCTGACCCTTCTTGGGTTCAAGGACCATGTACCTGATCGAGCCCGACCGACAAGAGCGAGCCGGTCAGTTTAGCAGCGATCCATGCCAGGGAAGGGACACGGTAGGGACAAGCACCTTCAGCCGATCGGTCGGGCCAACTTGCGGGATGGCGTGGCATGCCCGTCTCAGCCGAGGTCGGATGTACGGGTGGTTACGGTTGTAGAGCTCGGACCTCGGGGGTATATCCCTATCAGTTTTCATACTTCTACTTGGTGAGGAGTCTTTTCCACGTTATACTCAACTCGTACATGCATTTTTGGTCTCCTCCAAAATCAATTTTTCACTCTTAACAAAATCCTCGCCCAAAGATGCTAAATACTCCCCGAATTCCTGAAAGAGCTCCAGCAAACGAACTGCACATTCGATACATGTCCTTGTTATCAAGATGAAGAACAAATTAAATGCTCTAGTCAGATTTTAGTTTGGGAAAACATCATTTAAAGATCAAAATATGAGTGATAAAATTTCATCTTGCCTTCAAAGGGTATCTGCAGATTTGGGTAGTTTCAACGTCTATCAACGATACACCATTTCCTACTGCTGCAGCAAGAAACCTTCCACGGGTGGGCTGGAACCTGACTTGACTTGCAAGAACCTGAGATGATTTTGGAAAATATATAGAATTTATGAAGAATTAAAAAAAATTCAGCAAATAAATTATCAATCGATTCAATCCAAGAAAACTCGATAAAATCATGAAGAACAAGTGTGTTGAATGCCAACATCTTCCTCCGATCCGCCTCCTCAACCTGAATGTCCACCTCTACTGTCGTCCCCATCGCTTATTCTACCGTCATCCCCACCGCCTATTCTACTCTCACCACCACCACATACTCTGTCATCACCACCATCTGTTGAGAATGCTGGGCAATGATTACAATAAAAATATATAATAGCGGTAACAGACCGTGGAAGAAAAGGGCAAGAATCTTATGCCAAATTTCCTTTGAAATTTGATGGAATTTACTGCTACCACGCCCAGATTATGTTGTTGAACGGAAATTGCACTGTCGCTTGGAATTAATCAGCTGGTGAAGAACAATTCACTGCCAAGAATTAATTGCCAGAAAGAGGCAGCCGTCCGAAAATTTGCACTGCTTCCAAGGATTTGCACCGAAGGAGATTTCACTCGCAGGTTGCAAAGATAATCATCCGCCGTTGAACAAACGCTCCTTCTTTCGTATTTGTTCCGTCGTTCTTCGCTAATGATATTACCGTACCTTCCACCACCACCTCTGCCACCAATTCTGTCGGTAGCGCCACTGCCCATCTGCAGTCCACCACCTCCTTATACATAACGGGGTAATAATTTCAACAATTATGAAAAGACAATCGTATCCTTGACATAAGGTTACACCGCCTAAGCTAATGGAAGACCTCATATAAATAATTAAATAAAGATGAAAAGAAAATCAAAGTGAATAATAAGAAAAAAGATTTTAGTGGATATGAGAGTAATTCACAAAATTAATTTGAGTAATAATTGTTGATCCATAATTGAGAATTAACATTGCAATAATTATGTTATGTTTCTAACATTAATTTATTTGATATAAATTTAAAATTCAGAATCAATATTTACATAAACATCTACACCTACTTCAACACTATAAATAAATCATCATCCACAGGACCACAACCAATACTACAATTATGTTTTGGTCGTGGCTGGAATTGGGAGGATGGTCGTGGCTAGAATAGGGAGAATAATATTTCTGGGAGTTTAGATCTCTTATAGAGCTTTATACCGTGTGATCTGGGAAGATGAATCAAGAATTGCGCAGTAGACATGAAGAAAAAGCTGAGGATAAAAATCATACCTTGCTTCTGAACCTGGGGCTCGATTCTTGGAGCTGTTTTTTCTTGAAAGCAGAGGCAACTGTTAGCCGTAGCTCATGAACGCTAAAAAGAAAAAGCAGCTTACATAAAAAGACTATTTTGCCCTCATGAATAAAAAATTTAAAAAGGTTTAAGTTTTTTCCAGCCAATTTTCACTGGTGATTTGGTCGGAAGGACCAAATCTGCTAAAAAAAACATAGTTAAAGGACTAAATTGTTAGTTTTAAAAGTCATGGAGCCAAATTAACATGCCCCCTATAGTCATAGGATCAAAAATGTAATTTGCTCATTTGTTAAATTAATAATAGTCCGTACAGCGCACGGGACACTTACTAGTAATTTTTAAAACAAAATAAACAAATTTTAGAGCTTGGTTTATAAATTAACAAAGTCTAAATAATTGTATGGATCGTTTACTAAGATCTCGTGAACAAGCTTGTATGCGTTCGTTTAGTAATGTTTACGAATATGTTCATGACCAAGCAGTTAAATATATAGTTGTGCTGTTTGTTTTGTTATTATTTGCGAACATAGATTATTTCTTGTTTACGAACGAATTGTAATCATGAACATGAGCCTGTATTTCGTGAACGTACGTCTTCGTAAACATTAACGAACACTAATGAACACTTAACAAATTAAACGAACACGAACAGAATTCTTAAAACCTTAACAAACGAACACGAACACTCCAAAATTTTAACAAACAAACATAAACAACCTCTGTTCGTTCATGTTCAATTCGTTAACAACCACATTTGAAACTCTATAAAGGCTCACTCAAATGCTAGATAATTCTACATAATATTTTAATTGGAAGAACAATTTTTTTTGAATGCTACTGACTCTATTACAATGTTCATAACGGCAATTTATATCGTGCACCACGACGCACATAACAATGTGCGCCTAGACACAAAACGCGTGTGTTTCAATTGCTGACGTCACTCCGTCCGTCCAAACTCGATTGTGTGTATTCAATTAAAAGTTTTTGTGTATTGCGTTATGAGTATCTATGTATTCAGTTAAGAGTTTCTTTTATTATGTATCATGTTAGATTATGTGTACTCAGTTATGAGTTTCTGTGTATTCTATTATGAGCTTATGTATATTCGAAACAGAAAATATTTTTTTTTTGACAATGCACCAAAACGACATCGTTTTGGGTTAGGCGGAACGCACAATGCATTGTGCGCCATGGTGCACGTTATAACGATTGGTTCATAACTACTTTCTCAACCTATTAAAGCACAAAGAGTCAAATATAGGAATCCAACCTTGGTACCATTAGACCATAAAGTCTTGGCAGAAGAATGTTAAATATAATATTTACTTAGTCTGATTGCACTATTGTCAAATTCTTAATCTTTTAATTGGAATGATTGTAATCAAACTATTAAGCTACTCTTATTGTTTTAATTGATTATCCAAACAAGCCTCTAATTAATAACAGTCCCAAATACACTTTAGTCTTTTATTAGTGGATTGTTGATGTCATACTATGAACAGGGAAATAAATGCACTTTAGTCTTCTAGTAGTGGTTTGTTGATGCCATGCATGGGAAATAAATTAGTTAAAGCAAAAGCACGAAGCCACAACTTTCCAAATTGAAAAGTTGTCCATTACTAACCTAAAATGGGATGGTTGAGTATAATATAATTTGTGTACAATAAGATAATAAACCTAATTTTTGTTAATACTTATTTGGTTAAATTTGTTGTAAAGGACTCTTCAAGGGCAGTTGGGCGAGGTTTACTCAATATACACATTCAAATAATGATAGTAAAAAAAAAAGATATTATTTTAAGGGGATGTTTGGTTCAAGTCATTTAAAATTATTTAGGTAATCTGAATCCGGTAATGTTATTACCTTGTTTGGTTAAGTTATGAGATTACATGGTAATGTTATATTACCTGAAAGTTGATGTGGCGATAATGTTTCAAAGGTAATGTGAATATCCTGTTTTCTTAGGTAATTTTAAATTACCCTGAATTATTCCAACTTTGTCCTTGTTAATAACAATAATAATAATAATATAATAATAATAATAAATAAATAAATAAATAAATATATATATATATATATATATATATATATATATATATATAAAATTAAATATACATGTGTGTATATTTATATATATATAGTTTTTTTTTTAAAGGGTATAACTTTCATTCACACTTATTATGTTTTTAGATACTAATTTTTTTTACACGCTTTGCACGAATGAAATAATGCTCAATGATTATTTTTAAATAAGTATTTCAAAGTATATCAATATAATATTATATAGGTGATGTTTATGCATAGATAAATCATAAATAAATGTTGAATTTGTTTATTTAAATCGGTAATTTAAAATATATAAATTCAAGATAGTATATGAGAGATTGATTATAATTGTCACTGAAATAAATGTTTGCAACTTTGTAATAACGCTAATCTAAATACTTAGTTTTAAAGCGATAGTCGTTTAAATAAATACTACTTTTGGTTTAAATTTCTCTAATTCTTCTTAATTCTCTTTTGGGTAGCATTATCATTGTTTTCATCTTCAGTACATGTCATCTCTTTTTTTTTTTTTTTTTAATTGGTACTGTGTCATATGCAATTAGGTTACTGGTGGCAGCATAGAGGGATTCATCATGCAATGAGATTATTGTTAGGAAGCTTTAGATTTGTCTTGTTGTGAAATGACTGAGATTTTAGTTGTAATATGAACTCTTTATTTACAAACACCTATTGATATTTAGTAGTGATAGTTTTTCCCCTACATGTTTCATGTGTTGTGAGATGTGTGTCGTAGGTTATCATGTGAAAGTATTGAACAAAATATTAATATTTATTATATTTGTATAAAATACTTGGCAAATAAATAAATAAATAAATATATATATATATATATATATATATATATATATATATATAACATATTTTGTATTATAATTTTGATATTTAATTACAAGATAATGTAAAAAGAAGACAATGGACAATGTAGTGAATATAATAAAATAATAAATTTGAAGGTAAGAAATCTTTGAATTGTAAAAAAATAAAGATAATATAACTAATGAAATTATATTTCTTTTATTTTTTTATAATGAATAATTTTTTTTAAATAAAGCATTATAGACATCTAATTTTAAATTTTTTTTGAATGCATCTAATTTTAAATTAATTAAATGCATATGTATTATTTTTGTTGTAGCTACTGATTTATTTTTTTAATTTAATAAGAGTAATAAAGTGTCGTACATACTTTTCATCAACAATAATGAAATCAATGATTTTTAAAAAATTTCATTCCTTGTTGAGACAAATTGTTTTGTGAGTTTGTCAATGACAATTGCTACAATTGCTGTCAATAGAGGATCATAATAAATAATTCAAAATATATGGTTACAATAGTTATTGTTATAATGATATCGTAAAAATTAACTTACAAATTTCTTTAGATGTTTTCATGCATTGATAAAATTCTGATGTGTAAACTTGTTCAATTGGAGCTAGTAGGATGTTAACATTGTCAATTATTTGGAAAATGGTCCTTACGTTTTAGAGTCCATATGTAATTGTATTTATGATCAACAACTTTGTAGTTAGGCCGAGCATGTCTGACAATGATGTAAGAACAATTTTGTCCGATTAAAAAAATAATAGTATAATATTTGTAAAGTAATGTACAATTGTACCATTATAAAAAAAATATAAAAAATATTAATACCATAATGACATAAATCATTCCAATAATGCAAAAGCATAATTGAATATTAAGTTTTGTTATAAATAATCAAAAGAAGATTAATTAAACATTAAAAAAAAAAAAAAGCTTAACATAATTTAAAAAAAAAAAATTCAAGAAAATCAAATGATTTTTAATGTTCTTGATTTATAATCTTTGATGCTTAACTTTGAATGTTATGTATTTAGTCGGACTAATTATTTGACCAAAGTTTATGTTAAAATTTATATTATAAATTTTTTTAGAGTTAAACTCACTTTTGGTCCTACGTTTATTGCGCATTGGACACATTTTGTCCGTTTTTATTAATTTTGCCACATTTTGTCCAAACTTAATAAAAGTTGGACACTTTTAATCCACCGTTACGTTTGGCGTTAAGCATCTGTGAAATAGAAGGACAATTTTGTCCTTTCATGTCAATTCTTCATTGGTATTACCCCATATTGGCTGAGTTACAGTATTGTCTTCATCAATATTTCTTCGTTGAAACAAAACAGCAAACACATAAAATGCAGATTCATTCTTCATCTACTCCAAGATCACCAGCAAATCGAGTCCACAAAAATCCTTTGCATTCAGCCGAAATGAAGCATTATATAACATATTGAGCAACAGAAATGCATATATCGATGAATTAACAAAGAGAGTAACGATCCAAATTTAAAGAATTTTTAAAAAAATTTTGAATTTATGTTTGGGTTACAGAAGCAATACCTCGACGACCTGTTTGTAGCGCTGGAGCTTCCTTACTACGCGGTTGAGCTTGTATTTGTGGACGGCGTGGCCCTCTTCCTTCCACTCCCGTATAGTAATGACTGCACTACGCTTAGCGTACACGAGACTTAGAAGCCTCCACCCAGAGTGTCTCTGCCGCCCTTACTCGTGGTTGTGGGACTTCCGCTGTCGCCTCCTGCAGTCGTGGGCTTCGTCGCAGCCGCCGAGAAGTGGCACACGACGGCGACGGATGTCCGAGCCAAATGTAGAAGCATTTTCATCTTTTTTCATTGGCCTGTTTCTGAGAAGGGCAGCACATTTGGGCTTGGATTATGAACACTGAAATGTTCCTGGGCTATACCCAGTGTTCAAATTCTGACCCCATCGCTGCAATATCCGACCACCTTGAGCAATCCAAACTGATCCATAGGAGTTGATGGCGTTGAAGTCCGATACGACACCGTTGGAGGACGGTTTAATGTGGTAAACAGTGAATCGTCAATTTCGCTGAGTTGAATCGGAGCAAGAACATATATGAGTTGTGACTCGATGCCGTAATAGATCGCTTCGTTGATGAGCTCCTGATTTGAGAACGTCTGGCCGGTGGACCGGGAGGCGGTTGGTCCGGAGGAGGGAGAGAACGACGGAGAAGATTGCCAAATAGGCGAGTCCAGTAGTGTGGCCCTTATCGATGATCAACACAGCACCATAACCATTCTCAACACAATATTTTATATAAAAGAGATTATAGTAAATTGATCCATATAACCTAAAATATAACATTTAACCAAACAAGGTAATATTATATTACACAATCCAAACCAAACACATAAGGTAATCTTACATTCCCGAAATATTACATTACCTTTCTGGAGGTAATCCTATTATCCGGGGTAATTCAAGATTCCGTGAACCAAACAAACATTAAAATTAAAAAAAAAAAATACTTAACATAATTTTTGACAAAAAAAAAAAAAATCAAGAAAATCAAATGATTTTTAAAGTTCTTGATTTATAATCTTTGATGCTTAACTTTGAATGCTATGTATTTAGTCGGACTAATTATTTGATCAAAGTTTATGTTAAAATTTATATTATACATTTTTTAATGCATTTTAACATATTTGTAGTATATGTTTAACAATTATGCCATCTCTAATTGGGATGAGGTTCGAACCTAAGACCTTTCTTATATAAATGAATGAGTAAGTTAAAAATAATAAATAGTTAACGGAATATTCCGTTACTAAAGTTTATACTAACAGAATTTAGGTTATTTAAGGAAAAAAATAATATAATAGAGGGTAAATAAGGAAATCATTAAAAAAAATACTAAAATCAAAGTAATATGAATCATTCATTTTAAGAAACAATATTACCAACATTTTTTTGTTCCAATTAAGGGTATAACATTATTGGCCTCTTATTAAAATTGTAGAATATATATATATATATATATATATATATATATATATATATATAAAAGATTATAGTAAATTGATCCATATAACCTAAAATATAACATTTAACCAAACAAAGTAATATTATATTACACAATCCTAACCAAACACATAAGGTAATCTTACATTTCCGAAATATTACATTATCTTTCTGGAAGTAATCCTATTACTCGGGGTAATTCAAGATTTCGTGAACCAAATGCCCCCTGAAAGATTAAACTTCAAAATTTTCATGTTGAAATTTGAAAAAATAAATTACATTTTTTTTGTAAGCCGGTGTCAAGTCAAAGTGAGTTCCATTATTTTTGTTGCAATGTTATATGTACATAGCCAAGTTTCTTGAAATGCATTATTAATAATATATATATCAAGGAATGAAGTTAAGAAAGAAAAAAGAAAGTCTGATATTGTGAGAAAGGAGGAAAGAACCTTGTCAAGCAAGAATGAGAAAAAAAACAAACGAAATAAGGAAATCAAATATGGCAAGAAATATTTATTGTATATACTCCGTAATAATTTACTAACTGATTTAAAAAAAAACAAAAAAAGACTAATAAACGTATTTTCTAAGCAAATAAAACAATGACCATATATAAGCATATAGCTCATATTATAGTTTATTAATTTTTTTTAAAGAAAGTAAAGAAGCCTAAAAAAGCAGCGAGAGCATTAAAAAAAAAAAAAAAAAAAAAAAAAAGCAGCGAGTCAAACAAGAAATTGCAAGGAAAATTCCGCAACGACTTGACGTTGACTTGGTTAACCCAATCATGGGTCGACACGTTTTGACGGTTTCCGTGAAGTTAACGCAAATAACGCTTATAGTATTGACACGAACACTGGCAAATTGGCAATAACGGAAAGCTCGAAGCCCTCTCCGACGAATAGTCACTCCCTTCACTTCGGCCTCCCGACTTTCTCTCGCATGATTCTCTCTCATTCATCGTTTTAGTTTCCGTCGCGGCTGTTTTCGGTTCTCTCCGACTGATTTTCCGGTAACTCCCTCTCTCGATCGCTCCTTTGACGACTTACACTGTTCTTGACGATGACTTCCTCTTCTCCGTTTCCGAGTTTTGATTTCCTCTATTCCTTGCGTCGAATTATCCGATCAGGCCTGCGTTGACTTTACATCAACAGTTGCGATTCATGTGAACTCGTCTTCTGTTGTGTGAAGTGTTGCTTTCTCGTCTCTGAAGCGAGAAATGCTATACACCGATACACGTACATACATATAATATGTGTATGAGTTCCGTGTATTTAGACTCTCCTGCATGGAAGGTTTAACTAAATTACCATCAAAGGGCATGAAATTTGCTATATTGACCGGATTCTAGATAGTTTCTTCCCCAATTTGATATTTAGTTTTAAAGATTTTACTTGTTTACTAGTTTTAAAGATTTTACGTGAGAATTTTTCCTTCGTATTGAATTAATTACAGGGTGTTGCTAAAGAAAGAAAGGGATATAGGAAAACTAATTCTTCTTTGTGTTTTCACTTATCGCTACTGCTTCGTTTGTGGCATGTATCTAGTGTGGTGTCATGGTTTAAGATTGTCTCTAATTTTTCTTCGTGGACTGTTCTGTGAAATTTCATTCTCTCTTCTTCTTATAGGGTTTCATTTAAAATGTTCATTGTGCACAGCTTGTATACCATGATTAAACTATGTTTGCTTTGAATATATTTCGCTCAAGATTGTTTGTATAAATAGTTTAAGAATGCAATATTTGTTAAGAGGTGTTGAGTGATGTGCTTGAATTTCTATTTCGTATGTGTTAAGAATCCCATAAATTCCATGCTCTGAGTCTGAGATATTCATATTCTGTATGAGTTATTTTTTTCAAGTTGTTGCATTTCCTCTATATCTAAGTATTTATGCCTTAACTTCTAATTATTTTTCAGGACAACCTCTTGCAATATAAATAAAGGCATTCAGGTACTGGAACAGAGACAAGTGTTTATTTGCACCATTTCTGCCATGATTTTTAAATATCATATGATTATGTGTCTTGGTTGTCCTTAACGTCTTTTGTTAGATAAAGCTCAATTCTTTTCAGACTGGTCTTACTTTTTGAAACTTGATCAGGATGGACGTTGATGATGAAATGGACATGTCTGATGATTCGTTCAATGATTTTAATGCATTGCTCATGGAAAGTGAATCACAGGGGAAGGGAACATGGCCTTGCATGGAACCTATTCGGATGCCAATGGATGTACGTTGTGTACCTTAAGTGCTGTTATTTTAAAATTTAATAACCTAAATTGCTAGTGAATCTTAGTTTAACTATAGGACTTACTCATTGCTTACATTACAGGTCTGCACTACTTTTAATGTATGCAGGACACATCACCTATTAAGATAATTTGCCCTCTTTGGTATCAAGTATTCACTCTATTTCATGGGTTATTTCCTTTACATTACTGAACCACATTTTGCTTTCTCCAATAGAGTACTAAATAAGATGAACTTCTGTAATACATTCTATCATGTGTCAGCAAATGTCTAATGACTATGAGTACTATCAGAACTAAACAGTTAAAAGCTTTGGAGACACACACAAATGTGTATTTCTTCTTTATTCCTCTTGATGCATTAGCATCTATCCCTCACTCCCTTTCTTACAGTATTTTTTTTTTTTATTGCAGCTTGAGAACTGTGAATTTAGTACTGTTGCTAATCAGAAGTTTGATGAGAAAGTTTATAAATTTCCTGCTCACAACAAAAGAAAGGACTTGATTAAAGATGTGGTTAAGACACATGTACTTCCATTCCTCCCAGCTAAATCACTGCTCAAGTTCAAGTCCGTGTCGAAAGAGTGGGATCGGTGGATAAGCAGTCCCCTTTTGGCTCACCAGCAAAGCTTCTCATTTCAGAAAATATCTGGTTACTTCTGTCAACATGAGGATGGCTACAGTACATTCTTTTCTCTTGATGGTCCTGCATATGGAGTCCCCTGCCCTTTCCTCCAGTCCTTGCCTGGAGACAAAAAGGTGCTGGGTTCTTGCAACGGATTGTTGCTATGCCAGTCTTCAGAATCATACTATGTTTGCAACCCTGCAACCAATGACTGGAAAATGCTCCCCATTCCTGGGTATTATCATGGATCTGATCCAGCAGTTGTTCTTGCCTTTGAACCTTCCTTGCAAAATATTGAGGCATACTATCAGGTTATCTGTGCAATTTCCATGTTTGATTCCCCAGTCATCTACTTTGAAATTTACTCTTCAGCAACAAGATCCTGGAGGTGCTCTGATGCAATTTGTACTGAATTGGGAGATTCGTCTCTTAAGGGTGCCGGGTTCTACATGAATGGTAGTGCTTACTGGGAGACATCATCAGGTCAAGTTCTGGCCTTCAATGTTCAGAATGAGGAACATGGAATTATATCCCTTCCTTCTGAAGCTGCTAAAGGTGGCACTTTCACACTGGTAGGGGATGAGCTATGCTATGTTACTGTTAGTAACCATTCTTTGAATGTTTCCACAATTGACATCTACGGGGGATTGGACATGAGCCTGAAGCGCAGCATTTCTCTAAACCTTGAACTCTCGTTTTTTCCCGAGTGCAAAGTACTGCCAGGTGTTGATGGAGATAACTTGCTGATTCTCACCAGGGATGGGCAGCTGTTCAGTTATCACCTTAGTGATCAGAACGTTGAATTAGTGTGCAAGCCACGTCTAGTTAGTAGTTTCTATTCCAGGCTCCTGCCCTACATAAACAGTCTTGCCTGTGTTACTTGAGGGCATATGGAAGTTGCTTCTTGCCAGCCTTTCTTCCATAAAGGTGGCACGCACTTTTTTTACCAATGCCCATTAGTTTCTTTAGCATGTTCAGTTCACTTGTTGATGTATTGCAACTCCATGCTTAGCCAGACTTAAAAAAATTTGCTTTGGTGTACGAATCTTGTTTGGGAAAATTATTTTTGATTGGTTAATATTTTGTACATTATTTTTTTTCGTGGGTCTTGATATATACAGAGGAACTGGTAAAAGTCACAACTGCCTCCTTCCCAAACAAATTAGAGGTGTCTTACTATAAGCCAAAGATGTGGAGAGATACGAGGTTAGAAATGTCCTTCATTGTAGGAGGTCAGTTGGGTGGGGGGAGACTTGGGTGTATTCTTCTAGGAGGGAGAAACACATTGTTTACAAGATGGGATAAATCAAAAGTACACTTTAGAGAGATACCATTTTGCCAATTTCTCCGGAGAAACATTATTCCAATTTATCTGGCCGGATTGTTATCTGTTTGTTGTATTATATATACTTTTAGTAAAAAAATATATATATATATATATATCATGACATTACAGTTGTAGTTATTTTTGTGTAACAATACCTGAAGTGTAACAGAAAGAGAAGATAGTTTTGGTTTGCATGGGACATTAGTTTGGTTTGGTTTGGCATGATTGCGCTGTTATCTCGGCCGGCGGCGAGTTGTGCAGTGGGAGAATTGTTTAGTGGCGGCCGGAATTTGATCACCAAATGGCTGCAACCGCTCCCGGATCGGATTCTACTCCTCCATCACCAACTGAACCCGAACCCGAACCCGAACCCGAACCCAAAAGTCCACCACCTAAAGAGTCCCCTCCTCCGTCACCAGTCCCTTCATCTCCTCCTCCATCATCTCCGCCCCCGTCTTCTCCTCCGCCCCATGATAAGACGCCTCCACCGGCACCACCGGCAGCATCGCCACCGCCGGCTCCAATTAATAATCCCCCACCAGTACCAACTCCGGTCGCTCCTACCCCTAATGGAACGCGAGTTTCTCCTCCGCGAGGTGTATTTTCTCCGCCGCCTCCGCCACGAAAACAGAATCCGGGATCACCAAAGTCTCCTTCCAACGACGATTCATCTTTACCGAATAATGCGGCAATCATCGCTGGAGCCGCTGTGGGGGCTCTAGTATTGATTCTTATCTTAGCTATCATTTTGGTAGTGTGTATAAAGAGGAAAAGGAAACAGAAGCCCTATTACATGGACTATAGAGACCGTGGACATCCATACAGAGGTAATATAATGCTTAATTAATGGAGATTTTACGCACTGCTTTTTGATTAATATAATATAATGTAGGCGGGGAGCACGTGGTTAGGGTTCCGCCGCCACAAGGGATGATGGGGACACAACTAGGCGGCGGCGGTGGTGGTGGTTGGGGTCCGCCTCCGATGAATGGAAGCACAGAGTACACTCCCCCAGGTTTCTCCGCTGCGTATGCTACTCCCATGCAGCCTCTGCCGCCTCATTCACCAAGGGGGATTGGCAGAATTACACCGCCGACTTCCTTGACGTCTCCTTCACCGATGGGCGGGTTCAACCAGAGCCAATTCACGTACGAGGAACTAGCTGCCGCCACGGCGGGGTTTTCTCAGGATAATTTGTTGGGGCAAGGCGGTTTCGGTTACGTTCACAAAGGCGTCCTCCCCGACGGACGAGAAGTCGCCGTCAAGAGCTTGAAATCCGACAGCGGGCAAGGGGAAAGAGAGTTTCAGGCTGAAGTTGAGATCATTAGCAGAGTTCATCATCGTCATCTCGTCTCCCTTGTTGGATATTGCATTGTTCACGCCCAGAGAATGCTGGTTTATGAATTTGTCCCTAATAACACCTTGGAATTCCACCTTCATGGTACCATCTTATCTCCCCCCCTCCCCCCAAGCTTCAAACAAACCCCATCTATAACGAGTTTGGTTGAAGTGAGTGGCCTTGCACTATCATTCCTTAAAGAGAGGTCGAGATTTCGAACCTCCTCTCGTATGGAAAACTAATCTGACCAGCACTTTGACCCTTAATTGGGTCGGACCGGTGTGAATGAGGATTAGTTTGAGTATGGTATGAGCTTAAATGTGCCTCCTACAGTTAGGGCCTGCTCATGACACTTAGGTAATTTATATCTGGTCCACAGTGCACTATGGATCCTAGTCTAATATACAGAATTTGACTTCATAAAGTACAGAATTCAAGTTCATAATGCACAGAATATATAGCAGAGGACACATAAACACCTAACATAAAACATAGAATTCATATTCATTATATCGTGTTTATGTGTATGTGTATTATGATAATGAATTCTGTGCATTATAAACATGAATTATATACTTTATGAAGTCAAATTTTATGTATTGAACTAGAGTCTACGGTATAACGATTGGGACACCTCATGGTGTGACAAAAAAAACAATGGCCATCTATTTCACCTATTTAGAGATTGTGAAATGAAGGAACAAATTTTACAATTGTAGGAAAGGGCCAGCCAGTCATGGAGTGGCCAATCAGGCTCAAAATTGCAATGGGATCGGCTAAGGGATTGAGTTATCTCCATGAAGATTGTATGAGACTAGTTCCCTTTTCTCTTTTACTTGTGTCTTTTCTTCAATTTCTTAATGTCAGATTTCTCGCCCTTGTTCACCTTCATAATGTAGGTCATCCTCGGATTATCCACCGTGACATCAAATCTGCAAACATTTTGCTTGATAACCAATTTGAAGCCATGGTAGGCTTTAATGAAACTAGCATTATATTACAAAGTAAATAATATAATATAATGCACCCTTGATAGACTTATGGCTCTTGATGATTTTTCAGGTTGCTGATTTTGGGTTGGCAAAACTATCTTCTGATAATAACACTCATGTATCAACTCGTGTTATGGGAACTTTTGGGTACACAGATTAATCATCATCATCACTACCTTTACCTCTGAATCATGCATCCAAATTTGTGTTCATGTTACACTAATTGCATGATTTTTTTTTTTCCAGATACTTGGCTCCAGAATATGCATCTAGTGGAAAGCTAACAGAGAAATCTGATGTTTTTTCATTTGGAGTCATGCTCTTGGAAATCATAACCGGGCGTCGACCCCTCGATCCTACCAATATCACCATGGAAGACAGTTTAGTAGACTGGGTTTGTTCCATCTTCAACTCTCTAATTATCAATTTAGACTTTTAAGCCATCTTGATTGGCGTGAGTGGCATGCACTCTTGTCTCTAAGAGAGGTTGGACTCTTGTCTCTAAGAGAGGTTGGGAGTTCGAACCTCCTCTTGTATAGAAAAATCAATCTGACCAGCACTTTACTTAGCTTCTTAATTGGGTCGGCCCAATGCAAACGGGAATTAAAAATGGTACGGGCTTAAAGGCGTCTCCTACAGTTAGGACATGCTCAGGACATCTTGTGGTTTGACCAAAAAAATTTAGACTTAATATCAATATTTATCCGTGCTCAGGCTAGGCCACTTCTTGCTAAAGCTATTGAAGATGGGAACTATAATCAATTGGCAGATCCGCGCCTAGAAGGCAGGTATAACTCCCAAGAGATGGGTCGCATGGTTGCTTGCGCAGCTGCTTCCATTCGTCATTCTGCTAAAAGACGTCCCAAGATGAGCCAAGTACTATCCACATCCATCTATTACCACAACAATTTCTTTGGGTACTTGTGTTATTAGTGAGATTACATATCTATTATATATTTTTATCTATAAACAGATTGTGCGTGCTTGGGATGGAGATTTTTCACTGGATGACTTGAATGAAGGCGTGAGGGGGGCGGGGGTGCGCTCGTCGGCTAGCGAATCTAGTTTGTACGACACCCGTGCGTACAATGCAGACATGTTGAAATTCAAGCAGATGGTAATGACCAACAATGAGAGCAGTGAATATGGAGGCGAGTTTGGTCACGACCGGCCCTCCACCTCCACGACAAGCTTAGGCGACTCCGGAGAACATTATCAGCCACATAGGGGGCAACAACAACATCATCAACAACAACAAAAGTATTTTATATAGACCATACCACACTATACATATATACATATACCAATAATTTGTGCTTCCAATTCCAACACAAAACTAAAGCTCTTTGAGTTATCATCTTGGGGAATCAATTTTTAAGATTCTAACCTTTATTCCTGGAACACACTACAAGAAAAACATATAAATAGAGACGGGATCATGTAATGGCCGGCACTATCGGTTCTCTGATTTCCATGGCTTCGAGATGCATGGTACATGAGTTGTTCATTATCCTTGTGTTACCTAAGAAAAATGTCTTTGTTGTGACAAACGAAGCACAATTCGAATTTGAATTATCATTGTAATGTTTCTCATTGGCTGTAAATGCCTTCAAATAATCAAATCCATTGTCGCTTTCCAAAAAAAAAATAAAAATCAAATACATTGTCATGCATGCATATACATATGGAGCCCGAATTACTATTGAACTCCATTTTGTTTGCTCTCTATCTCTCACTAATAATGCCATATTATGAGAGTTTAAGGCAATTGATTGAATCAATTAAACTAGTCTCTCGAGCCAAATGTTCTTTAAATTGATAATTGAATTAATTGTTGGCCTACAATGCTCTCTCTTGTCATAATAGTATGTACTAAGGTACAACCCATAGCTAAATTGGTCAGATTATTAATTTGGTAATCATACAATTTTAAGTTGGGCTTTCACCTTATGACATCGAGTAATATATATGAAGACCACCCATATCACAAACACTATTCGAACTAATTGCCAACTCAACCTTTGCAACAATTCGTGCTCATGCCTTGGTCATGGTCACACTCACCCTAGTTGTGGTCATAGGCTGGATGCCAGCGAACCTGTTATTCATAAAGGACTGATTCCTATTTCAGCATGAAAAGGAAACCACCGAATATGAAAGGTGATTTGCGACGGATCCTTGAAAGATCTGCAACACTTAACATGTAGAATGACGGTTTTTAGTCGATTCCTATCGAAGTCGGTCGACAGAGCTCAACCCTTCTTTGAAGCGCTGAATAAGCGTGAGGGATTCAGGTGGACTGTAACATGCCACTTTTCTTAATCTAAATTCCCGAATACTTAACTTAAAAGATAACTAAACAAGGCAAAGATACGATTAATAACTTAAAACAAATTCTAAAAGAGGTGTCACCACCACAGTCACCGCACATGATGACTGCACAGGCTAGGAGTGTACTGTCTAGAGTCAAGCTCATCAGTCTATAAAACATCTAAACAACTGAGTTTTAAACATCCATCAATAAAACAGAGTCTAGACTAACATCTAGCAACTCTAAGCTACGCGCTAATCTATCTCGATCGCGCTCAAACACTGGGTCCACCTGAAAGGGGTTAACAAACAAGCAAATAGAAAACAACCCGTAGCACGAATGCTAAGTATAACGCCACTCAACCCTGTAAAGTACTATAAATATACTTTTGGAAAAGCATTTGGCAATCACACTTAAATCAAATATTTCCACATACTTCAACCATAACTCATATCATACTCAACAGGCACAAGTGTCAAATAGGCTCATCTACTACTGCAAAGTGTTCAATTCCCACCATAAACTAAATTAAGTGTCAAATAGGTCTATTTACCAGCTAAATTTGTTCAATTGGCCGTTTTTACAGGTTACCAACAGGTTGCCTATTAATTATTAAAATAAATAATTAAAAAATTAAACAAAAAAAAAAAAAAAAAAAAAAAAAAAAACTCGCAGGACAGCCGGTGGCTGCCATTTCAAAGACAGCCGTGGCTGTCCGGCGAGGACAGCCACGGCTGTCTAATATGAGGTCCAGATCTGGACCTCATGTTTGAGGTCCAGGTCTGGACCTCAAAGGACGGGAACGAGCGCCGCCGCCCTCGTTCCATACGGCCATGGACGGCCATGGCCGTCCCTGGACAGCCATGGCCGTCTAAAAAAAAATTCAAATTTTTTTTTAGACGGCCATGGCCGTATGGAACGAGGGCGGTGGCCGCCCTCGTTCCCGGCCTTTGAGGTACAGATCTGGACCTCATATTAGACAGCCACGACTGTCTTTGAAATGGCAGCCACTGGCTATCCGGCGAGGACAGCGGGTGGCTGTTCTCTTTTTTTTTTTTTTTTTTTAATTATTTTTTTTTTGAAAAATTTTAATTATTTATTTTAATAATTAAATAGGCAACATGTTGGTAACCTGTAAAAAATGCCAATTGAATGAATTTAGCTGATAGATAGACTTATTTGACACTTAATTTAGTTCATGGTGGGAATTGAGCACTTCGTAGTAGTTGATGGGCCTGTTTGACACTTGTGCCTACTCAACAATAAGTTCTATATGCTTGCAACCTAATTAACAAATAGGCATGCTTTCTTAAGTACTCCACTTATCATAAATCTCATGCTTTCACATATCTTTCTAAACATAACTCATACTGATAGAAAGGAGGAACTTAAACTTAAACAAGCAAACTCATGCTATCAAGTTGATCAATAAACCACAATTCAATATCATACTTTTTTTCAAGCTTTTATGCTAAACATGCAAGTCATGAAAACCATGCGACAAGATAATCATGATGCTTTAAGTATAAATATATAGATAGATATACATATACACTCGCTCTTTTGTATCAAGGAACACTTGTTCTGTGGAGGTTTCTTGTTGAGTCAAAATGAATCGTTTTTTTCTTCTTTCACTTGAGTCTCTTGACTCACTTTTTTTTTTTTTTTTTTCTTACTTTCATTACTCGTGGGCGAGGTAGGAACTTCACCACAATGTGAACGGACCTATCTGGGCTCAGCATCTAGCCGGCCTAATACTCGTCTCACCCACAGAACCACTCTCTTAGTTCTTTTCTCAAACTCTGTGGAATCAGGTATCGTACTTGTTAGTGTGCACACCCCCTAACCGGGATTCCAAGCCTGGCGGGTAGTATCCAACCTAGTAACTCAGGAATATCAACCTTGTTACTTCATATCGGATCGTAATGTCCGTTTCTTTCTCAACTTTCTGTCTTTCTCTTTTACTCCGAAAGGACATAGTCCTAACGGGCCTCCAAACCTCAAACTTCTCACAATACTTATATATAGATATAACTCATGCACTTCTTTCTCATGCAACAATTTATCTTATGCAAGCTCATGCACATAGTTTCTCAACAACTTCTCTTTTCTCACAAATTGGAAATCGTATATCATGCAAACTTCTCAATGCAACTAGATAATAATTTTCCAAAATAGATATAGATTTTTGATAGAAGACTTAGGCTTACTAAGAGCCAAATATGCACTTTAAATAATGAAATACTAGTCATGCTCTTTTACTGTAAAATAATCTCAATTTCTGTTTAACTGTAAATCAAGGAATAAGGTACTATTTCATGCTTATAACTCAAACACTTAGCAAAACTTCTTAGCAAATACTTAGTAAGTAATGATCATGCTCTTTAAGCTCAAAATATACTTCAAATTCTAGCAATTTCTCTTTACTGTAACTAGGAAATTCATGAACTGGACTTATCCAAATTCTCACACTCTTTGCAAAGTTTCTCAATAAATAACAAGAAATACTTACACATGCTTTTCAATCAAAACAATCAAATAATGATCATGCTTCTTTTCTTAAACAACTAAGCTCAAAAACTTCTATTCTTCTTCACTGAAAACCATTTGCAGAAACCAACAAGAATAATTCTCAACACCACTTCTACTGTAAAACAAGCATTTCAACTCCAAATTCAACGAAACTAACTTCTACTAGTGCGTCATAACGAACCCGAGCGTTCGAGCCTCAAGGGCCCACGAGTCCCGGTTTGAACGACACATAGCTGAGCCATAGAGGGCCCGACCAGAAACCAATTTGGCCTGGCCGCCACTTGACTCCGCCAAGCGGTGGATCACGCCATGGTCCGCCCCCTGGAGTCGTTGCTCCACAGTGCTAGCCGGCGGACCTCCTTGAAGTCCGTTGGCTAGTACCGTTAGGCTATCTGGTGCACCAGACAGTGTGCACCAGAGGCCTTCTCTTCACCTATAGGCATTTTCAGTGCAATCCAACACTCCCAAAACCTCAACAACTCAAACATAGATCAACAATAACTCATCAATAGCTCAACAACAACAATAATCTAACATTTGTAAGCATTTGCACCTCAACTATGCATTCACAGACTCAAATAAATAGCTGGAAGTCCATGGATTATACCTTTGTTGCTTCTTCTTCCTTGTATGGATTCCTTCTTCCCAACTCAACCACTACCCCCTTCACCACATAAATACCTCAAACAAGTCAAACAACAATACTTAAGAGGAAAACCTCAGAGATTTGAAGCTAAAGAGAAGAAGCTAGATGAACAAAGGATGAAAATGAACCTAAGAAACTTACCGTGTTTCTTCTTTCTTTCTTGCAGAGCTCTTGGGTGGGAAGACAAAGAATGGAATTGGGAGGAAAGGTTGGTTTTCTATTGTTTTTATACGGGTTCAAAACCCTAGAAGGATACTCAATGATTGGTGGAGGGCAAAGTGGTCTTTTGGTTGGTTCTCAAAAATATCAGACAAAGTTTAGAAAGGCGTGTGGTCCACCTTGCTTCATGGACCAAAGTCTAGAAGAGTGAACTTAGGGTCCGTTTGGAAAGCAGGAAAATGTCTTCTGGAAAATGAGTCATTTTCCAAAAAACATTTTCCTTTCCAGTGTTTGGTTGCATTTTGGAAAACTCGGTGTGTTCAGTTTATTTTATGGAAAAATGAGTAGAATTGTATGTTTAAACATTTTGGCGGAAAATGACTTCCCCCAAATTTTGGCGAAAGTCATTTTCTGCCAAAATGGCTTCATTTTCCCCAGTCAACGGAAAATATTTTCCGTTGACTGGATTTTCCTGTTGCATCCAAACACTGAAAACTCGGAAAACATTTTCCAGAAGTCATTTTCCGAGTTTGCAAACAGATCCTTAAATACTTTGGGGTCAAAAATAGATTTTTCTAAAAATGTTTTCTAGATAAACACTTGGTTCAGGTTTCTCAGATTTCTTCCGATTCCACTCAGATTAACTTTTGTGTCAAAACTTGGCACATAAGGTACCCAATAATTTAGGATTTTAGAAATAGAATAATCTCGATGTTGAATTTATTTTAAAACGTAATTCAAAATAATTAATTCAAACACCGTGTTCAAAATAAATTTTTTGAAGAATGAAAAATGGCTACTTTAGAATATTGTAAAATAGAATTTAGAAAATTAAATTTTGGGTTGTCACATGGACGGACGAATGTCAAGTGGTCTTCGAAGAGTTAAAAGGTACTTACTTTCTCCGCCTATATTGTCTAAGCCTAAGGAGGGCGAGGCACTATCCCTATATTTGGCCACCTCTCAAAGGGCAGTCAACTTAGTGCTCATCCGAGAGAAAGAACGAATACATCATCCGATTTATTATGTCAGTTGGGCCCTAAAGCTTGCCCAGTATTCCCCACTTGAAAAAATGGTGTATGCCTTAGTAATTACTATAAGGAAGTTGGTGCTCTACTTCCAGGCGCACCCGATTAAAGTTTTGACGGATCAACCCTAAGCCAGGGTATTGCGAAATCCGAATTCGTCGGGTTGACTGGTGAAATGGGCTGTGGAGCTCACATAGTTCGGGATTGAGTGCCTACCTCAACCGTCCATCAAAGCACAGGTCTTGGCAGACTTCATAGTTGAGTACACTGCCTAGTAGTTGGAACGGAGTCAACCAGTTACCCCTGAAGAAGGGGTGGTGGGAAATGCATGTCGATGGAGCCACTAGTCAACGACAATGTGGGGGAGGAGTCATGCTGACTACCCCCGAGGGATTTTGACTATATTATGTCATGGAATACGGGTTCAAAGCGTCAAACAACGAGGCCGAGTATGTGGCCGTTCTAGGCGGATTATGATTGGCCAAAGCATTGGTAATCCGGAGGTTACGCATACGAAACGACTCTCGTCTCGTGGTCAGCCAACTGATCGGTAGCTATGAAACGAAAGGAGAGAAATTGAAGATGTGTAAGGAAGTGACAAAGGGACTCCTGAAGGATTTCGTAGCTTATGAAATCAAGCATGTTCCCCGTGTCGAGAATGCGGAAGCTGACATCCTATCAAAGGTAGCATTGGGAGGGGTGCCCGACCACTTACTAAAAGTATGTCAGAAAGAAATGGTAGAGAAACCAAGCATAGAAACCGACCCGTCCAGGGCCGTGGCCAAGATTGATGTTGATTGGGGTTTATTTAGAAACCCATCTAGAGATGTATTGGATAGAAGACATTAGCAGGTGTTAGATGATCCGGTGGAAGTTGCCAAGATCAAGAGGCGTAGAGTGATGGAGGAGGCCCATAGAGGGATATGCGTTGTGCATCAGGGAGCCCATACCCTTGCAAGAAATTAGTGGTACAAGGGTACATTGCCCGACCATTATGAGGGAATACATTGAAAAATTGTCTAAGTGCGCTGTCTGCCAAGAATTCGTCCAAAGGGAGACACAACCAGCCTCTTTCTATACGCCCATCACCACAACTATACCATTCGCCAAGTGGGACCATTACCCCGAGCACCCGCCCGATACATATTTTGCATAGTAGTCGTATACTACTTCCCTAAATGGGTCGAGGTGGGGTCATTTGTCACCATTACGAAATACCAGTGTAGGAGGTTCCTTTGGAAGAATGTCATATGTCGATTTGGGCTGCTAGAGCATCTAATAAGTGACAATGGTCGACAATTCGAATGCTTCCCTTTCACGAGTTCTGGTTGGCAATTCAATAACCATTTTATGTTCAATAACCTAATTAGAGAGGTTATTTGGTCCTAATTCATAATTGTTGTTATGAATGAAACATAGATTATACATCAATACTCTATGGGTCAAACTTATCTCACATAATTGGTCTTGTTAGTATGATTTATATCTCTTATGTAATTTATATATTATTATATGAAAAATGGTCAAATAAGCTTTCAAACTTTACAGGAAAGCACAATTAGCCCTCTAAACTTTTGAAAAATGCAATTAAACACTTCACCTTGCTATTTTGATGCATTGAAACTCAAAATTGATTAATGACCTGTGATAGCTATCACTTGCAGGTCATTCATATTTTGAAAACTCCAACGACCGTCAGCGGTCGTCGACTTCATCCTAGCAAAAGGCGACCACCTTGGTCGCCTCCTCATCGAAGAAGGTGACCAAAGTGGTCGCCTTCACCTGAAGAAGGTGGTGGAGAAGGCACAGTGGGCCTTCTTTGCCGGAGAGGGAGACCAATGATTGCCTTCTTCAAAGAGGGCGACCGGTGACCGAACGTCAGTCGCCAATTTTTCTCAGATTGTTATGGTCAATGTCAGTCAACGACAACTAGTGGCGGTCAACGATAGCTTATATACTAGTAACCTGTTGATTATCAATAAATTGAGTTTATTTGATCAATTTTATTAAGTTAGAGTGTTTAATTGCACTTTTCAAAAAATTTATATGGTTAATTGCATTTTTCTGTAAAGTTATAGTGTTTATTTGACCATTTTTTCATATATTATAATACAAGAGTAGAGTTTACTTGTGCACACTCTTGGCTATGATTTTCCTTGTAAGACAGATTTTTTTTTTTTTTTAAACCAACCCTCTCTTGGTTGAACTTATCACATGCACATAATTAGTCTAGTCTTTGTTTACCTTTACTATAAATTCATAAACTATTATATCAAAGCAATATTTACTCCGTGCCCAACCTTAAACCTTTGCTATGATTTTCCTTGCAACCCAGAAAAAAACACAAATTATAGGGAGTGAGAATTTTTCTTTCGGTCCATTACGGTTATCTTGTCCTGACCAAAGGCGAGTTAATTCCAGTAATAGTCCTCTAACTATATTGATTTTCTAAAATTAGTCCCCAACTTTTAAGGGGACACTTTACATCCCTTGATTTTCAATTTCTTTTCAATTGAGATCATTTCGTCAGATTACAATAAAATGAACTTTAAATGAAAGGGTAAAGTAATCTTTTCATCTGCCTAATACATAATTCTTCGTATTTCTTCCTTGTATACGCGACTTCGGACATCAAATTCATTTAATTGTTTAATCCCTAATGGAATTTTATTCTTCGAGTGAATTTAGAGATTAAGCAATTAAGTGAATCTGATGTCCAAAGTCGCACATACAAAGGAGACATACGACATTAGGCAGATAAAATAACTACTTTATCCTTTCAAAATTTAATTTATTGTAATATGACAAAAGAACCTCAATTGAAAAGAAATTAAAAGTTAAAAACATAACATATCTAAATTAAAAGTCAAGACTAATTTTGAAAAAGAGTTAATTCCAGCAATGGTCCTCCGACTATATTGATTTTCCAAAATTAGTCCTTGACTTTTAATTTGGACACTTTAGGTCTCTTGACTTTCAATTTCTTTCCAATTGAGGTCCTTTCGTCAGAATACGGTTAATTGAATTTTAAATGAAGGGGTAAACTCATCATTTCACCTGCCTATGTATTATTCTTAGTATTTCTCCATTGTATACGCGATATATATGAAGATAATCTTAGTTGAAACCCTAAAATGTTCCTCGTCGTTCCCCATTTGCTGACTACTCGTGTGTGCGTTCCTCTATTAATGAGATGTTTACAAGGTATAACAGCGAAATACGAAGGGAGAAATACGAAGAATAATACATAGGCAGGTGAAAGGACGAGTTTACCCCTTCATTTAAAGTCTAATGAACCGTATTTTAACGAAAGGACCTCAATTGGAAAGAAATTGAAAGTCGAAGGACCTAAAGTGTCCAAATTAAAAGTCGGGGATTAATTTTGGAAAATCACTATAGTCGGAGGACCATTGCTGGAATTAACTCTTTTGAAAAATTAATATACTCTTGATAGAATTTACTCGTTAAAAATATTATTGTAAAAAGAAGAAAAAACCAAAACGTCTTCTTCCGTGTTGATTTCTCCATTTGCCGACTAGCCCTCGCGAAAACTTACGGTGGGAATCTCTCGAAATTAATCGATGCAAGTGATCTTCGCCTTCCCGTCAGTGTAATCGAAGAGCGAGCATTCGATACTTTTTGAGGCACTAGGCTTAATCGACGATGGGAGACCACAACGATGCCTTCATGCGTAACAACAACAGCGCCGCCGTTCAGGCCAGGACCAAGGCCCAGAACCGCGTCAATATCGTGCAACTCAAGCTGGTAAGCTATAATTTATGGTTCCCCTTTTCTGGAACTTCTGGTATATATATTTTTGGTGAACTTATAATCTTATGCTCTATGGGAAGTTAGTTTAGTATATATAGTTGTAGTTTGGCTATAACGCGTCAGAAGCCTAAGTTCTATCTCATTTCAGCTTAGCTGGATTTGTGTTTCACTTGAGTTAGCATTGGATTGTTTTGGCTATAGATTTGTGTGATATATTTTAGTGATTAGGACCTGGAACTGGGCCATTTACACAATTACATTGATATGGATCCATTAATGGTACGGTTTGAATTTTATATACTGGCTTCTATAGTTCAGTAATGAGTTATCATGTTCTAGGATCTCAAATATTAATATTTAGTATGTATTTTCAACTGAAAATTTGCCACTTGTTTTCAACTGAAAATTTTAGTTGTTGGGAAATGGTGAGGAAGAGATTTGTGTTCTGATTCATATGATTCTTTTTCCTTGTGAAAGGTGAATGCTCAACTTGTATCTAACCTGTTTTGTCGAGTTCTTGTTTCTATTTCGTACCTAACTTAATAGCTAAACTGTTTGGTTGATTTAATCTTGTTTATAGTGACAGAAAGTATGTGCTTGGTGCACGTTAAGATTTCCTTTTTGATTTACTGCTTTAGTGATAGCCACTATTAAGTAATAGTCTTCCACTCTCTTTTTGGTTTATTTATTTATTTATTTTTTCCTAATACAGATTGGTCAAAGTCACCCGACTGGTTTGACAGCTAATCTGCTAAAGCTGTTTGAGCCTCGCCCGCCTTTGGAATTTAAACCACCTCCTGAGAAGAGAAAATGCCTTCCATATACAGGTTTCTATCTATTTACTATTGAGATATGAGTTTGTTTGCATCTTTTGGTTCATTTAAAGTTACTGAGCTATTACTTTTGCTGTTTAGGTATGGCACAATTTGTTAGTAATTTGGCTGAGCCTGGTGATCCAGAATATGCTCCACCTATCGAGGAGGTTGAAACTCGGGTAAGATTTTCTTTCAAGGAAAACACTATATCAGATGTTTTTAAATGGTTAGACAATAGACATCATTGATTAATTATTTCTTTCATGTTGATTTTAAGTTCAATAGTTCATATTTTGTTATGGTGATTTTTATTTTATTTTATTTTATTTTTTACTTAACCTATTACATTTTAATGGTTTTGCAAGGGGAAAAATTCCTTGGCTGATCTTAATATTGATTGATTTTCCAAGGTCTTTAAGGCTACTATTTCCGTACATAGCTTTTTCTGAAAGATAACATTTGCTTGTCTAAGGCTTTTCCCCACCTCCAACACACTCAAACATTAGTCAAAATATTAATTCATAATCTCTCTTAATTGTATTACCTATTACTGTCTACTCTGTTATTTATCTTCCTCTTGATTCATCTTTGCCCTTTAGTAGTTTTCATTTCCCTGATTTTTAGTATGCTTTTTGATCAATCTTTGTTTTCCTTGACATGTCTGAACAATTTTGCTGTCTGGAAGATGCCGTTTCTACTTCTAGTTCTGTAGTAGAAGCTGCTTGACATTTTGATTACATTGTCTATTTATTGACGCATGTGAATGGTAGTTAATCTAATGGGGCATAGATTTGCCTCTAAGCAGAGGCATAATTTGTCTATTTGTTTTTTCTGTTATATATGGTTGCATCTCTTTTTGTGAAATCTAGGCACAAAGAAGAGCTAGGGTCCACAAGATACGACTGGAAGAGGGTGCAAAAAAGGTTGCTGAAGAGCTTGAGAAATGTATACAAGCACTTTTTGTCTTCTATTCTAAGATGCACGCACGAGTCATGACTCTGTTTATATACATAGGTCTATTGGAATAACGCTCAATGTTCTCATGCTACAATTCTGCAGATGATCCAAATAATGACCCCAATGCTACTGGAGATCCATACAAGACACTTTTTGTAGCTAGACTTGTGAGTAGAGCTTATTACATGTTTATTAAGTTCAATTTAAGCCACAGTCTGTTTATATATTGTAGGACTTTTTTGATTGTGTTGTTTTTGTTTTCGTTTTCAGAACTATGAGACGACTGAAAACAAAATCAAAAGAGAATTTGAGGCTTATGGTCCTATCAAGAGGGTAGGTATTAAGGGGCACCCAATGTGGGGCTCAAGTTTCTGACATTGGGTCGGTAAGGTGAAGTTTTATGGTGGGATTGCATTGCTGTTCCATAAATTTTATGCAATGTTCCTATTTTAGTACTCCCATCCCACTTCTTCATGTGTCCTATATTCTAATTTCTCTAGAATCTATCATCATGTTTTTTCCAAACCTTATTAATCATACTTAAGCTAGAAGCTAGATATAAAAATGTACTTTGACTAATTTATCAAACTTTTTAAAAAAAAAATTATAATAAATTATAGTCAAATCTGTTTCTTTCATATTTAGGATGGAAGATCTTTATGAGAACTTCAAATCTTTATCTATAAACAGGTTGTTTATTTGTGTTGTTGCCTTTTTATGTCAATATTGGTTGTCTTCTATTTTTTATTATTATTATTTTTATTTTATTTTTTTTTTCAATTACAATTGAGTGATTGTCATTTATCTGTACCATAATATATGTTGTGAACTGTTCGTATTAAAATGCTAGCACCTTTTTTGGTCATGCACTTGGAAAATTAAGCAAATGGAATTGTTAGCAATCCCTTCTCTCGCAATATTGAGGTTGGCAGGGTAAAGTTTGGATTTCTTTTTTCTTTCTTCTTGATTCCAAAAGACTTTATCCTAGGTCAAATGCATTATTCTCAGGTACATCCCACATTTTGCAGTTTTAATTTCTTCTCCTACACCTGCGTCGGTAATCGGTATGGGCTTTAAATGTTGTCTTAGACTCCATTAGTTAGTAGGTGCTGCTCTGAATGAAATATTCTTGGAAATGATGAGATTGTTGTTTAAGGTGTCTTCTTTCATTCTTATCAAAATGGAACCATTTCAATCCCAAGGCCCGTGCTTCATTCTGCAAAACATAAGCTGAAAATATAAAGTTGAGCAGAGCAGTGGTGCATGTGGCCCTTTGGCCCTTATGATTCAACAATCAAGACATGGTTTTTCTGCACTGGGTAAGGGGTGAAATATTTAGGGAGTATGTGTTTACTAACAGGAGAAATTCTCCATTTTTTGGAGAGATGGAAAACTGGAAATAGAAAATACGTTGTACATCTGGAAAATAGAGAATGGAGAATGGAAAACTGGAGAAATGGTAAACAGTGAATTGAAGTAAATGCAGTGTTGTCTCTCTCTCTCCTTTTTAACTTTTTATATGTGCTGTATCTGCCACCAAGATTTGTTTTTGTATTTAATGGCTGTTCATGAGCCCTGTATTTTATGTACTATATATTATACGGAGTACATAATACTTTACCTGTTCCCACTTCCCAAAAATCTCTGGTAAGGGGAAGTTAGAATGTTTGACAACTATAAATTGGCGACAGTTTTTGTGGTACTGTACCAGTGATGGTGATGCATCTTGCCAGGGAGCTCTATGGTTCAAAGGTGAGCACGGCTAAGGAGGCATAGTGCCCATCTGCCGTGCCAATAGGAATTACTCAATTTAATATTCAATGACATGAAATAAAACCAACTTAACTGCGTTAAGTGGCTAGTAGATACATTATTCTTTTGTGAATAGTGGCTTATTTTGAGTCCTTTTGTGTTTCAGGTTCGACTAGTTACAGACAAAACTAATAATAAACCTAGAGGGTACGCATTCATAGAGTATGTCCATACTCGGGATATGAAAGGTTTCTTTTTTCAATCTTATTCTTTGATGGCATTCCATTTTGTTGATACCCTCTCATACATTTTTCTAAGTGTGTGCATGCATGCGTTTTCAGCTGCATATAAACAAGCAGATGGAAAGAAGATTGATAATAGAAGGGTGGTTGTTGATGTTGAACGGGGTAGAACTGTCCCAAATTGGCGACCCCGTCGCCTAGGTGGTGGACTTGGAACAACAAGGGTTGGAAATGAAGATCTTAATCAGAGGTATTCTATTTGGGTGGGTGGGGCTGGGTGGTTAATTAGTTTTGTTAGTGGTTACAACATATGCCAGTACCTTTGCTACACATCTAGCTCCTAAAAAATATAACATTCTAGATCCTTTTTTTTCTTGGTAAATGCGTTGTCTCCCCTTTGATGATCAGCATAATCTTAAGCCATTTTACCATTTTTCTCCCTTTGGTAGGCAAAACATAATCTAAACCCCTTTTTTTTTTTCATTTTTATTTCCTACCAATCAGGTTTAAGTTTGATGTCCATTTTAATGTGAGAACTGAACTGAATTGCATGTGTCTTCTAACTTAAATGGTTATTTTTATTCAATTAGTTAGCCTTTAACAAAGAGTTAATTTCTGGATTTCAACATCTTTTCTTCCCATAAATCCTTCTGGTAAGCTAATCATCTTAATACAATCCAAGTAAAAGAACAAAGTTAAATCACTTTGCAGTCTGAACTGTTTCAAAATACATAATTACAATTAAGGTTTCTGCTTATCAATTGTTCAGAGACCTAGTGCAGTCAGGAGGAAAAGCTCAGTCTGAGGAGCCAAGGATACGAGATGACAGAGACCGGTACATCTCAGTTCATTTGCCTATTTTGTTTTTAACTATACTAATACTACTATTGTTGTTGTTGTTGTTTTTTTTTTTTGGGTTGAGGGGAGGGAGTGGTGGTGGTGGTGGTAGTATCTTAAATGTGTTGACCAACTTTTCAAAGGAATAAAATGTGCTTGACTGACAACAATACAACATTTGATGGATAGGGAGAAGTCCCGTGAGAGGGGAAGGGATAGGGAAAGAGAACAAGAGAAGTCTCGTGAGCGATCTCATGAAAGGCCAAGGGATCGTGATTATAGGGATGAGAGACACAAGGATCGTGATAGAAACAGGGATTATGAGAGAGACCATGGGCGTGATCGTGATAAAGAACGTGATCGAACGCGAGGGCGTAACCATGGTAGGGAGCGTGATCGTGGGAGAGACCGCGATCATAATCGCGAGAAGGATAGAGGTAGAAGTAGGGACTATGATGTTGATGAGCACGAGCATGGCTATTCTCGCGATAGGGACTATGACTACGATCATGAGCATAGTTATTATCATGATAGAGACTATGATCACGAGCGGGACAGGCATGATGAAAGGGACAGAAAGTATGATCATGGAGAGACCGAGGAAGACCAGGTATGGTATGAACAGTCTAATCATGGACATAAACATTCAAAAGGGGAGCACGACCATGGACATTATGACTATTATGATCATCATAAAGATCATGGTGAGTATGATAATCCAGATGGGCAGGGATATGATGAGAGCTATAAAGACTGACCGTGATAATGTTTGATATGATCAAACGGAGTAGGATAATTATGTTTATGACCACGCAACCTCTGAATCATCACAAAGGGATCGTGATTATCACCACTCGGGTCTCTCTGGTGAATACAAGTACTAATTATGTAGACTTGTCAAAATGATATTTGCAGTGAATATTGCTGCTGTTGATGTTTGCGGAATGTGATTAATGGCCCAAGCAAGCTTAAGGAAGTTGTTAATCATGAAATAGACTTGGTTT
This sequence comes from Ipomoea nil, assembly GCF_001879475.1. Taxonomy (NCBI): domain Eukaryota; kingdom Viridiplantae; phylum Streptophyta; class Magnoliopsida; order Solanales; family Convolvulaceae; genus Ipomoea; species Ipomoea nil. Next base: position 244,917 of record NW_017619627.1, on the reverse strand, counting down.
TCATTTGTGTTATTTCCTGTTCTTAGGACCCCATGGAGGTTTACTGGTTTGTGCTTTGATGATTGCTCACCAATTTTGGATGTGTTTAAAAACTTTATTATTTCTTTTCAATATCAATCTGCTGATTTTTAAAACTTCTTGTGTTCGGTCAGGTCAGGTGTGCGTGTGTGTTCTTTCTTTCTTTTAGAAATCCTCTCCTTATTTTTGTAACATGGTATCTGAACTAGTACGATAAATGATTTATAGGGTTTTGTATTCTCTTTTTTACAAGACAACTTAACACATCATATTTAGAAAGTCTCCCTTTACTTTTGTAACATGGTATTTGAATCAGTACGATAAGTGATTTTTTTTTTTTGCTTCTGCTGTCGTCACTCGTCACCAACCACCCACATAGGGAGGAGTGCTGCTGTCAGTCGACCTTTATAGAGAATTACGGAGTTATAGTTATAATGCGCATTACGCGCACACACGAAATGAAATTAGTTTCCAAGTTGGTAAAGAGTGTACACAAAGTGCAGGAATTTCAATGTTATTTGAGTAGCCTTCTGTGCTTTAAATAAGACACTACTAAGAGTAATTTTTCAATCAGATGAGTTCAGAATGCCAAGGAAGCCTCTCGAAGAGAATTGTTTCATTCTTTATCGTAGGTCAGCTATGATGTACAATTAATCAATTACAGTATCGTGCTCAATTTCCTAATAACTTTTAGAACCAATATGACTATCATGACTGGAAATTGACTAACCAAACCAAAAAATAACTAAAGGATTCCAGGCACCTTGTTCACAACTCCTGAAGGGAAAAAAAAGAAGAAGTCAGGAGCTAAGAATACTAGTAACTGAGTCTCTGTTTGAATATAAGCAATCAAGGTACCTTGCCCTCTGTGAAATGGGGTAGCTTCATGTATTTGATATCAATGTTTATATTTCCCAAATCATTAAACTTCAGGAATTGAGAATTTCCCGACTCTGCTTGATAGCATATATTGCAGATCCACTATAGTCAAGACCTTTGGGATAGACAAGCCCCCTGAGATGACAATCTCTGCAATATTTAGGAACTCAAACAGATTAGCATCATTAGAGAACATAAATTATGAGCATATTTGCATGTAAATTGTAATGACTATGAGCTTTGATCTTAGCCGTTTACCTATTGCTTCCCGTACAGAGAGATTAGGCCTCATGATGTTGTTGGAATTGACAAGGAAGATATCACCAAGGTAAAGGTGATTAGTTGGGACATAAACGCAGCAAAGTTCCTCTGCTCCTGAACTCTTCTGTAGCATCAAAGTTGATGTGATGAAGCCTAATGCATATTCTCCAACTCGGGGGTGCTTTATTATAGCCACTTCTTTGAAGGCATTTGTATTCTGATCTGGACAAGTGATGTCCAGCGTTTAATCTACTAAACACATGAGTTAATGGAAATTCATAGGTTTTACCTGGTGATATTGCTCCACTGATTTGTTTTGAAGCAGAGTAAACGTAACTGACGAGTGGCATCTTTTTAATCATCCATTCTCCTATTCCAAGAAGAGAGGTACCTAACCATGAGGACATAAACACCCCAACCAAAAAGATGAAACTGATGGATGTCACGAATCCAAGACCTGTGAAATGCTACAAATGTTAGATGTATAAACTTGTTCTTTCCAAAGTAATGACAGTGTATGGCAATATTTCGCATTGAAAACAATGAAAAGATTCAGCTAATCAGCTTGACCCAACAAACACATGTATAACATTGTCCGTCCTGGAAAAATTACATGCCTTTAACAGTGTATTCAGCAAACGTATGCATAACTCATCATTATGCAGTGCCTTTCCTTAGCAAAAATCAATACGATCCTCTGTTCCTAAAGTTCTCGTGTGTGCACATACTGGTATTGAATATTGAGCATTTTATGAGATGAACTAGATTGGAACTTCATACCAGTCAAACTGATCTATTGCAATGTTTCTCAAGAATACTAAAAGGTATGAAGTTAAATATTAAGAGTCCCATACTGAACAACAATTAAACACCACATAAACATGTACAAATGAAGCTTTATACTAACCGAACACATTGATTCCCAGGTGAGTGTAGATTGGAGAGAAGAAGCTATCCACAAAATAAATGAACCACCATGTGATGTAGAAGGTTATGGCTATGGGAAACAAGATGACACTGCAAAACAATGTTAGAAGCCTATCACTTGTGGAGAGAGCCAAAGTCCCAAAAGGTACTTTTCGAAAATGATGTAAAGTAGTACCGAGTATACCACGTGAAATCATTATTAACAAAGGCATAGTATGACCATGATGGAAAATTATTCACTATTTATGAAGATATAGTCTAATGGTGCAATAGAAAGTAAAGAAAACATACACATGAAAATGGTGCTTTTGTGAATGCACAAAGTTAGGACTACAAGTTAAAGAGCCAATTTTCGCAATTTATCAAGCATTCACAAAGTTAAGATCATTAGAATTTGAATGAACATTCATGTTGTGTATCAGATGAAAATCCATGATAGTATGGTCCATAATCAGTAAGTCACCAATAATTCTTTTGAGAAAGATAGTGAAATTGACTGCTTTGATCATGAAACTGAAATCCTATGAATATTAACTGCATATCCAGTATCCATCAGCTCTACATGATTAAATTGATAGGTTATCCTGAAATTCTCCTTTGATTTGGACAAACAACTGAACAGGGAATGCCATGCAGAATCATGGAAACACGTAGACAGCATCAGATCTCACAAAATTACTCCAAAATTGAGACATACATTCTCATCGATCAGTTACCATGTAATTAAACAATCGGTTTGATAGTGAAGCTAGGAGAGAAGAGTAGATCATGACGTATATGAGTAGAACAGAAGAATACTAACCATCCAGTCATAAATTTTTTCCAAGCCCAGCTACGAATCACTTTGCTAAATGCCTGCAGAGAATGAAAATATCTAAAATGAAAAGCCGTTTCAAGGTAGTGGTTTCCGTGTTCTTCTTCGACTCAAATCGATAAATTCTCGACATCCGTAACATGAAAGCTAAAGCTCCACGTTGTTCAGTGATAACAAAAGGAAAGAAAGAAATCACACATTGCATCTCAATTCATCGCCTGATCGAGTGGTGAGAGATAGAGAAGAGACGACAAACCTCCCTGCCGGCGGAGTGAGAGGAAGAAGCAGCAGGGGAATCAGAAAACTTGGCGGAAGGCGGAGTATCTAAGTCGGAGCCGGCCACCGGGATGAGGCATTCGAGCTCTCTTTCATTTTCCGATCTCGTTCCCATTTCTCTCTTCTCTCTTCCCGCGATCCACCGCTAACGACAACCTCTACGTCAATCCCACTCCTCCGAAGTACCCGCGCTCAGCCACAGCACTGCCTTACTGCCAACTGCCAAGGTTCATTCATCAAATAAATGATTTTTTTTTTCTCTTTTCAATATGGGGTAATATACAAATGTTTATTGCTTGATGTAACAAACGACTAACAAATACAGTATAAAATGTTATTTCCACTTTTAAAATCAATATCTAATATATATATATTTTTTTAGAGTAAATACCCAAAATGGTCCCTCGACTATAGCTAAATTCACAAATTGGTCCTCGACTTTCAATTTCAACCAATTAAGTCTTTAACTTTGCAATTTTGACATGATTTGGTCATCTATCTATTTGACCGTTTGTTGACCACGATCTTTGAGGATATATATGTAGTTTCACGTGCAAAGCTCAAGAGAACGCTCTTGGAGGTGACATCGTTATTTCGGAGGGGGAAGTGCTTCTCCGCTTGCTGCTTGGGGATCACGAGCCGGTTCACCTTAGAGAACGCTCTTGGAGGTGACAGCGCCGTTTCGGAGGGGGGAAGTGTTTCTCCGCTTGCTGCTTGGGGATCCCGAGCCGATTCAGCTTGCCTACATCTCTTGGAGTCACGGCTTTCTCGAAGAGCCACTCCAGGGACTTCGGCGATCTATCTATCAAAAGCTATAATCTCTCCGGCATGGGGTGCAGCGCCGATAGTGGATTCAAATGTAACAGTGCGGTCTAGAAATGCAACCGGAACCTTAAAAAAACGACGATGGACCATGAAATTACATATATATCCTAAAAAAAGCACAGTCAACAAACGGTCAAATAGACAAAAGACCAAATTGTGTTAAAATTGCAAAGTTAAGGACTTAATTGGTTGAAATTAAAAGTGGAGGATCAATTTGTGAATTTAGCTATAGTCGAGGGACCATTTTGGGTATTTACTCTTTTTTTTTTTTTTTTTTTTTTTTTTTTTTTATCACAAATTTTCAGTTTTGTCAAACTATATATTAAATCCATGAATCTGCATTCAAATCTATGAAAAAAGTAAATCGAGCTTTTGGGAGAAGAGGTGAATCGAGCTAATCTAATTTTGAGACTCAACATTAAATATAAAGGGGTGTTTGGTAAATAAATGTTAGCTGATAGCTGTTCGCTAATTAGGTTAGTGAATTTGACTAGTTGATATCATTAGTTAATTGTATAAAGATGCTTGGTAAATTAACTGTTAGCCGATAGTTAATTACATACAAAATGACTTTCTCAAAAAACTGATCGAAAAAACTATTTTGAACAGTTTTTTGAATTTTACAGGGCGTTTGGTTGGAGAGGGGGAATTACGTGGGAAATGAATTGCAATTTCATGGGAGATGAATTACTGGGAATAAAGTGGGAATTTAAATTCCAGTGTTTGGTTTACAGGAATAGAATTACTGGGAATTTCAATTCCAATGTTTGGTATACATGGGAATTGAAAGGGAATAAGTAGTATAAAGTCAAAAATGTCCATCTTTGTTGTTAAGCATTAATTTTAGGTTAAAAAGGAAGGGGTAATTTTGACTCATCACTATCTTTTTTTTCTTCCTAAAATCGCAGGGGGACATGGGATTTTAATTCCATGAAAATGGAGGAATTGTAATTCCATGGAATTGCAATTCCTTTCAACCAAACAAGGGAATTTTGTGGCCTTTGAAATTAGGTGGGAATTAAGTGAGAAGGGAATTTAAATTCCCTTCAACCAAACACCTTGTTAGTGTTTTGGAACAATAAGCTATTACAAAAAGCTAATTAATCAAACCTGATTGTTTAACCAAGTCAAACAACTAATAGTAGTCAAATAAGCCAAAATTAGCTTAATAAAGTAACTATTTTACCAAACAAGGCCAAAATGTTATTTTTCACATTTAAAATCAATATATAATATTCATTACATGATATTATTATAATATTATCCATTAAAAGGTAATGAAAGTGAAATAGAGTCAAAATTTATCTTCAAATGATTAGAAAAATAATATTAATGATTTGACAATTCATGTAACATTTACATGACATCATTTAAAATTTTCAAATAAATAAAAGAAAAAAAAAAAACAAGTTCATTTTTAATCTAGAGACAAAAAAAAATAAAAAATTGCTTGTTTCCCGTTAAAGTTTTTACTTTTTTTTTTTAATTCAATAACTTAATTACATTTTTGTTAATAATTTGAGTGTTTATTTAATCTTACCCTTAATAAGAGGGCATGCAATATTCAAATGTTTAAGAAATTTAAATAATAGCACCTCAATGAATATTAAGAAGTGATTTTTTATAGGGTGAAGTAAAATTACTCAACAAATATATTTTATATTTTCTTGGATGAATTATTTGGAAAACAAAAATAATTGATTATTATTGTATTGTTTTCGAGTAACTATTAAGCTACATATTTTAGTTTTATTAAGGATGACTCAAGGCAATTTATATCGTGCACCACGACGCATATAACAATGTGCACCAAGGCACAAAACGCACGCGTTTTAATTGCTGACGTTACTTTGTTAAAAGTTTGTGTATTGTGTTATGAGTTTATGTGTATTCAGTTATGAGTTTCTGTGTATTCAGTTAAGAGTTAATGTGTATTCAGTTAAGAGTTTATGTGTATCCAGTTAAGAGTTTCTGTGCATTCATTTAAGAGTTTCTGTATATTCATTTACGAGTTTTTGTGTATTTATTTAAGAGTTTCTGTGTATTCAGTTAAGAGTTTCTATGTATTATGTATCATGTTTTTTTTTTTTTTTTTTTTTTTTTTTTGAAATAATGGCCAATTAGGCATATATTAGAGATAAGCTGAAATCGAGTCAGGTGGGATGTTCTCCCAGTACATAGATGTAGACTGACTAAAAGCTAAAGTAGCTAATGTATGAGCTAATAAATTATTCGATCTAGAGACAAAATTAATTAAGCAGTAATCGAAATAAGACATAAGAGATCTACAACCATCAATGACATAGTCAGCGTACGAACGAAGAAGGCCCGTAACAGATGATAAATATTGGTGTAGAGTCTGGCAATCCGTGTGTAACACGAAGGATCGTTCCTCCCGATCCCGAATTCAGGACAAGGCTTCCTTACATGCAAATGCTTCAGCCATTAGTGGGGGAAAACAGTTTGGGAGGTCGGCATTGAAGGCTGCAAGAAAAGCTCCAGATTCGTCTAGAAGGACGGCACCCACCGAGGCCTTGTTTGTTGTTGGGAATTAATCGGCGTCCACATAGCATAAACATGGTGGCGCATAAGGGTGCCCCGTTTCGGTTGCCTGGTGCACAAAAGCCGCATCCGGCTCGGCTGGTCCTGGATTTCGGTTGCCAGCGTGGTGAACCCGCCTCCAGGCGTGCACGGCTGTCGCGGCAGTCGCAACTAGTTTCCTCGGTGTCGGTAGGTAGGCTTTCTAGACCGCATCGTTTCTTGCTCTCCATATGTGATATAAGATTGCAGCTGCGAACATGACTACATTAGAGTCCAAAACATTTAATATCCCATCAAACCATGTGTAAAAAATATTTGTCATAATAGTGGGGATTGGTAGACGGGATTCATTCCACCTGGCCTTCGCAAAATCACAAGATACTAAAGCATGCATAACATCTTCCTGCGCAACACCACACATAGCACATGTAGGCTCAATCTCTACCCTCTTTTTAATCAAATTCTCTGTGGTGGGGAGAATATCATTTAAGGCTCTTCATAAAAAAGTTCTCCACTTGGGGGATTTTAAGCTTCCATAGAGCGGGCCATTTCCCAAAGTTGTTCCCTGTATCCACATAATTCCCAACAATGAGCTTGTAACAATTTTTCACTGAATAATAGCCTTTTGGATCCCCGTGCCAAAACCAAGTATCCTCATAATCTGGTGAAATAGGTATTTTGAGTATCCGGGTATATCAATGGGGTCAAAAATATCTGATAAAATTGCCTAGTCCCATGTTCCAGTATCCTAGTCAATTAAACCCACCACCCTAGCTCCAGCCAACTGAGGTGGCTTTTCAGTTTGTATCATTGGGTCATCCCCATCCTGGAGCCACGGGTGATCCCAGATCAAAGTAGCTTCCCCATTCCCAATTCTCCGTCTAACACCACCACAAACTAAATCCTTGGCTGCCATAATACTTCTCCAGCAAAAGCTAGGGTTATTTCCCAGGTTTGCCGCTTTGGGTAATACCTGGCTTTATAAACACGGGATACAAGTGAATCCGTTTTAGTTAGCAAACGTCATGACTGCTTTCCCAACATTGCTAGATTAAAGGCACGTAGATCCTTGAAACCCAGACCACCATATTTCTTTGGGACACATAATTTATCCCATGCTCTCCAGTCAATACCATTTTCAGTTCCATTACCCCACCAATAACGATTCATAGTCCTTTCAATAGCAGTACACACAGACTTAGGCAACAAAAATACACTCATTGAATAGGTTGGCATAGGTTGTATGATGTATCATGTTAGATTATGTGTATTCAGTTATGAGTTTCTGTGTATTCGATCTATTATGATTTTATGTGTATTCGAAACAGAGATTATTTTAACAATGCACAAAAATGACGTCGTTTTGGGAGGCACGGGACGCACATTGCTATGTGCGCCCTGGTGCACGGTATAACGATTGATGACTGAACATGAAATTTAAAATAAAATATAAATTTGATGTGAAAATTAAATAGATACTCCGTACAAAACAATTTTCACATGAAACTGGTCAAAACATAAAAATCACAAGTCTTTTGGTGTTTTTTTAGTTCATTTTTGGAGTGTGGTAAGCCCATGGACGGAGCCAAAAGGGGGCAGGGGGTCAGCTGCCCACCTCACTCCATCCCCACCCCATATATAATCTTTGTATGTATATATGTATATATAGTATATGTTTGAGTATTAGTATAAAAAAATTGTTGATTGTCAATAAGAAATGAGTTATATTAGTTGGTTAAGCATATATTTGGTTATAATAAAGGTCAAGGGTTTGAATCTTTTGGTTGTCAATATAGTTTTACAGTTTTTTTGGCTCCTTCGATATGGCTTTACGCAGTCACATTTTAATATCAAATTTATATGAATATTTTTATGGTTCCGTCACTGGGTAAACCTCTATACTATAGAATTCAATATATATTAAAAAGGCTCTTGTATTCTTCCAAAAAAAAAATACTCTTGTATATATAGTGGTGCAAACTCACTTCCCAAACCAATGTGGGACAAGTGCTTTTACAAAGCCTTCCCCTTTCATTTTCCAAACTCAAATGAGTCTACTTTGAGAATCAATTTCTCATTCACTCATTATCTGTTTTGAGCATACAATATATAAATTTCTTCGTTTCACTACGAAGAACCCGAATCCACTTTGACCCGACCCAAATAAAAAATATACCTTACATATATTTATACCACAAAATAATCACCTTTCATGCCATTTTATACTAAAAATTTCAACAATGGCTAATTTGATAATAATAATTTTTTCAACAACCAAATTGACAATAATAATTCTTCGTAGGCTAGTTTTGATTGGACCAATCTATTTGACTAAACCACTAATCTATCTTTCGGACCAAAGTTGCATTGTGGGTTAGACTGGATCTATCTCTGCAATTTTCTCCCCTTCAAGATGACATGATTTTTTTTTAAGGGTTTAAAACTTTAGGGTGTTTGCTTGGCTTGAAAGCTCAAGCTGACAAAAGTGAGGCTAAAAATATAATAAAATACTCATCTCTAACACATTTTATTTATCGTATTTATTATTTATTGATGGAATCAATTACATCTGTTTTGATTGTTTTCTTTATTAGTTTTAAATTAATTATTTGTATTTAATATTACTTTTAATATAATTTATAAACATATAAAATTTATATACTAATACTAAACTTAATAGTATGAAAAATTGTCTCCCGGAACTTAACATAGTTGAGTTCATCGCTTGACTTAAAGGTCATGACGGGAAGCAGCAGTGTAGGGATTCGAACTGGGATCACCTAAGTTTAAAAAAATATTATGAAAAATTGAATAGTAAATAATTTCAATTAAACCCCATTAATTGAATTATATATACACATAAAATAGTACAAATATAGTATTTAAAAAATTAAAATAAAATCAATAATTTTGGCGGATGATCAAGCCAATGAAATCTGCCATTTGGAGTGAATGCACCAAATATATTTTTTAAAAGTGACAATAAAAATTAGAAACTAGCTTAGGGGATTAAGATTACAAAATATAAAGTTTTTTAAAAATGTAATTTACTAAATTGTTATAAGAGTTCAACCACATGTACTTTTTATTTCTATTCTCTCAGCGGTAGTGTGGGAGCAACATCTCAAAGTGAGGAGAGCTCTTTGTGCGCAGTAAGCAAAGGTCTAGCCTCTATGATTCATGTTTAGTTGAGTTACCATGATTTACATCCTCCCAGATGCTCTGTCGAGCCGGGGTGTGGGAGACCTTTAGGGTTGGGGTTCAACCTTTTGGAAAGTATTTCTACTCTCTCACTTTTACTCATTGACGTGGCAATTGATGATAGTTATCGTCATCTAGTAGTTCTCAAAGAAAATGTCAACATCAAAATTTTGTAAGGAAGAGTGGAAGTAGTATTTTCCTTGTTATAACCATGCAGTAAAGAAAATGTGCTTCATAGTGAGGTTTACCTCTATTGTGTAATTTAGCGCCTAGAGAAACAATATTTACCCAATACACATCTTCATATAGTAACTGCGTGTTTCTATCGTAAAAAAATGGAGTGTTTGGTAAGATGGAATTGTAATTCCATTCCTACCGAACTCCATGGAATTGCAATTCCATGGTTTGATTAGAGTGTTCAGTGACCTAATTACACTTTTTTTTTTTTATTCAGTGGCCTACTTGCATTTTTAGGTTAGGTTCAGTGGTCAATTTGAACCTTATTTTTCTTATTATATTATTATTATATAAAAACATTTTAGTATTTATTCACTTCATCCCTTTCAATTCTCAATCACTATATTAATGCCTACCATAATTTAAAATTTCATTTTATTTTATTTTTTTTCATAATTCCCTCCTCCCAATAAAAAACTCTGATGGGCTGTTTGGTTCACGGAATAGGCCTGGAATGACATAGCATTCCTAGTAATAGACCTATTCCTCTGTTTGGTAACCCCTTGTATTCCCAGGAACATTGTTCCCGGGAATGACCTATTCCCCTTGTAAGAGGAATAGAGATTTCTGGGGGGCCCCTGGTATTAGGCTATTCCTGAGTTCTCGGGAATAGCCTAAAGTTTCTATTTCCTATTTTATCCCCCAATTAAATTTATTTCCAATTTCACCACCGCCACCGCCACCACCACCACCATCGCCACTGGCTCCGTCGTCGCCACCGCCGCTACCACCACCAGCACCTCCACCCTACCACCGCCACCACCATCACCACCGCCATCGCTATCATCGTCGCCGCCACCAGCACCACCACCCCAACAGCAACACAGCCATCGCCCACCACCGCCACATCCGCCGCCGCCGCCACCACCACCGCCGCCGCCGCCGCCGCCACCACCATCGCCACCACCACCACCATCGCCACCACCACATATTTTATAAGGGTATTTATATCTTTTAAAACATATTTCATTTCTATTCCTTAAATCAACCAAACACTGTAATGTAATCCTAAAGTCTATTCCTTCCGCGAACTAAACAATAGAATATAATTCCTATTCTATTCATTGCATATTCCATTCCTTATGGAATAATATTCCTATTACCTCAAAATTCATTCCGTGAACCAAACGTGATGCCAAAGTGTTGATTTATACTCGCATTTATTTTTGGGATAGTTTCAGTTGTAGTCCTCAAGATTTTCAATAACAACACTTGAACCCCTCTAGTTTCTAAAACTACATATACACCCCTAAATAAAGTAGTAGCTAATCAGCAGAATGTTGCGAATCTCGGTTCAATTCAATCGTTAGGTCGGAGATACCAGAAAACCATCTCCGGTGGGCGGGATCATGATAACTCAGTCTAAACTCGTTGAGCAACTCAGAGATTACCAGATCCGATCTCAGCACAAGTGCCCTGCTCTTGCTATCTTCTCCCCTAAACCTTTCCTCACTACATGGTATTTCTCTCTCAATGTATGCATACGAAAATTTCTTTCTATAGGCATACTTGATGTGAAGCATAGTTATTTATTTGGGTATATGGGTAACATGGCGCGGTTTTTATGTATCTTTGGATGTATTTTGTATATGATGATTTGCCAGGAGAAGATTCTGCAGTGATTTTGTTGATATTGTTTTGTTTTGATTTGGTGTTTGCTAAAACATTAAATTAATGTTTTGGCTATGAGGGTGCCTTTTTTTGTTCATTTTGAATGCATTGGTACCTGGAATTCCAGAACATTTCAGGAATACTGAATTCAGAATTAGGGTTAAAAAGTAAAGGATATGATTTGAATGAAGCATGATTATTGTTCAGTACTCGGTAATGAGGTTATTTGGGGATTAGAAGTGGTCTTGGAGGGATTATATTGTGGAAAAATGTAAATGAATCAGGTTGTATTGTAATTACCTCCTGTTTACTCATGCCTTTGCACAATTTGATTCATAACTCTGGTGCTTAGTTAACAAGGTTAATGAGTACTCTTGATTCAGGGAATCATGGCTTTCTGTTTGTGTTATAAACTATAAAGGAATGCATACATTTTTTTTTATTTTTTATTTTTTATTTATCTTTCAGCATCCTTCTTAGTTATTCTTGTTACAACATTTACATTTTATTGCCTTAACCAACTGTTTTTCTGATAATTTTGAGTTCCTATTTAATCACTATTGTATTTGTGGAAATTCTTCATTTCTGAATTGATAAGCCTGCTCTGTTGTATTGTGCTGCCTGCCTTGTTATGGCAGCATCAGATGCTACCTCCTTGGACTTTATATTCCCCTTGTTATAATAGTGCATGAAATTTTTTCATTTCCCGGTATATGCTTTTGTTCATAGTCTGAAGTTAGTATGACCTTTAAAAACTACTCCGTATTATTTATATTTAGGCACTTCATATTCAATTAATACCAATTTCTTATTACTTGTGCAGGGCTGATGTTGCTGTGGCCATTGTTTGGGCCCTTCTATTTTGTGTTTTTGTAATATCATCATACTTGACCCTTCGCTCAAAGCATTACTGGATTTCTCTTATCATTTTATGTATCAGTGTCTCTCTTCCAGTGCGTCTGAGAATTTTGCGACAGGCAAATGCAAGGAAGAGAGTAAGGTTGTTACCTTTGTCCATGTGAACATTTTCATCAGGCCCGCTGCAAATGCAACACTCTTACCTACTGGAACATCACTTTCCAGTTTCCATTATACTCAGCTGGATTTCTAGAAACATGAAGTAGAAGATCACTTACCAGACTCTTCTTTGGAGGATGGTATGCTTCTTACCTCTCTTTGTTGGTGACCCATACACATCTTTATAAGTAAAACTATTAAGCAGGAGGTAGGTTCCCTAACAGTAGGAAATTTTTTGTTACTGTATTGTAAGTTTTGTTTCGTTGGGAAAAGAATTACTTTAGATGTTATCTTCACTGTTATGAGAAACTACAGAATACATGGTATTACCCTCCACTTTAGCATTGTATTCAGGTGATATATAAATATGGTATAATTCGATTATTATTTTTTCCCTGATGGAAAAGGAGCTCTCAGTTCTTTCTTTTCATGCTAAGCTGTTGAGAGAAATATTTATTCTCTATGTACATTGTATATTGGAAGAATAGTATTCTATCATGGATTCATGGTACCATCACTAAGGACTATCTTCTGGTTTTCTCAAAGGGAATTGAAAAATCAAAAGAATTTCTGACTGTAGTATGTAGCATTATAGGTACATGGATTAAACTAAGATCTCAATAAATTGGCTTGGTCTTATGCTTCAAATTGCAAAGAGGTTTTGGATTCACAAAGGTTATATTACAAAATAGTCATTCTTGAAATGGGGTTGACTGGGCAAATTAAGATTTAAGTTCAACTCCAACACATCCAACAAAGTCCCTAGGTCTGAGGCGGCATCAGTTTGGATTGATTATGATATATATTTTGGATATCCAAACAAAATGTTGTATTTTGACACCTGAAATCTGAACTGAAATATGGTTTGGGTTGTTCAAGTTGGGTGTTTTTCAGATTGGCTTGTTCCAAGTTGGATTGGTATTCATTGAATGTTTGAGTTGGGCTTAGCCTAGGTTAAAGCGTAAAATGTTGGGCTTTAAACATGATGTATTACTAGATATATTAAAATGTAACTTTCTTAAATGTCTTTTACTACCTTGTCTCTTTCCCAAAAGGAAAAAAGTAAAGAGAATTTTGGTCATATCAACTAGGTTGGGAAAAGAAAAAAAAAAGTGGCGCCGCTTCTTTTTCATTTTGTGCCAAAAAACATTGTAGTAAAAGGTATAGGAGAAACTCTTACTATTTGAAATCTATCTATAAATTATTTTGAGTGAATATTATGATGAATATCTGAACTATACATCGTATGAGCTTTTTATGTTTTGGATTTTTGGTTGGAAAAATCTGGTTTTGGTTCCTTAATCCTGTTCAGATTCAGATTTTGGATTATCCTAGGCAGAAGAAAGAACAATCTTTAATGGGCTTCTATACTTCCAAGTTTGGACTTAGTTTATGGAGCCCAGAGGACTTATTTTTAGAATTAGTGTCTAAACTCTCAGCAGGGTTCAGCCTTTTATACTTGGAGGTTTTTGATACTGAGGAGTTTGAAGCTGGCTTGAAGTCGGTTGTGGTTCAGCCTCAATCAACTTGACTGGTTAAAAGTTTGAGCTCAAAGGCTTGATCTACAGACAAACTACAGGTTGTTCGAGCCTGGAGGCTTAAGTATCTCCTGAGAGTTGTTTAAAAGTTCCCTTATATACCAAAAAGGTGAAATGTAGTTCTAAGATGGACTATAGAATGAATACTACTTATTCAATAGTACAATACAGTATATCAGGTGGCTCCAAGTGATGTAAGTAAGTTCTGCAAATATATTTCATGGCTTGCCTTCTGACTTCTGAGAGTAGAGTATTAAAAGAAAATTTTCTGTTGTGGCTCTGAATAAAGCTTCTTTTGTGAATGGACAAATTTCAATGAATTACAGCAGAGAAGGCTCTTTATTAACAACAGCCATAGCAATAGTGATACAGGAATTTTGACGATTGTGTAAAAGTTACTGTCTTTTTTAGTGGGTTGTTGATTGATGTAAAAGTAAAACTATTGATTAAACTCGATTTACAAGCCAAGTAAATCTTCTAGGGGGACACGTGTGTGAATTGATATCATATGATGGAAATAGAAAGTGATTTAGCCTTTTTGTTTAGGGTGATTAGAGAAAGGGAATGTGGAGGGAGTTACCCTAGCACTAAAGTCCGAAATTTTCGGCCAATCAATTCTCCACTAACCCTAAACAAATGCTTAACTTGTATTTATATTAGTTAATGTATATGCAAATGACAAAATGCCATCATTAAACCCCCCAATAATTCTTGTTATTGTGCTTAAAACTGTGTAAGAGGTGATGTTTATCTTTCCTGTTAACTAAATTAAAAGCATGCTAATGATGCTGCATGATCTTAATTAATCCTTAATCCTTTAGATGAGTAAGCAGTGGGGCTCCTAAGGCTGAGATGTGACTTGGCTAAAAGCCGTTTTGTATGCTCATAAAACCTAGTTTATCCATGAATCTTGTGCCATGTACCTACTCCATTAGGACAAATTAAAAGGAATTAATTGAGAGAATAAAGTTAGCCTACACTTTAACTAGTTACCAGAATACCAAGTGGCTTGTGGTCTACTGGTATCCAGTTGCTCCCTTATATATGAGGTCTAGGTTTTGAGCCTTAGTGTAGGCGTAGATTGTATGGGTATCCCCCACGTTCCTAGAATGTGAAACTTGTTGATGTCCAAATGGGCTTTTAAATATTATTAGAGTTAGCGGTTTACCTTTCGTGTCATCATGTGTAGTTTACTAGCTATTACACAGGTATAGAATTTATCCAAAACATAATCTTAGATAGTACATGAGTTTCTCTTGTCATCCAAAAAAAAAAGATTAGGAGTCTTTTCCATCTTTCCTTTTCCATGTCGAAATGACATTAGTGAGCCTTAGCACTAGAGACCAACATATTCAAAAAATAGGGCCTGCATCATATAAATGACTGCTTAATTAGTTGAAACTTGATTGTCAAAAGGTAGAAGTTAATGGATAGTAACATGATTTTTTTTAAAATAATTTATTTTATGTATTTTTTTTTTATTTTTTATTTTTGCAATGAATCAATGATAGCAAATGGCCTTGGGTCTCCTCAGAGCATGGTGCAGCCACATTTTACGAAACAACGCGTGTGCAATGATAGTCACTTCTCTTTTGCTTTTTTAACATTATGGTAAAGCTAATGCACCGTCGGTGTGAACTATTTTTCCCGTCGATTATTATTAGTATTACTCATGATTATTTCAAAACTAGTATAGCTGGTTTGAAAAACTATATTCTACCAAAAGATGTTGATCTGACAATTACCCTAGTGTGGACCACTAAGCCCTCTGCCATACAAGTTCCCTTGATGGAGAGAGAGAGAAAGAGTGACATTTTTATCTTGACTTTTTAAAACACTTGATGGGCTACTAGCCATGCTTTTAATTTGTTCACTACTACGGAGTAGCTTTTTGAAACCCCTCTCTCTCTCTCGACAATAGACTTTTCAAAAGGCCGTTTGGCCGATGTTTTACGACCAAAATTAGGATAATGGTTGGGGGAAACTGTCGGCTAGTAGCAGAGGCAATCAAAGATGAGAGCAGAGCAGCTCCTCTTCTTTAGGGGATAACATATCCCATCCCATTCCCTCTTGGAATTTTCTTATTCCACTCCAAAAATATTATAATCCACCCAAATCTTTCCTAGCTACCTAATCCATCCCTAGATTCTATATATTATTATTTAATTTAATGTTCATCAAACTCCGCCTTGAAATATGAAACCAACAACGTTATCAATAATATAATTTAAGGAGCAGATCGAATGCATGTTGGAAGCTGCATGCTGCTGCCATGGACAAAACTTATTATTATTATTATTATTATTGACAGAATAATGGGACAGGCACCTGACGCGGAACCACCCAAAAGAGACCAACGGCCACATAACGGAAACATTTACTCAGCACCGGCTTATTCAAGACGAGACATTTATGGTGAATAATGAAAACTTTCTCCTCATAGGATCGTTACTTAAGCAGAAGAACGTTGGAAGCATAGCATTGGTACAAGTAGGAGACTCTTCGTTAAGGAAGGACATGCTAAATATTGTACTGAAACTCTAAACAATATAACTTGTTTACTTTTCTGATATTGTCCGGTAACATATTTGCAGTCAATAATAATAATAATTATTATTATTATTATTATTATTATTATTGTGATAGAGAAAAATATGTTAGCTAGAGAAACTCCATGATTTGCAGGTATGTGAGATTGGATGTACCCCTACTGTGAACTTGATTTGTCGGGCAAAGAGATATGCTTAACTATATTTTCAGTTTGAAGTTAAGTTGTATGTTAATTTAATGGTGACTACTCTATTCCGCCATTCTTTTCTTCCTTTTTGTCTATTTGTCCCGTTGCGTGTATAATTTTTTGACCTTGACAATGCTACCTGTACATACTATCCATGTAATTGGTCACTGGACCACTGCCCTGAGGGCTTAATAATCCTGTCTTTGTTCCTGAAGTCAAAATCATAATCTTGTCCCAATTAAATTACATACCTACTTCTTCAAAGATAGTAGCTTCTGATTCATGGTTTTCATTCATACTTGATGGAACTAGCTAGAGATTTTTTATTTTTTATTTTATTATTATTATTTTTTTACACTTAGTAGATAAACATGCAAAAAACTTGCTCTAATAATAATAATAATAATAATAATAATAATAATAATAATAATAATAACCACATGAAATAGAAAATTATTATTATCATTATTATTATAAGAGACATAATCATAGATTCATAGTCAAAGGCGGAATGGCGGATCCAGAAACTTTCTTCAGTGAGGGCGAAAGAAAAATAAAATGAAACACTTAAAGACTGAGTCATAAATATTGTTGACTGGGATAAAAAAAAATAAGCTACATTAAAACACGAAACAAATTAAAAGCATAGTTCAAATAGAACTTACATTATAAATCAATCATCTCACTATTAATATTTCAAAGAAAATCCCAAAATTGTTACATATAAAGAATCCAATTAGAATTAAAAATTAATCTCATAAATTACAATTATAATCTCACTTTTAATATTCAAAAAGGTCAAAAAATAAAATTTAGAAACTCAATACCCCCAAGAACACTTCACACACTAACACCAACCTAACCATCTAAACTAACACATCATTTGATTCAACTTTTGTACATTTAGTATTTATACACGTTTAATCTGTATATATAAGAGACATATACATACAATATATATAAAGGGGATGAAGGTGGAAGAGGGGGGCAAGTGCTCCGCTCACTGCTCCCACTGTAGATCCGCCCCTAAACACGCTGATAACACGCTTGGCCATGCCCAAGGAAATCAAGCACCATCAATACTTTATAACGAAGTGTCAACTATATGAGCAAAGAGGATATTCAATGAATGTTATTCATTAATAAAACAATAGTACAGTACGGTGGGTGTATATTAATGAAATTAGGTGAAATTACACATCAATTGAGGGTGGATCTAGTACGCTAAACCATTGGAATCTTTCTCCTCGGATAAGACTTACAGCTAAAATGTTGCAGTCATGTTTGGGGCTTTAATTTGGGTCGGAGAATCAACAAGGTTATGCTTGTTGTCCCCATACCAAGATCTTCAAGTCTATTCAAATTTTTGGGTTGTAAGGAGGGGCTTAAAAGAGAGTCAAATAGTCAATGCCAATCTAACATCATTTCACAAATTATACTATAGACCATACAAAGTGGATACTGACATATGTTCATTTTTAGTGCGCTACAGATTTCTGCTTAAGTAATACACTAAAAATAAATTTGTATTAAAAATGAATATGCAGTACGTTGAAAATAAACTTATAATACACTAAAAATGAATCTAAAAGTTATTAGTTCATCTTATAATATAGATCGTGGTATATGACCTAACCACATAACAATGGAATATTATATCAATCCTTATATCATGTACTAGGGTTTACACTTTACGGTGCATTATGGACCGTGGTGTATGTGTATGTGTCTTATGTTGTGAGTGTTTGTGTCTTGTGTTATGAAATTCTGTACTTTAAGAGTATGAATTTTGTTCCTTAAAAAAAGAATATGGATTTTGTACCTGAAACAAATGAATAGTTGTCTTATGTTATGAATTTGTGTCTTGTGTTTTAAAATTATGTGCCTATGAACACAAATTATGTACCTAAATCAGGTTTGAAAAATAAGTAAATATATAATATGTGTATGTGTTTTGGGTTGTGATTTTGTGTTTTGTATTATGAAATTTTGTACTTTATGAGTATGAATTATGTATTACGTTGTTTTGATTCAGAGTCTATAATGCTATGTAGACCCTAGTCTATGATATAAATTGCGAGTTCTACTACATGTACTATCAAATCTTACTTCCACAATTTTACTCCCTGATGTGACGATCTTTGATAAGTTATTTTTTCTGTGTGGGTCTCAATTCAAGTGTCTACATCAAGATCTTGTATATAGGAGTAAAAGTTGAGTCGGAATGTAGGAGGCCCTTAGGACTGGGGATTCAACCTTGGAATAAGAATAAAAGTTGAGAGTAAAAAATGAGAATACATATAATATTTACCATAAATTGCGATGATTATATCCCATGGGCCCACATGAAATTACGTAGGTGGCGGGCATTTAAAGCCGCCCTACAAAACCACACGTGTGGCACAACACGTGGAAGCCTAGTGGTGGCAATGATTGGGTAGTGGGCCACCCGCACGAATGGTTAGATGATTGCTTCCCATTGGCTAAATCGCTATCAAGGCCCAATATTATTTAGGCAAATTACTATTGGGCCAGCTTGGCGTAATCTCCGCCATTGACAACAATATAAATATCCCGCTATTATCTCTCTCTTTTTTATTGTAAAAATAACAAATTACTAGAAGCAATTATCGGTAGTCGGTAGAGTAATGCTAGACGCCCTTTTACTTTTCATGGCATTTTTTCACCTCTTGAGTTGGAAAAAATTCTTCCAAAAATACTTTTGACTATTCAATATTATGTTATTTAGTGAACTCTTTAATTGAGTAATATTAAGGAGGGATTTTAGAAGGTGAAAATATAAGGAAAAAGAAGCATTTTTCTTATTCGTACTCTTTTTTTTTTTTTTTTTTTGTCAGACCATGAGGCGTATTTGTTATAAAAGAAAATAATTTAAAGTATTATCTTGAGCATACACTAATCTTTTTTTAAAGAAAAAAATTTGGGCATGTCTAAACCGTGTTGTGGGCACTTACCCACATAACATATTGAGAAAAAAGTTATTTATGCCCCCATGGTAATGAGTATAGTGGATTAAAAGTGTCATTAAAGATTTTCTTTTAGTGGCAGGATGGGATTTTGATTTTCACGATTAACATTGGAGGTTTGAGTTTGAATTGGGTCCGATGGATAGGGGTAACGTTATAATATACATTAACTTTTTCTTCACAAAGTATCATGCGGATATTATGTTCTATGTATTTTTTGAAAAATATGTCAATAAAAATAGTTTGAAATATTATACTATAAAATTTGCATTATTTTTATATTTATTATTATTTATGTGTTAATCAACGACCTTGACATCTCATTATAAATTAATTAAACAAAAAAAATTGAAATGATAAAAATTTTAGTGGGAGTAAGATGTGGAAGTATTTGGTGGCCGTATAGTAGCCGCGTAGGCTAGAGAGAGATTGAGGACTCATGTAAAAACATATGTGTAAAAATTTCTAAAATAGTAACACATTTAATTAGCGTTTTGGAATATTTGACGAATTTTGTATGTAAAGGCAACAAGTTATTTATTATTTTAATATTTGGAAAAATTGATGTTTAATTGCCATTTAAAGTTAATTTGACTCTTCACAAAGTTCATTGTCAAGATTAGACACTCTCTCAAAAAGTGTTTAAGACATGAATATATAATGTCCATTTGCATGTGTTGCCAATCAATCATGATTTGGCTTCTTTATGAATATGAAAATTCAAAAGGTGTAGTTATTGTCTATAAAAGTTCATATTTTCTCTAGACCACTTTCTTTATATAATTTTTTTTTTTTTTTAAAAGCATTCGATGCTATTTATAAATTTTTTATCTTTTTTTTTTTAAACAAAACTAAATTTCATTAAGCTAGCAATCAAATTAGGATTTAGGCCGGACATCAACAATGAAAATGGAAAGTTGATTTATTGGAACTTAAAATAAGTCCTTACTACTCTAATGTCATAGGTTTAATTCTTATATGGCATTTTGGTTGAGCCTGTTTTCTTAGTGCGATTTATCTCTTTTATATGATTTACATGCTATATTATAAAGAAACACCCAATACATACCCTCAATTTACAAATCGTTTAATACAAAAGAAACTAATATGAGTTTGCGTTTATTATCATTAACATCTTTAATTATTTCATTTATACAACGATAGATATTGCCTCATTAATTGCATGGATTATTTATTATTCTAATATAATATTACGTACTATCAAAATTCAAAATACCCCAAATTAAGACATAAGAAATGTAATAGGAACCGACAATAACGTAAGAAATTAAACGTAATTAAGAAGGGCAGCTTTTAATTTGACATGATGGCAACGGGGGAGTGGTTCGACAAATTAAAGAACTTGAAACAGCAGCATTATATTTTGACATGATGGCAATAGAAGAATTGGCAAATTAAAGCAGCAGAGAGAGTATTATAATAATAATATCTAATAATTATGAAAAAGACAAGACATGGATTACTTTAACACAGCATAATGTTGGGAGAATGCAAAGATCAAACAAAACCCACGAAAAGTGGATACCAACAATATATAATATAATAGGAGCTAAGGTAGATTATGCATGCCGGCTTTAAACGTTGTTGTTGTTTGGCATATGCAAAACAAAGGCCGCCAAAAGTCAAAGGGAGCTTTGCGCTGCATGCATTGCATGGAATATGTATATAATAGATTCTCAGAGACATATTTAATGCATAGAGCCACCGGGAAACAACGGTCCTGGTTCATCCCCATGGCGTGATGCTAAGAATATTGCTACGAGAAGAATTTACTAATCTTTGGGATCTCTCGGTCCCTCATGCGCACCAAACAAGAAATAGACCAAGATTAATAAATATAATATTCTTTTTTAGTGATGAATGAAATTCGCAGTTACTATTTGAGAATGTGCACATTTTAATAAGGGATTGGAGTTTAGCTCAAACGAAAGAAGAGCTAAATATATGTTCTAAGTGAAGCTCACGTTGTAACCCTAACCGATCGACAAAGGATCAAGGAAACCAACCTAAGTTATACATAGTTGATGAACTCAAACCAAGAAAGTTATTAATAGATAGTTTTCACTTTTCACAGAGAGTCACGTCGAATTTGGAACAATTTGTCGTTACCAAGCAAACTGTCCAATAGTATGGCCATCTTAGTGAGTTGGCCCATAAGAGAGGTAAATTAAATTGTATTAGGAAGATTTTGTGCCAAGAGCTCAATTGAAAGAGCAAATTAAATTAATGTTATTAGAATTGGTTTAATTTATTAATTTGTTCAACATATGGATATGTGCCCAACAAATTATTTCATCTCTTATTTAATTAATATTAAAATGATGATAGTAAAATTTATTCAATTCGACTGCATGAATATATCCCATTGCAATAATATAGGAATCGAAAATGTTTTCCATTACAATAATATAGGAATGAAAATGTTTCCCACTGCACCAATACAATTATCCCTCCATATTAGTCACTCCATCCCAAATTAAAAAATAAAAAAAAAAATACTTATTTTCATAAATTATTGAAAAATGAGTAAATAAGGAACATACTATCTAATAAAGAAATGACATGTCAGATAGTGGCTAATAGGGAGCGGTAATTGTATGGATCTTTTTAACATAGTTTCGAATGTAATTTTTAGCAGGTTTGGTTCATAGAAAAATTTTTATTTTAATAATAGATATTATTTCTCTTTCTGTTTCATATATAGATATATAATTTTTTTTTAGTACTATTGACAATGTTACAATGCAGTATTTTTTCATAACTACTTTTTCAATCCACTGAAACACAAAGAGTTAATACCGCCCCCAGTGAGGCTCGAACCCACAACCTCCCATATGGAAGAGCAACTTGGTCTTACTAGATCACGAGATTTTTGGCACATATATAGATATATAGTTTAACACTCATTGAGTCACCGTGATTTACATCATCCCACATGCTCTGTCGGGTCGGAGTGTGGGGGGCCCTTAGGATTGGGGATTCAGCCTTTTGGGGTAAGATATATAGTTTAACAGATGATAAGTATGTTTATACTTACTTTAAATATTTATTTGAAATTTAATTAGTATGCTTTAATATAGTAAGTATTGTTTATTACTCCATATTTAATATAGTAATATCTATGTTAATGATAATCATAAATAATTAATTTATGCTTACAAATTAGATCTAATCGAACTCGCATTTGCAACTC
This sequence comes from Ipomoea nil, assembly GCF_001879475.1. Classification (NCBI taxonomy): domain Eukaryota; kingdom Viridiplantae; phylum Streptophyta; class Magnoliopsida; order Solanales; family Convolvulaceae; genus Ipomoea; species Ipomoea nil. The sequence continues at coordinate 221,834 of NW_017619627.1, read as the reverse complement.
AACTAGTCACAGATGAGAAATTTGTCACAAGTTAAATCTAATCATATATCCTAATTATATAATTGAAATAAATTGCTAATGACCTTGTGGTATAGTGGCACGGAATGGCTCACTCAAATCGAAGGTCATTGATTCGATCACTTTAGTAGGTTGAGAAAGTAATTATGAACATATATTACATTCTAACAGAGTTAGTAGTATATGAACATGCAATTGAAGACTGATTTTTTAAAGAGTTAATTCCACCATAGGTCCATTGTTTTTTGTGGCAATTCCAAATTTAGTCCCACACTATCGTCTTTGTCACTTAAGATCCAAGACTATTATTTTTTGGATACTTTTAGTCCTTTCCTTGACTTTTTCTATTTTTAGTAATGACATTTTTGTATCTTCATATTTTTCTTTTGTTATTTTATTTGCAAGTTTCAATCGTTTTAATTGGTTCAGGATTTTAGATTAATTCCACATCGGTTCTAATTGTTAGGATTCAATTGAAGACTCAATAGTTACTCAACTTCATCTGCTTCACTACTCATTCACAGGTTCACCAGGCGAAGAATGAGAGTACCATCGTATATTTCATCTCTGCAGCGAGGTTAACTTTTTAGGCAAATGATTCTTATGCACTCAATTAACGATCCTTCAAAAACTTGTTAGGAATACGACGGTACTCGCGTTCTATGCCTGATGAACATGTGAAGGAGCGGTGAAGCAGATGAAGTTGATGAGTTACTTGAGTCTTCAATTGAATCCTAACAATTTGAATCAATTAAAAGTGTCCAGAAAATAATAATTTGAGATGTTAAATAATAAAAACGATGCTCTAGGACTAAATTTGAAATTACAACCAAAGACAAAGATCTATGGTGGAATTAACTCTTTTCAAAATATATATATATATATATATATATATATATATATATATATATATATATATATATATGAGTTCTTTTATAAGGTTAGTTTTAGAGATTATTATCATTACTACTATATATATTTTTTATTGCCAATCTATCAAAATATGGCACCACCCATTTCCATATGGTCCCAAAGTCAATTCACGATTTCACACTGCACGGAACAAACACAATTATTAGAGTTGTCTACAAGTGGGAATGGTTGAGAGCTTCCATTTTTTTTTTCCCCCTTTTCTTTTTCTCCCTATTTAAATTTCTTCTTTTCACATTTTCCCAATAAAATAATATTAAATACGAATAAATTTTGTTGTAATTTAATTTAATTAATTTATGATAAAATTAATTATTTCAAAATGAGTTGAATGGCAACATTTTTCCAATATTTGCAGGTGCTATCATCACTACTGGAAATTATGGAATTTCCGACCACCTGAAAGTGATATTAAATCAAGTCGAAAGCCTTGTTCCGACCACCTTTGGTATCCGAAAAAACCTTTATTGCTATTTCTGACCACTTTTTGCTTTCGAATTGATTTAAAATCACTTTCAGGTGGTCGGAAATTCAATAATTTCCAGCAGTGCATATTCAGCCCCACCCCTCCTTCCCTAAAAGAAAAAAACATGTAATTATGGTGTTACATATACACTATGCATATGTATTTTATAACTCCTTATACGCATGCATTTTGTAATCAATTTCAGGGAAACCACACTTATAAATGATCTTTTTAATCTTATTTTTTTTATTGCCAAGCATCTTGTGCTCAGATGGCATGTAGTGACTTCTTCCATGTAAGAGGTCATGAGATCGAGTCCCAATAAATATGTTGTTGACTTTGTGTGCTAGAGTCAGTAGTATTAAACAAAAAAAAATGATATATTTTGGAACGTTATGCTGTGAGCACGTGCCCACCTTGCACGGTTTCATATTCATAATTTATAGTCCATTTGGTTTGTTATTCGAAATATTGATTATATTGTTTGGTTGGTGAAATTGTGAAAAATAAGTTGTTGGAAATAATTAGTAGGGATGACAGGATATCCACCCTAATTCATCCTGCATGGACCTTTTTTTTTTTTTTGGATGATAGTGGGTGGTTGGTCGGGTTAGATATTAAAAAATTAAATCTGCAGTGGGTTGGATTGGATTCAGATTTATGTACAAAATTTGCCTAAAACGCGCGCACACGCACACACACGTGAACGGCCGCCGAGGAGAGAACTGAGAACCCATCAACGCATGCCACGTGTCCAGATCTAAGGGATGAGAAACACTAATTTTATATAAAAAAAAATGTGGTGGCATTTTCGTAAATAATTGAACATCGAAGTGTAAGTAAAATGTATTACAAGTGCAAGTAATAGTTTCATATAATGCGCCTCAGTGCATGTAAAATGTATTACAAGTGCAGGTAAAATGTATTACAGGCAGTGTTGCAAAAATCGCGGCTAGGCGCTGCCCGGCCACGGCGAGGAAGGTTGGAATCGGCTTCCTCCGCGGCCGGTTGAACCGTCCGGTTGTTTTTCGTTTTGTTTTGTTTTTTGTTTTTTTTGTTTTGTTTTGTTTTTTGTTTTTTGTTTTTTGTTTTTTTTTTTGTTTTTTTTTCTTCTTTTAAGGGTTATTCGCCAATTGACCAAAATACCCCATTTTACAATATTAGTGTTGTCTTATTGAAGTTTCTACTCATTGCAAAGTGTAGAAACTTTGAAAATGCATAACTTTTGACTCGATTATCAGTTTTGTCCCTCTAATTTCTCAAAAAAATGCTTCTTTTGCTCTTAATTTTAGTTTTTTTTTTAATTTTAACGTATTTAGATGGTTTCAACGATATTTTGAAAAATTTTACAATCACTTACATAAATAGTTTGTAAAAAAAAACTAGGGCAATCTTATATTTTATTAGTGAATTTTTACAATTTTTAGTTAATTTTTTTTTTAAAATTAAAAAAAAAATAAAAATCGGTGGCGACTAGGAGCCCTAGGCGCTAGGCGGGGGCGCCTAACGTATTTTGCAACCTTGATTACAGGTGCAAGTAAAATTTATACTGAGCATCAAAACTAAATGCACCTGACGTTATAACTAGGTGCACCTATAGTTATAAGTAGTTGCATCTAGGTGCATGAATGTTAACAAGGCAAAATTACATGCACTTATAGGTGAAAGTAGGTGAACTTTTGTAAGTGATTTTACTTGCACTTTTTACTTGCAAAGGTGCACCAACTACTTGCATCTATAACACATTTATATACACCAAAGTTCGAGTTATTTACGAAAAAGCCACCGCATCGTTTTTTTAAAAGTACATCTGATTCATTCATGTAAACACGTGGACGGCGCTGAATGGTTCTCATTCATCTCCTGGGCGGGCAGTTCGCACCTGAACGTGATCCTATACACACACAGAGAAGAGACGAATCAGGTGAGAACCACATGCCCAGGAGAGGAATGAGAACCCACCGCAGCCATCCATCTGTCCAGATTTAACCGATCATAAGCATTATTTAAAAAAAAAAAAAAAAACTGGGTGACATTTTTATAAATAATTGAACTTTGAAGTGCAAGTAACAATTTCATAGAGTGCACCTAAGTGCACTGTTGCAAAAATCGCGCCTAGGCGCTAGGCGCCCGGCTAGGCGCTCTAGGCGCCCTAGGCGGGACCCAAGCGCCTAGCGATTTTTTCAACATTGCTGTAAGTGCAAGTAAAATGTATTAAAAGTGCAACAAATAATGTACACCGAGCAACAATATTAAGTGAACCTGACGTTATCATTAAGTGCAATGCGAATGGTTGTTATCCGTCCACGTGTCCAGATCTAATGGATGAGAAACGCTGATTTTTTTAAAAAAAATATGGTGGCATTTTCGTAAATAATTGAACATCGAATGCAAGTAAAATGTATTACAAGTGCATGTAAAATGTATTATATGTGCAAGTAAATTTACAATGAGCATCAGTACAAAGTGCACCTATAGTTATAAGTAGTTGCACATAGGTGCATGAATGTTTGCGGGTGGTTTTCACGGGTACCAACTACTCGCTGAACTCCCCGCAAGAACAAAAGCGATGCCAAACAGAGTGAACTTAGATCAATGAATGTTAACATGACAAAATTATATGCACTTGTAGGTGAAAGTAGGTGCACTTGTAAGTGAATTACTTGCACTTTTTACTTGCAAAGGTGCACCACCTACTTGCACTTATAACACATTTACTTGCACCAAAGTTTGAATTATTTTCAAAAATACCACCGCGTCGTTTTTCTAAAATTAGATCTGATTCGTTGATCTGGACACGTGGATGACTGTCATGCATTCACATTTCTCTCCTGGGCGCCTATTCGCATAGGAGTGCGACCCTATATATATATATATATATATATATATATATATATATATATATATATATATATATATATATATATATATATATATATATATATAGCGTCGCGTTCTGGTGCGAATGTCCGTCCAGGTGCGAAATGCGAACCAATCAGCGCGCGCTACGTGTCAGCATTCATTGATCAGGTGCACCTACTTTCGCCTGCAAGTGCATGTAGTTTTTGCCTGCATTCATTGATCGACTGCACCTAGTTTATCCTACAAGTGCACCTATTTTCACCTGCAAGTGCATGTCATTTTGTCTTGTTAACATTCATTGATATGAGTCCGTTCTGTTTGGCATCGTTTTTGTTCTTGCGGGGAGTCATCGAGTAGTAGTACCCGTGAAACCACTAGCAAACATTTATGCACCTAGGTGCAACTACTTATAACTATAGGTGCACTTAGTATTGATGCTCAGTGTAAGTTTTACTTGCACCTATAATACATTTACGTGCACTTGTAATACATTTTACTTGCGCTTCGATGTTCAATTATTTACGAAAATGTCACTGCGTTTTTAAAAAAATCAGTGTTTCTCATCCATTAGGCACGTGGACGAATATCACGCATTCGCATATTCGCACCAGAGTGCATTTCTATATATGTGAAAGTGTGAAGGGTTTCATCTATTTCATCTCATAGAACTGTACAAATTACAATAATTTATACTGAAAACTAGCTATAACTTAATGGACCCACTGTAACGGGCCTAGGGTTTCAACACTCCCCCTCAAGCTGGAGAGTATAGATCATAAGCTCCAAGGTTGTTACAAATATATTCAACTCTAGGAGCTCTAAGGGATTTCGTCGAGATATCAGCTAACTGATCTGCAGAATTGACAAAGCTAGTTTTAATACACACTGACACAATCTTCTCTCTAATGAAGTGGCAGTCAACCTCAATGTGTTTAGTCCTTTCATGATAAACAGGATTTGACGCGATGTGTAGAGCTGCTTGATTGTCACATATCAACGTCATTTGGGCAACATTGCCACATTGCAATTCTTGTAGTAGGTGTTTAAGCCACATAAGCTCACACGTGGCAAGCGTTATGACTCGATATTCTGCTTCAGCACTGGACCTAGCAACCACATCCCGCTTCTTACTTTTCCAAGATATGAGATTACCTCCAATGAGAATACAATAACCTGAAGTAGAGCGTCTGTTAAATGGGCAACCAGCCCAATCTGCATCGCAATACCCAACAACTTGTGAATGTCCTCTATCTTCATATAATAAGCCTTGTCCTGGTGCTCTATTGATATACCTTAGAACACGAACAGCAGCATCCCAATGAGAATCACAAGGTGTCTCAAGAAACTGTCTCAACACACTAACTGCGAAGGAGATATCTGGTCGTGTGATCGTGCGATAATTCAGTTTTCCAATTAATCTCCTATATCGCTCTCGGTCAGGCAATGACTCCCTTTGTCCTGGTAGGAGTTTAACATTCGGATCCATTGGATTATCAACCGGTCTACTATCCAACATGCCAGTTTCTTCTAAAATATCCAAGGCATACTTCCTTTGAGAAATAACAACACCACTGCTAGATTGAGCCACTTCAATTCTAAGAAAGTATTTCAGCTTACCCAAATCCTTAGTCTGGAACCGACTAAAGAGATACTCCTTCAACTGAAATATGCCCTCTTGATCACTCCCTGTAATAACAATGTCATCCACATATACTACAAGGTATATGCATTTCTCATTAGAATGACGATAAAAAACAGAATGATCAACCGCACTTCTAGTCATACCAAACTCACACACCACAGAACTAAACCTTCCAAACCAAGCTCGTGGAGATTGCTTTAAACCGTATAAAGAACGGCGAAGTTTACATACCAGACCAGACTCCCCCTGAGCAACAAACCCAGGTGGTTTCTCCATATAAACCTCCTCGTGAAGATCACCATGAAGAAAGGCATTCTTAATATCCAGCTGGTGTAAGTCCCAATGATGAATGGCTGCCAAAGACAAAAGTAACCGAACTGAAGCAATTTTAGCAACCGGGGAAAAAGTATCAGTATAATCCAAACCAAAAATCTGATAGCCTTTCGCCACCAGTCGAGCATTAAGACGATCAATTGCGCCATCAGGGCCCACCTTCACCGTATAAATCCATCTACAACCAACCACAGTTTTACCAGGAGGAAGAGGAACCAACTCCCACGTGCCACTAGACTGGAGGGCCTCCATTTCTGTTAACATGGCTTGACGCCAACCTGGATCCGAGAGAGCCTCACGAGTGGATTGGGGTATGGACACAGAAGACAGGTGAGAAAAAAATGCAAAGCAAGGGGAAGAGACACGGTGATAACTCAGAAAGGTATATATAGGATGGGGGTTACGAGTAGAACGTGTACCTTTTCGAACAGCAATAGGTGCCTCAGTGAGATCAGTGTCAGATTGTAGTGGGAGTGGAGGAACCGCAGCCGGAGGATCGGACAGCACTGGCAGGTCACTAGGGACCTCAGGAACTGTAGGGCGAGGACGCCGGTGATAAACCTGAAGGGGCGGGTTAAGAGCAGTCGGTTGAACTGGAGGAACAGTGGACTGGTCAAGAGGAAGTGGACCAAGATAAGGTACGGGGAGCACCTCAGAAACAGGGATCGTGTCTCCTGATGAGGACTGGAAAAACGGTGTGGATTCAATAAAGGTGACATCTGCGGACACAAAGTGACGCTTTAGTGCTGGAGAATAACACCTATAACCCTTTTGGACACGGGAATAACCTAAAAAGACACACTTGATTGCTTTAGGATCTAATTTTGATCTACCTGGAGTCATGTCACGAACAAAACAAACACACCCAAAAACACGAGGATGAATAGAGAAAGGATCAACAGAAGGACACACAATGGAATATGGGGTGTCATTGTTAAGAGCAGAAGATGGCATGCGATTGATCAGGTAACAAGCAGTAAGGATAGCATCAGCCCAGAATTGGGAATGAACATGGGAGTGTAACAACATAGTATGGGCTATTTCTACTAGATGTCTATTCTTACGCTCAGCCACCCCATTCTGCTGAGGTGTGTAAACACATGACCTTTGATGCAATATACGACGAGATATCATATATGACTGAAAAGGATTAGAGAGATATTCTTTAGCATTATCACTATGCAAAACACGAATGAGTTTGCCAAATTGAGTTTGTATTTCAGCACAAAAAGTTTGAAAAATCAGAAACAATTCAGAACGATCTTTCATAAGGAAAACCCAAGTACACCTTGAATAATCATCAATAAAGGTTACGAAATAACGAAAACCCAAAATAGAGTTGACACGACAAGGACCCCATATATCTGAATGAACTAAATCAAAGAGGGACGCAGCCCGATTATTGACTCTTCTCGGAAAAGACTTACGTGATTGCTTTCCAAGATGACACGACTCACAATCAAAAGACTCAATAGACAGACCTGGGATCATCCGTTTTAGTTTAGAGAGATTAGGATGACCCAAACGACTATGAATAAGTAAAGGAGACTCTGTAGAGGCAGAAGAAGCAACATCACCACCCTGCATGTAATAGAGGCCCTGTGACTCATTGCCCGTGCCAATCACCCTCCCCGTACTGCGATCCTGCACAACAATCGAATCAGCACAAAAGGTTATGGAACAATTGAGAGTACGGGTAATTTTACTCACAGAGATAAGGTTGAAGGGACTGTTAGGGACATATATATATATATATATATATATATATATATATATATATATATATATATATATATATATATATATAAATGCACTCTGGTGCGAATATGCGAATGCGTGATATCCGTCCACGTGTCCTAATCGATGAGAAACACTGATTTTTAAAAAAATGCGGTGGCATTTTCGTAAATAATTGAACATCGAAGCGCAAGTAAAATGTATTACAAGTGCACGTAAATGTATTATAGGTGCAAGTAAAATTTACACTAAGCATCAATACTAAGTGGACTGATAGTATAAATTCCACGTAATGCGGTCAAGGTAGTAGACACGATCAAGTCAAAGCAAATAAAGTCTTTTTATTGATCAGCAAAGGACCTAATACAATCTAAAATGACTATTCTGAGGGCCGACTGACTGTGGTCGGGCAACTCTGTAAATAGCCTATCGATCGTCTCCAAAAGTCCCTCACACTGTAGCCGCCGCGGGTATTTATAGCCACTAGGCCGGAGACATAATTCCGGCCGGCCGGCATGTAACCCACGTGTCTTCACCCAGCGGGCCCTGCCTGTCAACGTGTAACGTTGCCACGTACTTCTTCTCGGATCTCCCGTTCAAGGGCTATCGATCGGGTGCTGAAGACTTCGGTCGGGAGATATGCCGGCCGGGTCCGACCAGCTTCATTCAGGAATATTCGACTTGTAGACCTACACAAACAACAAGAAAACACGTGGCATGTCAGTCGGGATATACCCTACCAAGAGCCCCCCATCCCAGGCCTTTTTAACCACCCGGGAAAAAACGGGACGAGATGAAAAAAGTCCAACCAACCGCCGTCAAACCCGACCGGGCAGCTGTCACCTGTCGGGCCACATGTCGGCTTCTGCGCGCCTCGGAGTCTGCAACGGTCACCTCGCGCAAGTGGGCTGTTTCCCGCCCAAATGTTTTCCTATAAATAGGCCCTTCTGAGATTCATTTGAACTTTTACCAACCCTGCAAGTCGATCGGAGCATCCCGAGCAAGCAATCCTGAGCGTCGGTCGAGCAATCAAAGTTCAGCTTTTCCAGCAAACTGCATCCACTCAGTAAGTTCACCCTCTCTCATTCTTTCTTTACCGTCTTTTATTTTACCACACAGAGGCCACTTCGGGCCTTAACTAACCGCGACCGGCTCGTACCCGACCCCTACTGAAATCATGACCGCCCGTTTAGGAAAAGAAATGTCGGACTCTGATAGTCAGAACATCTTGGGTGCGGATTACTACGACGCGGTCGAGCAACTCAACAAAGAAATAGACATAGAGGCGTCTTCCCCCGAGGCTGTCGAGGTCGTTCAACGACCACGAAAAGCGCCCGAGCGACGAAGCTCGTCGAGCTCGGAAGGATCAACTAGCTCAAGCGGGTCGAGCGATTCAGGTAGCGATAGCGGCGAGGCCTCTACGAGCGGGCAATGTTCCCCGACCGAAACCGCTAGAGAAACATTGACAAGAGTCATTGGGGTGTATCCCCAGGCCGCCGCTCCGGCAGACGATCGGGAAGTTACACCAGACCCAGCCAAAGAAGACCCGGCCGCACCGGCCGCCGCAACAGTATTTGTATTCCTGAATAGTGAAAGCGTCGAGCAGCAAGAGTGCTTGCTGACGACCGAGGAAGCGGCAAGGATTGCCGCAAGGCTCAATGGTCGGGTTCAGTTTGATACCCGACGGCATCTGGGGAACATAATAGAGCGTCACCAGGGGAAGTGGATCGGTATGCACTACGACTCGCTGTAGGCCCCGATCACATTCCCCTTCTCCGCCCTCCTGACAGCGTTCCTGGGCTACTATCAAGTTCTTCCCGCCCAGATATGTCTGAACGCGCATCGGATCTTAGCGTGCTTCCCGCAGATCTGTGCTCGGCATGAGGTTGCATCCTCGATGGAGCTTTTCAACTTCATCTATCAAGTGAAGACCCTCGCGCCAAAGTATGGAGGCGGGTTTTTGATGATCCAATCCCCGGCGGATCTGTGCACGATCGACAACTTGCCCGGGAACAACAGAGGCTGGAAGAATCGCATCTTTTTGGTCAAGTACGACCCGTGGATTCTTCCGGTTGAGAGGTACCCACTACCGGAAGCAAGTGCCACCGGTCAAGACTCAGGCCCTCCAGGATGCAACTCTCCGGATCTCTAGTGAGATCCACGAGTACAAGATCTTCCGATCGAGGGAGAGTTACGACGAGGCCCGACTGCCACCGCCGCGATACTACCTGGAAGAGAAGTATAAACCCGAGCCAACGGGCGTAACGATCGCGATGGCAGCTGCTCGGGTCGAGGCGGCGAATGAAGGTCTAACGCTAACCGAACATCCCCGACCCTAACTCCCCGATCACATTCTGATCCTGTTTTAACTGTTTGTTTTGCTTGCAGAGATGGGACTACCGCGCAACTTCGATGGGACGGCTGCACCCCGAGCCAAGATTGTTCTCGGGAAGAAGAAAGCAAATGCCTGATCGACCGACGATAAGGAGGCGGGGGGCACGTCCATCCCGGACGCCCGCTCATTAGGCGCAACAACCATCACCACGGCCGAAGGGGGCGTGGTTGAGACGTCCGACGTTCTCATCTCCCGGACGACTGCCCGTAAGGAGAAGATGGTCGGGAAGGACTCCGAAGAGGGCGGCACGCTGAAGCGTCGGAGGAAACAGGGCAGCCCGAGCCCCCCGGTCGGGATTATTACGGGAAATACGTCCATCCTTACGCAGATCGGCAGCCTTCGGCCGATCAAGGAGAACCTTACGAAGATGACCCCCGTTCAGGTGGCTGAGAAGATTGGCCAGGAACTGGTCGAGGTAAGACCTTCTTTCTCTTCAACTCTTCTTGGTATAACTGTTGTCGCTCGATCTAACGCATTTTTCCCACAGCTATCTCGAGTGGCCCAATTCCTTCAGCGCCGAGCGCTATTGGCCAATGAGGCCGATGCTCTGAAGAAAGTTGCCGACTGGTGATTGTTGGAAATCTCCGAACTCCAAGCCGAGCTGAAGAAGGCGAAGGGGGCCCAGGAGATCGCTGAAAAAGCCACCCGGGAGGCGCTAGGGGAGGCTGCGGAGCTCAAAGCCCGACTGGGCAATCTTGGTGGGCTAGCGAGGTTCCTCTGCCGGGACGAAGCGTCGACCGAGAAGTTCTTCCGCGAGCTGAAGAAGGACAAGATCGGGGAAGACATGATCTGGACTTTTGGGCACTTGGCCTTTAAGTCCGGTCAGAAGAGGATGCGTGATGAGACCCGGTCGATCATGGAGGAGGTCCTCGAAGGTGACGACCTTCAGCTGGTCCTGACAACCCTTCCCGATGAGGTCCCCGATCCCGGTCCGTCTCCCTTCGACCCCGAGAAACGACTGACTTAGCAGCGGCGCGGGAGACGTTGATAAGGTCGTGTAGTTGCCGACCGTGTACTCCGTTTTTTGTGAACTCTGTCGGGAGCCTGGTCCCGCTTTGTACCGGGCACCTTTTATTATTTAATACAAGTCTTTTGCCAAACTTCGTCTGCTCGGTTTTTGCATTTTTATTTAATTGCTTCTCGGTCGTCCCTTACCCGACTGATTGGCCCAACGGCCTGGTCGTTCATGATTCGACCTATTGGCCTATTGGCCTCTTGAAGATTTGTTGGCTTTTTCGTTCGGGACTTGCCCGACCATTTGGCCTCCTGCCTTCACCCTAGCCCCCACACTGTTGCGCACATAAGGCACGAGTGAGTGGGACAGTGGAGAGAAGTTAAGCGGATCGGGGATATCTTGATGTAGCTCTGCTTTCCCTGATCGATGGCGTGACCCGAGTGTCCGCTGAAGATGAGCGTATTGAGCCGATCGTTAAAATTCGTCTGGCTAAGATGTAGATGGCTATTAGAGCCAATTAGGTGTATACCCCTATCGGTTGGGACCGAGAGTGAGGTTTGTACCTTGATCAATTGTAACTGAATTTGAACCCCGGTGTAATGGGGCAAGTTTACACGACTTTGTGGTCGTGGGGCTTGCGCCCCGCTTGTTCATTGATGCTGAGTTTCGGTCGGGCTGTGCACGAGCGAGACCACTTTCTGAAGCAGATCTAAACTAACATACTAAAAGTAACCGATCGGGCTTCCGTGTACAAACGGTCGAGCAAATCACCGATCGTAGATACATTTATAAATCCCGTACGCAGACGGTTAAATATTTACAACATTTACAATGGACGGGCCCACTCGCAGGTTGAGCCCCCACTCCATATGCAATTACATAGTCAGACTAATGTCTGAACAAAACAAGGTTTTCGAAATTCCACGTACCCTCGATCGGTCTCCCGGTCGTTGTCTCCAACCGGTAAGTTCCCGGGCGCACGACGGCCGTGACGATATAAGGGCCTTCCCAATTCTGAGCTAACTTGCCCCCTTCCAAGGGCTGGCTTGCCTCTCGACGCCGTAGAACGTAGTCTCCCACCTGAAAGTATCGAGGGTTAACCCGGACGTCCTTTGAGCTTTTAACTCTCTTCTGATACTCGGCATTATAAGATCGCTCCCTGGCGATCGGGATTCACGCCTCGATTGGTAACCGAGCTTCAGCACCGTAGACTAGGGCGAACGGTGTCTCCAACGTTGCTTCCCTCGGGGTCGTGCGATAAGTCCAGAGAACATAAGGAAGCTCATCTGCCCAACTACGACCGGCCAAGTGCAAATTTTTCTTCAAACCCTCCAAGATTGTACGGTTAGCATTCTCAACTTTTCCATTTCCCTGGGGGTAAGCCACTAAAGATCGGATGGAGGTTGTCCCGATCGTTGCAAGAAAATTCTGAAAGTACTGGCTCACGAACTGCCGACCATTATCGCTGATGAGATGAACGGGCACGCCGTACCGGGAAATGACATTTCGCCACAGAAACCTAGCGCACTGCTGGGAAGTGATCGTGGCTAAAGGCTCAGCCTCGATCCACTTGGAGAAGTAATCTATGGCGACGATGATGAAACGTCTCCGACCGGATAGTTGCGGGAATGGTCCCAAAATATCCCCCCCCCCCCCCCCCACGATCAAAAGGAATTGCAGTCGTGACCGGCTGATAGAATGTGGCCGGTCGGCCAGGCATCCGAGCAAACAGCTAGCAGGTCTCGCACCCTCTTGCGAGCTTTTTACAGTCGAGCTGAATAGAGGGCCAATAATACCCGATCACCATAATACGACGAGCGAGTGATCGGCCTCCTTGGTGCGACGAGCAGATGCCCGAGTGAAATTCCTTCATCACCAAATCTGCTTCAAACGAAGTCAAACAGCGCATCAGCGGGCCTCCATACGATCGCTTATACAAATAGCCTTCTTGAACCTGAAATCTTGGAGCTCTGAGCTTGGCCTTCCGGGCGCGTTGAGGGTCGTCCAGTAACCGACCGTTTTGGAGATATTCCATGAGATCCGAAATCCAAGTTTCCTCCGCTGGTTGGATGGGTGCGACCGGCAATCGGTGGATGCTATGCCTCAGGATCATTAGAATCCGAGCAATCTTTTACATGTGCTCCGGGGCGTCTTGTGCCAACTTAGACAAGATGTCGACATCAGCGTTATCTAGTCGGGTAATATGTCGAATTGTGTACCCCCGGAATAAAGTAAGTTTCTCCATGGCGAGGTCCCGGTAAGCCTGTAACCGCTCACCATTCACTTCGTAATCACCTAGGACCTGCCCAACCACTAGTGCAGAATCGGTCTGAGCCCGGATGTAATCAGCCCCCAAGTCCCGAGCACATTGTAGGCCATTGACAAAGACCTCATATTCGGCTTCGTTGTTGGTTGGATGAAACTGATACATCAATGCGAAGTACACCTTGAAACCTTCCGGGCTTGTGACCACAACCCTTCCTCTTGCTCCTTTCTTGCTGCTCGACCCATCGATGGCCAACGACCACCAAGCCACATCGGGGTCCTCGACCTCCGGGGGTCGGGTCTCCCGAGCGGTACACTCGACCAAGAAATCTGCTAGAGCTTGACCTTTTATAGCTGGTCTCGGTCGGTATTCGATCGCATACTGGGTCAGCATTAACGCCCACTTGACTAGGCGTCCGGAAGAAGAAGCGGTTCGGAGGACTGCCCCGATCGGCTGATCGGTCAATACATGGATGGCTCGTCCTTGAAAGTAGGGGGCCAACTTCTTTGCAGCTATGTATAGAGCATACACTATCTTCTCTAACCGGGAGTACCGGAGCTCGGGACCATGGAGCGCGTGGCTCACATAGTAGACCGGCCGCTAGACTCCCTCAGAATCTATCCGGCATAAAACCGCACTTACAACTCGATCGGATACGACGAGGTAGACATCTAGCTCTTCTCCGAGCTTAGGCTTTGACAGCACGATCGGAGACATCAGATATTCCTTCAACTCATCAAAAGCCGCCCGGCACTCATCGTCCCAGACGAACTCATTAACTTTGCGCAATACCTTGAAGAAACGTAAGGCGCGCTCGGCTAGTTTGGAGAGGAAACGGCTCAGGGCTGCCAACCGGCCAGTCAATTGTTGCACCTCCCGAACGGTCGTGGGTGGTTGCATATCAAGTATAGCCTTGATCTTGGCGGGGTTGGGCTCGATTCCTCTTTTGGTCATCATGTAGCCGAGGAACTTTCCCGTTTGCACCGCAAACGTGCACTTGTTGGGGTTCAATCTCAGCTAATACTTCCTCATGATCTGAAAACATTCCCGGAGATCCCGAGTGTGGTCGGCTCGGTCCCGGTTCTTGATCAGCATATCATCGATATACGCTTCCATCGTTCGGCCTAAAAGATCCGCAAAGAGTATGTTGACCATCCTCTGATAAGTTACCCCTGCATTGCGGAGACCGAACGACATCACTCGGTAACAATACAATCCATCCGGTGTGACGAAGGCTGTCTTGCTTTCATCTTCATGGTGCATCATAATCTGATGATACCCTTTGAATGCATCCATGAAACTCATGAGCTCGGCCCCGGCCGTCTCATCAACCATCTGATGAATACTCGGGAGCGGGTACGGGTCGAGCGGGCATGCTTTGTTGAGATCGGTGAAATCGGTGAAATCGGTGAAATCGATGCACATCCTCCAAGATGGAGGCTTGGGAACAAGAACAATATTAGCCACCCATTTGGGATAGATAACCGGTCGGATGTGCTCGATCGTTACCATCTTTTTCACCTCCTCTCTAACAAACTCTCAGCGGTCGGAGGATAGATGCCGAGTTTTCTGAATGACTGGTCTCGCCGCGGGATCTACAGCAAGCTTATGGAAAATCACGGTACGGTCGATCCCGGGCATGTCTTCAGGCCCCCACGCAAAGATATCGGCAAATTCCCGGAGGATTGCCAGTACTTCCAATCGTAGCTCGGGGGTGAGGGCCCGACCAATTTTGATTTTCCTGTCCAATCGTTCCTCGGACAAGGGAACTTCTTCAATCTCCTTGGAAGGCTCGGGTTGCTCCTTCTGATCACTGGTGGCTTCCTTCACAATGGTGTTCACCGGGGAAGATCCAGCATCTCGCTTATTGACAGCCCGGGTGTAACACTTCCTCGCGGACTGGACATCACCGCGTACAACTCCAACCCCGTTTGGGGTGGGGAACTTCATGCATAGATGGGGCATGGAAATGATGCCGCCGACCTTCATGATGGCCGATCGGCCTAAGATAATATTGTGGACACAGTGCAGATTGACCACAACGAACTCTAACTCGGTCTTCACAGATTTAGACGGGGTACCGATCTCGACCGGGAGCCTAATTTTTCCCTTGGGGCGTATGGTAGCCCCGGTGAATCCCGACAAGGGTACGCCGACCGGAATCAGCTCTTGCTTGTCCAACTTTAGCTTCTCGAACACATCCAAATAAAGGACGTTCACACTGCTCCCTGTATCCACCATGACTCTGTGGACATCGGTCCCCATTATATCAATCATGACCACGAGGGCTTCCATCCCATGGTCTCCACTATCCGGCTGATCTTCCAAAGAGAAGGTGATAGGCTCCATCTTCTGCCTTTTCCCGGTTTCACGGGAGTCTACGATCGCGACCGGGCAGCTCTCCCGGGGTCGAGATGTGTCTTCCAAACCGCCAAAGATCACATGAATGGTCGGTTTGGACGCCGGTCGGCTACTGGATGGAAGGTTGGGGTCTCTGGGGTCTAGTCCCGACCGATCCGAACGTTGATGGGAACGTCTGTGATCCCTTCGATCTGCAACTTTCTTGCTCTCCTCTCTTTTGCCCACACATTTGTCAAGCTTCCCCAAATTAAGCAGGTCTTCCAAAAGTTGCCTCAAGTGTGTGCATTCCTCCGTGTCATGCTCGGCGCAACGGTGATAAGCGCAATGTTTGGACTTATCTGGCCCGTCCTGTCCGGGGTGGGGTAGACAAATCAGATTGCAGGATTGGGCGTACTGCATGGCCTCCGCTGCGGATCGGTTCAGTGCCGTAAATTCCCCTGGCCAGGTACGGGGTCGGGGATGGTCATCACCCGATCGATGTTCCTCCCGACCGGAGGGCTTCCGGGATGAAGTCCCGACCTCCTGCGATCTCTTGACGGCGTTCGCCTCACCGGCATTGGCGTAATCCGTCACTCGATGGAGAGCTTCCTCATAAGTGGTCGGCGGGTGGAGGATGAAATCCTGATACAAATAACCGGCCCGAAGGGAGATGTGGAGCATGTAGATGGCGGTAAGATCATCCGTCGGCTCAACCTCCCCAACCGTCGCTTTCCACTTGACCAAAAATTCGGACAAGCTCTCCCCCTCTAGCTGCTTGGCCTTCTCCAAGTACATGTAGGGCTTCTTGATGACCTTAGAAGTCACAAACTTCCGGTTAAACTTCATTGCCAAACTGGTAAAATCAGAAATGGATCCCGGTTGAAGTGATCAGAACCATTCCGCCGCCCGACCAGTGAGCGTGTAATAAAAAGCCCTACACATTACGGCGTCGGACACGCCCATCATCAACATGTTTCCGTAGTAAGTGTTCACGTGAACCTCAGGGTCTGTGCGCCCATCATACTCTTTACTACCGGGGACTCGCAAGTCGAGCGGGTAAGGCTGGGCCATAATCTCCGTCGTGAAGGGTGTCCTCAACAAGGAGGTTGATTGATCGATCGGAGGCCTCACAGCGTGCTCGTGTTGCCAGCGAGTAAATTCCGCCCGGAGTTCGTTGACCAATCCTCGGGTTTCATCTTGTATGGTTGTCTGAGCTGGTTCCCGAGCCTGTCGTCGCCGATGAGATTTAGACCCACTATGTGCAGACAATCCCTCCTGGCTTGCCGCTCGCATCGGCGAATCAACCGAGCATCTGTTTGGATCCTGCGGTCCCAATCTTTACCGCATTGCTGGTCGGAGCCGCTCGAATGCCATCGCCCGGTTGGCTTCTGTCTCAGGGTCTTCAGCTACCTGAGCGTGTACTTCCGGCTGAACGTACTGAGCCTGCCGTGGTTCCTCCATGGCCTCGACACCCTGCGACCCCAACCTCGAACGAGACAAGCGCTTAGCCCGGGAAGTGGGCTGAAGCTCCGTCTCGGTCGGCACGGTCGGGTACATTGGAGGAGCGGAAGCTGGAGCCGTGTGCACATGTATGTATTGTGGATAGCCGGTTGGCGGTGGATAGTACATTGGTGTACCGGGCCAATACCCATACTGTGGTGGAGGGATCGGGTATGGATACTGCTGGCCGGGAGGCGAGTATCTCGGTTGGATGTAGTTGACGGGATTCTGGGCGACCGGGTTCTGGGTCACCGGATGGGGTGGTGACAGGTTGAGGTTCAGATCTACGGTCTGACCCTGGTATTGAGTGTGTTGGTGGTCGGATGAACTGGCTGCATCGGCTTGCTCATCCTCAACCATTTGGTACATATAAGGATACATAGTGATAGACGGAACCGGTACTCATCAAACGTAACTTTCGTACTCGGGTCCCCACAGACGACGCCAAAATGATAGTATAAATTCCACGTAATGCGGTCAAGGTAGTAGACACGATCAAGTCAAAGCAAATAAAGTCTTTTTATTGATCAGCAAAGGACCTAATTCAATCAAAAAGTCGGGCAGCTCTGTAAATAGCCTATCGATCGTCTCCAAAAGTCCCTCACACTGTAGCCGCCGCGGGTATTTATAGCTACTAGGTCGGAGACACAATTCCGGCCGGCCGGCATGTAACCCACGTAGCACCCACGTGTCTTCACCCAGCGGGCCCTGCCTGCCAACGTGTAACGTTGCCACGTACTTTTTCTCGGATCTCCTGTCCAAGGGCTATCGATCGGGTGCTGAAGACTTTGGTCGGGAGATATGCCGGTCGGGTCCGACCAGCTTCCTTCAGGAATATCCGACCTGTAGACCTACACAAACAACAAGAAAACACGTGGCATGTCGGTCGGGATATACCCTACCATGCACCTATAGTTATAAGTAGTTGCACCTAGGTGCATGAATGTTTGCGGGTGGTTTTCACGAGTACTACTCTCCGTTGAACTCCTTGCAACAACAAAAACGATACCAAACAGAACGAACTTAGATCAATGAATGTTAACAAGGCAAAATTACATGCACTTGTAGGTGAAACTGAACGCGACTATATATATATATATATATATATATATATATATAGGGTCGCGTTCAGTTGCGAATAAGTGCCCAGGGGAGAAATGCGAACCAATCAGCGCGCGCCACGTGTCAGCATTCATTGTTCGGGTGCACCTACTTTCACCTATAAGTGCACCTACTTTCGCCTGCAAGTGCATGTAGTTTTTTCCTGCATTCATTGATCGGGTGTACCAACTTTCACCTATAAGTGCACCTACTTTCGCCTGCAAGTGCATGTAATTTTGCCTTGTTAACATTCATTGATCTGAGTTCAGCGGGTAGTAATACTCCTGAAAACCACCCACAAACATTCATGCACCTAGGTGCAACTACTTATAACTATTAACATTCATTGATCTGAGTTCAGCGGGTAGTAATACCCCTGAAAACCACCCGCAAACATTCATGCACCTAGCTAGGTGCAACTACTTCTAACTATAGGTGCAACTAGTTATAACTATAGGTGCACTTAGTATTGATGCTTAGTGTAAATTTTTACTTGCACCTATAATACATTTAAATGCACTTGTAATACATTTTACTTGCACTTCGATGTTCAATTATTTATGAAAATGCCACCGCATTTTTTTTTTAAATCAGTGTTTCTCATCCATTAGATCTGGACACGTGGACAGATGGGATGCATTCGCACTTCTCTCCTGGGCAAGTCATTCGCACGGGAGTGTAACTCTCTCTCTCTCTCTCTCTCTCTCTCTCTCTCTCTCTATATATATATATATATATATATATATATATATATATATATATATATATATATATATATATATATATATATATATATATATATATATATGGAAGGGATCAGGTGCGGGAATGGCTTCTCGTGCGTTTGTGCGGTTGGACGCACATTAAGCATTAAACTGACGCACTTTAAGTTCACAACACACGCACATTAAGCACACAAACAAAACACTTAGAACACTAATCTCACGCATATTAATAACAAAACTCACGCACTTTAAGCACAAGACTCATGCACAATATATATATATATATATATATATATATATATATATATATATATATATATATATATATAATGCTCAATTGATTGAGATATTGAAGACCTAAAAAAAGAGTCCAAAGAAAATAAAAGTCTGAGAAAACATACCCAAGGTCAGGACGATGAAGTTGACTGTCTTGCGCATGCATGCATTTAGGCATATAAATGAAGTTCATTATTTCGATTTGGCGGTTTGCGCCATTGATTCTTCTCTAAATGTATATATTGAATGAATTCCAATCTACTGTAAAATTAGATTAGGAAAAAAGAGGGAGAAAGAATAGTATTTTTACTTACAAAGATTATTTGTCCTTAAAGTTCGAATTTTTGTCAAATTCTTTGCACTTGGACATAATGTTGTTACTATAATATAATACGGAGTATATTCAATTTTACGCTCTCGATCAATTCAAACAGTTGCAGAAAATAATATATTCAATTTCCAGTTGCAGAATTAGCTTTACCAGCAGATAATAAGGGCTCCCAACATTGGAAAGCGTATGAGCTGAGGCTTATGGCTGAGAAGGAAGCAATAGCAATTTACAGTAAGAATGCGTAGATGAAGGCTGAATCAATATAATTATTGGCTCAAGCTTTGAACACTATTCATGGAGTATAGCAATTTTTGGCAATATTTGAACCCACAAATTAAATTAGTCTATTATTCATCTCAACACTGGATGTGATTCTGATGGTGCTAATTAATCATCCAAAAAGTTATGCATATTGCTGCACTAGGATGAAAACGATACAGTAATGAAAAAGGAGTTTGGTTCATATGAATACAACTAGTATAGGATGCATGATATAAACTTCTGGAATTATTTTCCACAGAGAATATAAAGACAACATGTGCCATTATGGATGCTTGGTGCAATTTCTGTCTATGCATCTCCGAGCAAATCTCAACAAAATCATTCAAATCGTCTTTAAAAGCTAAATTTTTTTATATTTATAATACTTAATTGAAAATGTATATATACCTACAAGTTATGAATATTTTTCATGAGCTTTGTTATTTACGTATTTCACCATGTCATTCTCCCCTTAATTAAAAAGGGATTTTGATTATATCTTTATGTACAGGTAGATTCTAGTGATAAATTTCTTGGTTTGGAGATACTATACTATATATCAAAATTGTTGCTATGGATGGTAATGATGAAAGGAAAGGAAGGTTGGCAAACGACCGTTTGAGAAAGCTAAGTATATATTTACATTCCCTAAGAAAGTATTTATACATGCATCTATTTGTGTGATTGCTATGCGCAATTGATTTTTTTTTTTTTTTTTTTTTTGGTGAATTACGAGAGGCTAAACCTCAACACCACCGAACTCTATGAGAAGCGGCACCTTTTACATTACATCACTGGCAAGAAGCCGCAATAACTCCTTTGGGGGAATCAAGAACCGAAGTGCCCCACTCCTTGCTAAGAAATTTGCAATTGATTATATCTTCTTGAAATTTGCCTTTATCGCATAGTTAATCCTGGAAGAATAATCATCAGTGATAAACTGATAATGCATGTTTACTATATATGATCACTATTTAAGAGAGGGAAATATGTGATACATACTTATATGAACTTTTGTCATCATTATATATTAGTTTGCATATGACTGTACGTTTACACTATAGAACATGTGAATATGTTAATACCCGCATGGGCAGCTCAACTGGCCATAGAGATGAAAAGTTGGAAGAATGACTAGGGATCGAGTGTCACTAACGACAGTGTGAGAGCGGGGACTCCTTGTGCGCAGTAAACAAAGGTCTAGCCAGTTAATATGATTTGCCTCATTTTCTTGTTGATAGGCATATGTTGTATATTATTCCCGTAGAATGATATTATTTCTTTCCCCAAGTTGAAAGTATATTATTATACTTTATTCTTTAATTTGAAAATTAAAGTCTGCTCTGTCGGGTCGGGGTGTGGAGGGCCCTTAGGGTTGGGGTTCAATT
The DNA here is from genome assembly GCF_001879475.1 of Ipomoea nil. Taxonomy (NCBI): domain Eukaryota; kingdom Viridiplantae; phylum Streptophyta; class Magnoliopsida; order Solanales; family Convolvulaceae; genus Ipomoea; species Ipomoea nil. The sequence continues at coordinate 200,308 of NW_017619627.1, read as the reverse complement.
GGAAGAATGTAAATATGTCAATATGATTTGCCCCATTTTTTTGTTGATTGGCATATGTTGTATATTATTTCCGTAGAATGATATTATTTCTTTCCCCAGTTGAAAGTATATTATTATACTTTATTCTTTGGAAATTAAAGTCTAAAAAGGAGAATGAGAAAACAATATTTAGTGATATTACTAATCCTTACCAAAGAAAGTTAGACATGGATTAGTCAATTAATGGTAGCAATTATTCGATAATTATGAATATATTGTGCTATAGATCATAAATGTTGAGATTTATCTCACATTTCATAAATAAACTTAATAACTACAACCCGGAGTGAGCTTCTAGAAAAATTGCTAAGAGCATAGTATGTGGTATCTTACTCTTTGATTTCATACCACAAAATAGTGATATGTTTTTATTAGGTTACACATGTCGTTGCTAAGCCTAAACTTGCTCTTGTAATAACAATTAACTGTTATGAGCCTAAATGTTTTTTGATTTATCTCACGTCTGCATGGCTTCTTCAAGCACGGCCAACGCCATGGTCGATCTCACCCTGGTGGATCTGGATGACAATGACAATGTTCATCAGTTCATGAACGTCCAGATCAATCCTGATAGTAATCCGACAGAGTTCTATGTTGTGGGAAGGTTGGTTGCGGATCGCCCAGTTAAGTTCCAGTTCTTCCGTGATACGATATCTCAGGTATGGAGGTCTTCCATGGGCATGAATGTAAGCGAGCTAAAGCCATGAGTTTACCTGTTTAGGTTTTTTGATGAGTTTGATGTCCAATGGATGGTTGAGGATGGTCCGTGGACGTATGAACAACACTTGCTCCTCCTGCATTGACTTGTTCCAAGTGAGGACCCAGAATCTGATTCTCTCTCTTTGGCAGAATTCTGGGTGTAGATCTATGGCTTACCAGCAGGTTTCCAGTCAGAAGGGGTGTTAGAAGCAATTGGGAGGACCATTGGAACACTGGTGAAACATGATGAACACAATTTTGATGGTACCATGCGTACGTTTTTCAGGATTCGTGTGCAGTTTGATGTTTCCCGTCCTCTTAAGAAGGGCATGAAGCTCAAGAAGGCCGCCGATGAGTGGGCTATGGTTGATTTTCGATACGAGCGGTTGCAACTTTATGCTTTCTGTGTGGCATCATTGGGCATGGAGACCGTTTCTGTGTGAAAGCTCGGTTGTTTCAGAATCGTCAGGCCAAAAAACCGTATGGGGCTTGGCTCAGGGCTAGGTCGCGGAGACAGGTGAGTAGTGATAATCGATGGCTGGCTCTGGAGGTGACGGCGAATCGGGTGAAGTGGAAGGCCCCTGGATCGGACAACACTAGTTCTTCGGTCCATAACTGTACGAGGCCGGAGGTTGCTCCTGATGGTCGTGTTACGGTCCCCTTACCACCATCTGATGGGTTGAATCATTTATCTGTCTCAAATACTTCTGCTTCGTTGAATGTTGTTGTGGCTGCTGACAATTCTCTTGAGGTGGTGGTTGAAAACCAGAAAAGAAGGCGGACTGATGTTGGGGAGGTGGATGGGGATGGTGCTCTCACGCTTCTAGATACTGAGCAGGCAAAAAACTTGTATTTGGCATGGCCAAACCCGCCCAGCACAATGAGTACGTTAAGCTAGAACTGCCGGGGTTTGGGTGGCACCCGGACAGTTCGTGAGTTACTAGGCTTTGTGTCTAGTCAGCGACCCGCCTTCGTTTTCCTTATGGAGATGAAATCGCGCTCAGTTTAATTAGAAAGGATTCATGTTCGCATGGGTTTTGAGAGTGTGTTTGTTGTTGATAGGGTTGGCATGGGAGGTGGTAATAGGAACCAGCACACATGGAATCCAATAAGGGTCTATAGTGGGCTCATCACAAGGCCAAAAAGTACATCCTTAAAGCATCATTGGTGGAAAAATCAAGGAATTCCAATAATAATTCCATTCGATAGAGGAAAGTATTATAGTGGCCCGTTTCAAGTGATGTCACGGATCGAAGACAATGTTTATAAGATTCGAGGTCGAATCATTTTTCAAGAAGGGGAGGATGATGCGGCCCAACATAATGAAGATCCATTAAGATTACAAATTGGGCCAATCACAAGATCCGAGGCCCAAATCAGCTTTATTATTTGTGGTCATCATTTATTTTAAATTGTTTAGAATTAAAGAGAAAACACTAGTTTGTATTTAGAAAGGATTCCTTAAATCCCTTTCTAAATGAAACTCTATTTACTTGTTTTCTAGATTAGGTTTAGGACTCTTTTTCCCATTGTATTTAGAATTATAATGCTGCCCCTATGCCTATAAATAGGGCACATCCATATCAGTTTCGGAGGCTTCAATTCAATAAAATTTTTAAGTTTTTCTTTACACTTGTGTAAGAAACCTTATGGCTAATTGTGGACTCAATTAGTGGCTAGTCGTGGACTCGACTAGCAAATTGATTCGTGGACTCGAATCAATCTTACTTTCTTCAACCTTAGATTTAGGTTCGTGGACTCGTTCTTGAATCGAAGGAAACTAGATCCGACTCTAGTTGATTGAAGATTGCATCATCGAGGTACTTGAAGCTACAATGAGATTCTTCCAAGTCTTTGAGGATTCGAGACAAAGGGTTTCTCGTGAGGTTTAAGGTATTTTGATCCATCTCTATCTTTACATTGAGAGTAATCTTGGGACAATATTCCATATTATTTGAATCTTGGACTAGATTCATATCAGGTGGTCTTGCACTATTTTGGCGTGAGGCTGATATGGCACCCTTGATTGGGTATTCAAACAACCATATTGATATTTCTGTAACGCTACCAGGAGAGCAGCCGTGGCGTCTCACTTGTTTCTACGGCTTCCACGAGCGTTCTAAAAGACAGTAGTCCTGAGCTTTGTTGAGGGAGTTAAAGACTCAATCCAATCTTCCTTGGTTGGTTATTGAGGACTTTAACGAAATAGCTAATCATTCGGAGAAGAGAGGCCATGTACCACACCCGAGTTCTCTTATTGAAGGGTTTAATGAAGCTCTCCATGATTGTGAGTTATTTGATCTTGGTATGTCGGGGCACAGGTTCACATGGGAGAAAGGGAGAGGTTCAGATCACTGGGTTCAAAAGCGACTAGATCGTGTGACCGCGACGTCAGAATGGGGTGATCTTTATTCTAATGCGGTTGTTTATAACATGGTGACCACTATGTCAGATCACATTGCATTATTTTTGGATGTGAAGGGGTCTCCAGTTCGAAGAAGGGGCAGGCGTTTCCAGTTTGAATCTATACGGCTTCTTGACGTGAATTGTAAGGAAGTAGTTGATGCCTCCTGGAGACAAGCTGCTAGAATGGAGTTTCACCAGAAGATTAGCATGTGTGGCCAAAATCTATGGAAGTGGGGAAAAGACCATTTCTGTAAGTTTGGTAAAAAAAAGTCGAGAGTCTTCGTGGGAAGTTGGAGGCCCTAAGAGACAGCCGCAGTAGCGCTGATATCCATCTTTACTTGTCGATGGAGAAGGAGCTACGGTTATTGTTGGCGCAAGAGGAAGTTTATGGGCAGTAACGTTCGAAGCAGTTATGGCTACGGGAAGGGGATTCGAACACTAAATACTTTCACCACTTTGCAAGTAATAGAAGGAGGAATAACAATCTCCTGCGCATTAAGGACCATTCAGACAATTGGGTTGAAGGTGAAACCATGAATGCAAAAGTCATTAGTTACTTCAATAACATTTTTGAAGCTGCCAATTGTGACAGGGGAATACTAAGATCTGTACACCCAAGGATTATTGAAGAGTTGAACTCAATATTGCTACGACCAATTGACCCAGCTGAGGTCAAAACAGCCATATTTTCAATGCCCCCGTCTTTTTACCAGGCTTTCTGGTCGGTTATTGGTAATGATCTCACTTGTTTTGTATCTGCCACTTTCGCAAATTGTTCCTTGCCAGACGGCTTTAATAACACCAATGTGGTTTTAATCCCTAAGAAGAAAATCCCGGAACGGGTTTCTGACCTACGCCCTATTGCTCTGTGCAATGTCGCATACAAGGTGTTTGCGAAGGTACTAGCTAATCGGATGAAGGATGTGCTTGATATTATAGTTTCCCCAACCCAAAGTGCCTTTGTACCTGATCGTCTGATTACAGACAACATTATTGTAGCGGGGGAAGTGGGACATTATTTGCATCGAAAACGGGCTGGTATTGTAGGATGGGTCGCTCTTAAGCTTGATATGGCAAAGGCGTATGACCGGATGGAGTTGAGTTTTTTAGAGGATACGCTCATGGAGATGGGGTTTGCACGTGGGTGGGTAAACTTGATCCAGCTTTGTGTGAACACCGTCACTTATAACATTTTGGTGAATGGTGATTCAGCAGGCTCTGTCACACCAACGAGAGGCATTCGACAAGGTGACCCCCTCTCACCTTATTTATTCATTGTGTGTGCGGAAATCCTATCACTCCTATTGGACAGTAGTGGGGAGTGGGATGTTGATATACTTTGGGACTTGTTTGATGAAGAGGACGTTGAAAAAATTATGAGAACCCCAACTTCACAATTGTACCCTGACAAGTGGTTTTGGAGGAATGATTTGCGTGGTCAATATTCGGTGCAGCATGGATACCTTCTCCAGACACAGAACTTGCTGCTTCAAGAGCCTGGTCTCTTTTTTAATCACTGGAAAAAGCTTTGGAAGCCACGGGTCCCTCCGAATATACGCAACTTTCTCTGGCAATGTGTGTGTAATCTCTTGCCAGTCCGGGACTGTTTGAAAGCTAAAGGCTTACAAGTTCAAGGGGGATGTTGTCTGTGTCCTTCTCCGACCGAATCCATCTCTCATCTGTTCTGCGAATGCCCAGGTACGACTACTGTCTAGGTTGGGATTTTACAGGACTATGGTAACTATTTTTTTGTCTATGGTGGAGGCAATGTTGTCTGATGCTGATCCCTCTAAACCTATCATTATGGCTGCTAGATTGTGGACTATATGGACTGCCCGTAACAACAAATTGTGGAAAAACACAGATTCGACAGTGGTGGACTTGCAAAACGCTACGGAGGCCTATGTTGTGTCTTGGATGCATGCATTCTCGTCTCCTTCACGTAATCCGGGACCGGCTAGTTCTGAGGCAAAATGGAGTCCGCCACCAGAGGGTGTCCTCAAGTGCAATGTGGATGCCATCTTTTTTAAAACGCCATGGGTTTTGGAGCTGTTTTGCGCGATCATGAAGGCCATTATGTTGCAGCTTACAGTGGTCGACGGCCTGGAGTGAGTGATCCTTACTATGCGGAAGCAATGACAATAAAGGAAGCTTTAACATGGCTAAAGGAGCGCATTTTGAATAACTACATCATTGAGTCTGATTGTTTGAATTTCTGCTCTAATTTCAATTCTGTTAGTAGAGACTCCTCTTATGTTAGTTTATATTAAGCAATGTCGGTCTATTGCTACTGACATTGGGAACATTGTTGTTCGCCATGTCAGGAGGTTAGCGAATCATGTAGCTCATGTGTTTGCACGGGCGACTGGTTCTAGCTCTGTCCTTGGGGTCTGGGATCATTTCCCACCTTGTATTTTGGGTTTGATGGTTATTTAATATATGAGTTGCCTTGCTTTCAATAATATGACTCCCAAATAAGGGTGTGTTTGGAAACCCGGAAAATGATTTCTGGAAATCATTTTCCGGGTTTGTGGTGTTTGGCTAGGCAGAAAAATAAGAAGTCAAAGGAAAATGACTTGCAGTCAATGGAAAACAACCCCATTTTTCCGGAAAATGACTTCCCCTTTTTTTGGGGGGGGAAGTCATTTTCCAAGTGCACTATTTACGCCTATTCTCTCTGCCATCACCCTTGTTCTCTCTGCCATTTCCACATCTCCACAAGCTGCCAGTGAACTGCGTTCCCATGGGCGGATTCGGCGTCGTTGGAATCGGAGTGATGCCTTCGCTGCCTTTGTTCTCGTCCGAGAGCGTTGCCTCCGTCATCTCCGCCGCCTTTTCCCTCATCAACTGCGCTGCCCCCATAGCCTTTTCTTTTGCAGTCTGCGCCGTCCTCGAATCCATGACGACACTGGCGAGTTCTCTGGACGTTGGCACCCAACTGGCAAATTGAGGAGGCGGACAAAGAAATCAGTGATGGCGGTGGTCCTTGTTCACATGTGGCTGCTGTTTCTAGTCCATGGGAATTTCCGTCAACTGCCATGAGAATGTTATTAGTCCAATTTTGAATAATTTAGTGTGGCTGAATTATGCTGTGATTTTGTTTTGGGGTGATTTTGTTTTGGTTTATTAATTTCAATTGCAATTTTATTTTGGTTTTTATATTTTAATTATACAATTCTACTCATTTTCCAGAAAATGAACCAAACACACAAACACAATTTTCTGTTGTGCATCCAAACACCGGAAAGGAAAATGTTTTCTGGAAAATGACTCATTTTCCAGAAAACATTTTCCAGAAGTCATTTCCCTGCTTTCCAAACGGACTCTAAAATTGATGTGATACTCTCTCAAAAGTCAACTATTACTTGTCCAAATCCAAAAGTATTAGCTTTTTGTTATAACAATGGACATTAAAATTTACCTCATATCTTGAAATTTAAATATTATAATCCCCAATTTTTTAATATAAGTTTTTTCCAAATCCAAACCTATTGGTTTTTTGTTATAACAATGGACATTAAAATTTACCATATATCTTAAGATTTAAAGATTATAATCCCCAATTTTTTAATACTATCTTTGTCCCATTTTATGTGTCTGGTTCGATTAACAAGGTTTGACTGAAATTATTTTTAATTCAAATTTTCATAATATTAAGATTAGTATTAGTATACAAAATTTATATATTTAGAAACTACAATAAAAGTACAATTAAACAAAAAAATAAAAATAAAATTTTCATTATGTATATGCAGCTATGGGCAACAACAACAACAACAATAATAATAACTATGAACGTTTTAGACTTTATATTATTTCACTTTCAATTATCATATATACCAAGTATTGGAATTGAAATTCTCAATAATTAGATTTCTGCAAATCATATATTGGAATTTAAATTCTCAATTTATTCACATATTATTACTCTCCCATAGAATTGTAATTCATCATTTCCCTCTTAATTTCCTCCATCCAACCAAACGCTAGTAAAGGAAAAATGTTTTTTCCCCTTTAATTTTTTTCTGACTACTTTTATTGATTAAATGTTCATGAATTTGTTGATCCTACCACTAATTAAAAATAATTAATAATCAAATATTAAAAAATCCAACCAAATGATCAAATGATCTCACACCATAATGAGAAGATTGTAAGAAAAATATAAGAAGGATATGAATCATTACTCAAAATTAAATTGCACATTATTCATATTATAAATGATTTTTTTAATAAAAAATTATCAATCTCGTCATAAATTATTTTTATAAAAATAATTCATATACTAATAAATACAGCAAAGTGTCAACAACAATACAAGCATCGACATGGCTTATTTTTTCTTTTTTTTTTTTTTTTTTGGAATACAAGGAAAATAGTATAATACAGATAGATAATAGAAAATAGGAAAAATGACATTTTTTCCCTTTATATGCTTATAGCACTTTTTTTTTCTTGAATTATTTATGTACCCACATTGCCCCCTAAGTTATGTTAAAAGTGGTGAATTTTCACCCTTTTATGTTAGATGAATATTTTTACCCTTCAAATAAATATTTTTGTTCTCCAACAAATTATCCTCCCAAATGCTCTGTCGGGTCGGGGTGTGGGGGGCTTATATGTATGGATGATTGCGGTTCGGTTTGAACCAAACCGTGCACTGTAGCAACCGAAACGAAACAGTAGGGACAATTATGGTTTTGATTCAGAATCGGAAAATAAATAAAATAAAATAAAATAATTATTGAATTTAGATTATTTTAAAAATAAGAAATAGAATTTACATAAATAAATAAATGTTGAACTCGCGGTTCAAACCGAAACTTGAACCTTCCTAAAATATTCTCATTCCAATTTATCATTTCCAAGAACCGTGAATTGGAACTGGCAGTTCAAACCAAAACTAGAACCTTCCTAAAAGGTTCTTGTTACTATTTATCATTTTTTTAGAATTATGAACCAGAACCGAACCACAGTCATATCTACTTATTTGCGGAATTAGAATAAATGTGAAAATGATTACACACTATTGGTAAATGATAAATCGGTTTGGTTTGGTTTCATTTTTATATTTTGAACCGCCGATTCAAAATTTATTTATTTATTTATTTTAAATTCTATTTCTTATTTTTAAAATAGTCTAAATTCAATAATTTTTTTTTTATTTCAGTCCTAAATCGTAACCAAATTCGTCCCTAGTATTTTGGTTCGATTGTTATGGGTTCGAATTAAACCGTACTTATCCCTACATATAAGTAATAAATTTTTTTAAATATTTATTTTTTAAAAGGTAAAAATGTCCACCTAACATAACAGGGAAAAATTGTCACTAGTGAACAAATGTAAATACATGAATAACTCAGAAAAAAAAAAAGTTTTATAAAACTCAGAGAGAAAGAGTATCATTTTTCCTAGAAAATAATAGCAATGATTATTAAGGTGTAAATGTGCAATGGAGGAAGTTAATTAGTTTATGCATTAATCAACATAAAATCTTATCTTAAAATTCGCAAATCGCAATCTTTCCTCTTTGAAAAGTATTGTGTTTTATCATCCTGATAGAGATGAGTCGAAGACGACAACGAAGACAAGACGCAGCGAAGAAAAATGATATAATGTTATAATCAATGGCAAATACAGACAGAGAATACGATAACGATCGGAAAAATAATGTAAGACCCGTAAGGAAGAGAACGGAAACAACGTCATTTTCATTGCAATTTAGCGATATTCAATTCCTCTTTGTAGAAACGCCAATGATAAAAACATTAAATACGTGTCACTATGAAAGTGTAAAAATTAGTTAGTAACAAAAACGTCAATCAGTACATGATAGGGAAACTTTATAATGCTCAAATTGGTCAAGATGGTGATCTTGATAATCGTAACGTTTTAAATTTGATATACTATGTGAGTTGTTTATGTGCCTTTTTAGTTTGAGTCGATCAGTTATGAATAACTTAAACTAATTTACCCTTATGTGGTACTTAGCTTGCGCTTCTTGGTTTAAGCCATTGGTCAGCTATAAATAACCTAAGTTGGTTACTTCTTTATAGTACTTTGCTGGCTAAGTAACAAAAGGGTTTCATCCGTATACACCTTTGAGTGATAACAGTCTAACAGAGGATAATTTTCTTGTAAATTAAAAGGATTTTTCTGTCAATCAAAAGGAAAATTATATTGTGCATTATTAGAAGTACATAAGAAAGATAGTACGAATTGTAAAGCACAAGGTACAATTGTGTTAAGCACTCACCATTATAACCCAAGTTATTGTGTAAAGCACACACCATTATAACCCAAGATGTCGGTGCAAGGTAGTCTTGAGGTTATAAGTGTTGAAATTATTATTCTTATTATTATTTTACATATTTCGCCCGGAATGGAAAGAACATAATAAACAAACTTAAATGAACCTAATACCGTCCGTTTCAAAAAAAAAAAAAAAAAAAAAAAAAAAAAAAAAAAAAGACTTTAAAATATAAATGGGTCATTCTACATTAAAAAAATAAATAAATAAAAAGTCGAACATTGAAGTAGTTACAATCGTAGTCGAAATATTTATGGTGGATCATTTATTATATTGTTCAATCAATACAAAAAATACCCCTGGTTTATGTCCGTTAATAGATCATAACATGTTACAATTAAAATACACATACCAAAATTAAGAGTGAGTATATATACTAGTGCACTAGGCGACAATAAATGAACCTAATACCGGCCGTTTCAACAAAATACTTTAATTAAGTAGAACATCAAAGTAGTTAAAGTCCTAGTCAAAATAGTTATGGTGAGTCATTCATTATATTATTCAATCAATACAAATTAAAAGTTTAATGTGAATGGATTTATATATATCTAATTTAAAAAATAAAAAAAAATAAAAAAAGATTACCCATAATTAATTAGGAGTGAGTATATATACCATAGCGCTAGGCGACAGATAAAGAAGCCTATAAAAAGCAGCTTAGTTTGCCATAAAGCTTACATGAGGTGCTTGCAGATTCTCCGTTTCCTTAAAGCTTAGTACACATCTTCAGAAAACTGAAAGTTTCCTTTTTGTAACATAAAGCTCTTGGGCTTGCTTGCAAGTTCCAGAATCTATCTGATTCAATCTTTTATATTTCCCCCCACCTTTTTAAAGAAACAAAGAAAGAAAGAAAGAAATCTTTAAATCTGTTCAGATTTCCAGAGGGAGGAAGTCTGCAGTCAGCTATGTCTGACTTGGAATTCACTCTCTTTGTTCTTCCTGTGATCTTTGCTGCAATTCTTTTCATTAATTTCTGCAAAAGAAAACACTACTACAACCTTAATCTTCCGCCGGGGAAGATGGGGTGGCCGTTTCTGGGTGAAACCATTGGCTACTTGAAACCTTATTCTGCTACCTCAATAGGAGAGTTCATGGAAGATCACATATCAAGGTAAAACACCAAGAGTTAAAAGATGAATCTTAATTTCACTTCTTTTTTTAATCTGAGGGTTTGAATTGCTGCAGATTTGGGAAGATATTCAAGTCGAATTTATTCGGGGAGCCGGCGATTGTGTCAGCAGATGCAGGGCTGAACAGATTCATTCTGCAGAACGAAGGGCGGCTGTTTGAGTGCAGCTATCCGAGGAGCATTGGTGGGATTCTTGGGAAATGGTCGATGCTTGTTTTGGTCGGAGAAATGCACAGAGATATGCGGAGTATTTCTCTCAATTTCTTGAGCAATGCTAGGCTCAGAACACAGCTTCTCAAAGAAGTGGAGAAACATACTTTGCTTGTTCTTGGGTCCTGGCAGGAAAACTCTGTCATCTGTGCCCAAGATGAATCCAAAAAGGTACTCTCTTTACATAATTTCGTCAACAAATCAAAAACCAATCTGCCCAGAATCAAGTGCTTACATATACCCACTCTGAATCTTTGCAGTTCACGTTTAATTTCATGGCGGAACATATAATGAGCTTGGAGCCAGGGAAGCTGGAGACAGAGAAGCTGAAGAAAGAGTATATTACTTTCATGAAAGGGGTGGTTTCTGCGCCATTGAATTTCCCAGGAACAGCGTACAGAAAGGCCTTGCAGGTACCTAAGACCTTCATTTTACTTAATTTTGATCCCTGAGATTACAAAAACCCTGATGTTTCCGGCGGGTTTCCGGCAGTCGCGGTCGACGATCCTTAAATTCATCGAGAGAAAAATGGAGGAGAGAGGACAGGGCATCATCGTGAAAAAAGAACAGGACAACGATCTCCTAGGTTGGGTTCTCAACAATTCTAGCCTCTCCAAGGAACAAATTCTTGACTTGGTTCTAAGTTTACTCTTCGCCGGCCATGAAACATCCTCGGTGGCCATTGCTTTAGCCATCTTCTTCTTGCAAGGCTGTCCCGCCGCGATTCAACAACTCAGAGTAACCACGTTTTAATTACCCACAACTGTTTTCTTAATCTATCCGAACTACCCACTTAAACACAATTCTTTAATGAAACAGGAAGAGCACTCGGAAATCTCCAAACCCAATGAGAAATCTGGAGTTAAGGAGTTGACTTGGGAAGACTACAAGAAAATGGAATTCACCCACTGCGTAAGTTTAACTCTTCGAACCCATTACCTTTGGTCTGGCTCTGATACTAAATCACTAAAAGTCTAAGTTAATAGTTGGATTGCACATTAATGGTATGACGGATTTTTGTTAATGTGAATCAGGTCGTGAATGAGACGTTAAGGTTGGGGAATGTGGTGAGGTTTTTGCACAGGAAAGCCATCAAGGACGTTCGGTATAAAGGTATGTGATTGATGGTTGAGTACAGTAGATGATTTTTATGGGCATGCTAGGAAGTAAATGAAGTGTCCAAAATCTCTTATTATTTCCGTTTTAGATTTATGGTTATTTATAAGTAAACATATAGAGTATATATAAGTATGAATTTTTTTCTCATATATGAAAAGGGTATGACATTCCATGTGGATGGAAAGTGCTACCGGTGATTGCAGCCGTGCATTTAGATCCTTCACTTTTTGACCATCCCCAGCACTTCAATCCATGGAGGTGGCAGGTTTGTCAATTTTGCTCAAACACCTTTGCATCTTGCTTTTATTGCTTCCTCTTTCCTTTTCCATTTCTTCATAACTTCATATGTTATTTATAAAATCGAGATTTAATTAGACAAAACGTTATATATGGCCCTGTTTGGTAAAATGGCTGTTAGCTGATAGCTGTTTGCTGTTAGCTGATTGTGTTAATTAGATAGTATAAATACTTGATAACATTAACTGATTGTAGAAAAGTGTTTGGTAAATTAGCTGTTAGCTGATAGCTGTTTGGTATAATTTCTTTTCTCAAAAAGCTAATTGGAAAAGTTGCTAAGAGTAGCTTTTTTAATTTTAGCCTTTTGGAGTTGCAAAAAGCTAATTAACCAAACATTTATATTAATATTTTAACTAAATCAAACAATTAATAGTGATCAAATAAGCCAAAATTAGCCTATAGGCCAATTTTTTACCAAACAGGACCTATATATTTTCATACCGAAAATTTAAACCTGAAATAGAGAAACAAAAAAGAAAAGAAAAGATAATAAGGATGATCTATAGAATAAAGTGGATAAGGAACTTGGTGGGAAGGGATGGCATGAAGGGTACAAAGAACATTCCATCATTTCATAAGCTCAAGTAATCATAGTCCACCCACTGGTTGTAGGCTACCACCCCATGAACTGTCAGGATCAATTCAACATATTTTTGAATTATGTACGTAGAATCACCGGCCCCGCCAAATACAAACTCGATTATTTCCGCTCAATACTTTTCTGATTTAATTTCCCAACGGATTAAAAACGGCGTTTAAATATTCAGTGTCCCTTAGTTTAATAGAGAAAAATATCATATAGTTTAATAGAGTAAATTTTGGAATGGTAATTTTTGGACTATATATGGGTGTTTGGTAAATAATGTTAGTTGATTGGATTAATGAGTTTAATTAGTTGATAGCATTAGCTTATTGTAGAGAGATGTTATGGTTATAAATTGGTTGTTAGTTGATAAGTGATTACATAAAAAATGACTATCTCACAAAAACTGATCGAAAAAGTTACTTTGAATAACTTTTTGAATTTTAGCATTTTGGAACAATAAGTTGTTACAAAAAGCTAATTAATCAAATATTTATATTGATTGTTTAACCAGTTAAACAACTAATAGTGATCAAATAAGTCAAAATTAATTGATAAGTTAACTACATTTCTAAACAGGGTCATACTATTTCTTTTAGATGGCAAAAAAAGAATGACAATTGATGATTAGTTATTTTTATGGATTCTAATAAAAATGTTAACATCAAAATTTTGTATGTAAAAGTAAAAATAGTATTTTCCTTGCGAATAACATCGATTACATTGGGAGGACCGAGGTGGGCAGATGATGATTAAAGTCTCCATGTTGGAGTGGGGTTTCCACGTGCACGTGCACATACAAGTGCGTTTTCGGGGTGGGGTCAGCTCTTTTTTTTTTTTCAACATAATATTATTTTTTATTTTCATATTTTCTCTTTCAACATGGGTGATGGGTCCTTTTCTATTTTTTAAAACTCTGAAAACGGGTCGGGTACGTACTATTCCAGTACTACGTATAGTTTCACGAGTATATAAGGTATTAAGGTTTTTAAAATGTATGATATGTGGTCGTGTACGTTTTCCGATCTCCAATGAGGTTTGTTTAATTTGCATGCATGCAGAACAAAGACGGATCGGCGCCGCCGCCGCCGGCGAGTAATAATAATAACTTCATGCCGTTCGGCGGAGGGCCGCGGCTGTGCACTGGATCGGAGTTGGCCAAGCTGCAGATGGCGGTGTTCATCCGCCATTTAGTCCTCAACTACGACTGGGAACTCGCGGATTCCGACGAGGCGTTCGCCTTCCCGTTCGTCGACTTCCCCAAAGGCTTGCCCATCACGGTGTCCCGCCACCGTCCGCCGCCGCAACACAGTTTTACGGAACAAGAGTGTATTGATCATAGCTGTACAAGTAAAGATATATAGTAACGGTTATATATATATATATTATATTTTTTAAAAAAAGTCTGCAAATTCAATTCTACCATTATTAAAGCAGAAGTGACAGATCAGAATTGAAGAAGATGATATTTGTTTTGTATCATGCCTGCATGCTATTATATAGTGGAGGAATATCGAATACGACGATATGATCCTCATCATATCTTTCCTACTTGTGTTCGAAATTCAGTTCGAACTGTTTGAGGAAGACGAAAGAACAATTGTCACATATTATGAAATTCTGAATCCTCTATCTGCTGTAAATTATAGTATAGTACGGAGTATTAATTTATCCGTTGTATCTAGGATGGTTGGTCGGAGGAGGTGGAGACTTTTGTAGTTTTCATGTATGTATATGTAATGATATTGTTATTTAAAATTTGTGAGCAATTCAATCCAGCCTTTATTCTTGTTATGCGGAGATTCCCTTCAAATTATTTTGGATTTTAAATATAAGTTTAAATTTATGGTCTAATTAAGTAAACACATACACATACCAAGTATCTTGTGGTCAGATGGCATGTAGTGACCTCTTCTATGTAGGAAGTTATGAGATCGTCGATGGCCGGTGAGGCAAAGGTTGACAAAATCGATTTTAAGAAGACAGCACCACCAGAGCCGGCCACTGATAAGCAATAAAACAACGCACCTTAAAAAAGAAAACTGCGCACCTTAAGAAAGAAAATCATGCATCTTAAGAAGGAAAACCACGCACCTTAAATTTGACCTAGATGCAAAAGAGTCGTTATGTTGTGCAACCGTGTGCATCATGCATGGTGCACACGGTTGCAAAAATGACGTCGTTTTGATGTCCGACTTAAAAAAAAAAAAAAATCAGTTTCGATTGTCATTAACAGCGTTATGTTATGCATAATTTGAACTATACATCCATAACTTCATAACTATACATTCAGAATTGCATAACTACACATCCATTAACTTCGTAACTATACATTCAGAATTGCATAACTACACATTCATAACTTCATAACTATACATTCAAAATTGCATGCATAACTACACATTCATAACTCCATAACTATACATTTAGAATTGCATAACTACACATCCATAACTTTATAACTATACATTCAGAATTGCATAACTACACATCCATAACTTCATAACTATACATTCAGAATTGCATGCATAACTACACATCCATAACTTCATAACTATACATTCAGAATTGCATAACTACACATCCATAACTTCATAACTATACATTCAGAATGTGAAATTATAAAATTATGAACATATGTTTACGTAACTAACGGGAATAAAAAATGATTTTTTTAAAAAAGTAAAACGACGTCGTTTTTGCAACCATGGTGCACACGATTGCACAGCATAATTTGCCGAAGCAAAAAGACCAAATTATCACCATATTTTTTTAATCGGTATTCAATCTGGGCTGTTAATTTTGATTAGATCAAGGGCTGAGATTAAACCCCATCTTTTACCTGAAGCCTATTACCGCATTTGATATATATATATATATATATATATATATATATATATATATATATATATATGTTTAAGTTCCATTGCAAGTGAATGCTTCCCGTGCGGTTGTACGGGTGATTAATGTGCATGAGTTTTGTACTTAATGTGCGTGAGTTTTGTACTTAATGTGCATGAGTCTTGTGTTTAAGGTGCGTGAGTGTGTAGTGCTTAATGTGCGTGAGTTTTGTACTTAAGGTGCGTGAGTCTTGTGCCTAAGGTGCTTGAGTTGTGTGCTTAAAGTGCGTGAGTGTGTAGTGCTTAATGTGCGTGAGTGTGTAGTGCTTAACGTGCGTGAGTTTTGTACTTAAGGTGCGTGAGTCTTGTGCCTAAGGTGCATGAGTTGTGTGCTTAATGTGCGTGAGTGTGTACTTAATGTGAGTTGTTGTTGAAACTTTAAAGTGCATGAGTTTTGTGCTTAATTGGGTGAGTTTTGTGCTTAAGGTGCGTGAATCTTGTGCTTAAGGCGCGTGAGTTTTGTACTTAATGTGCATGAGTGTGTACTAATGTGAGTTGTTGTTAAAACTTAAAGTGCGTGTGTTTTTGTACTCAAGGTGCGTGAGTTTTGTGCTTAAGGTGCGTGAGGGTTGTGCTTAAGATGTGATGGGGAATATACCTCGGGTTCAGGCTCCCCGTACGCTCCATGGTCCTATTTGGGTCGGGTCAAACGGTTCGGGTCAAGGTCAAACCCGACTTGATTTAACCTATTTAAGGGCATTTAACCCTTCATTTTAGGGGTTCCATCCCTTCATTTTCCACTAAACACTCCCTCTATCTAGCTTGTAGCTCTCCCCTCTCTCTAAGCCAACTCAAGAACAAGATTAATAAAAGATGCCTATTTGCTCTATACTTCTTCCTTGTTCATATACACTTTACATACACATACATACGGTACATACATTCTACGAGTTCAACCGAGAATTAGTACTATCAAGATGCGTGAGTTTTGTGCTTAAGGTGCGTGAATTTGTGTTTTGAATATATTTTATTTGTGTGTTTAGTGTGCATCTGTTGTGTACTTAAAGTACGTCAGTGTAATGCTTAATGTAAGTTCACCCGCACGACTATACGGGAAGCACCACTCGCACCTGATCCTTCCCTATATAGAATTAGGTTCTGGTGCGGTTAGGGTGCCCAGGTGCGGTTGTGCGGTTTAATCTGGGCCATTCATCTCGCTTAAATAAACGTCCAGGATTACCAAAATTTTTAAAAGAGACGCGGTGGCAATTTTGTAATTTTTGCATCTAGGTCAAAATTAAGGTGAGCGGATCTGTGATTAATGTGCGTGAGTTTTGTATATAAGATGTGTGAGTTTTGTGCTTAAGGTGCGTGAGGTTTGTGCTTAATGTGCGTGGGGTTGTGTTTAACGTGAGTAGTTGTTAAAACTTAAAGTCTGTGAGTTAATACTTAAAGTGCGTGAGTTTTGTGCTTAATGTGCGTGAGGTTGTGCTTAATGTGCATGAGTTTTATACTTAATGTGCGTGAGTTTGTGCTTAATGTCAGAGTTGTTGAAACTTAAAGTCTGTGAGTTAATATTTAAAGTGGTGGGTTTTGTGCTTAATGTGCGTGAGATTGTGCTTAATGTGTGTTGGATGAAGAAGCATGTAGCACGTCTAAATGACCAAAAGCGTCTACCAAAAGCAAAAGCGTCTACCAAAAGTGCGTCTTATTGTCCAACAATGTGCGTGGATTTTGTACTTAATGTGCGTGAGTTTGTACTTAATGTGTGTGGGTTTTGTACTTAATGTGTGTGAGTTTGTGCTTAAGATCTAACAGTTAAGGTGCGTGGCTTTCTTCCAAACACGCGTTTTTTTTTTCATTGATTTGAGCCGATTTAGATTTGATCAATGGCTCAGATCTAACCGCACAACCGCACGGGAAGTTATACCCGCACCTGAACCCTTCCCTATATATATATATAAAGGTTGTTCAGATGGGAAATAAAAAGGTTGTTAGAATGCTTAGAATGTAAAACTAATATGGGAATATAAAAGTAATATATAAGTAGTCTATTACATACAGAAAAGTGTCAATGACAAAGTAAACTTAAGTAGTCAAATTGATCTTTTAAAAATTGCATGGCAGGTTGTTGAGTGTTGAAGATAATAATTTTAAAAACAACTTGTTAATTGTACGTAGTTTGGTGGATCAGTTTCAAAATGTAGAACTAAGAAGGTGCTATATTTGCCTTTGAAAAGGATTGGATAATCAGTAAGTAGAATATAATTCTTATATTAGAAGATCACAAGTAAGAGTTTTGTCAATATATTTACAGTTTAGTCCATATAAAATCTTCTTAGTATGGTTCACATTTCATATATAATGTGTAGACTATAATTTAAGAGTAAAGTTTATCTCGTGTATACCATCTAATAATCATGGGCGGAGTTACAATGGGGGCAGTGGGGGCAGCTGCCCCCACTCCCCCCACCCCCACCCCCACCCCATATATAACATTGTATCTATATATGTATATATAATACAAGTTATAGTATAAATAGAAGAAAACATAAAATGTTAACAAGAGTTGAGGTAGATCAGGTGGCAAGCAATGCGTGTTATACAATGAGAGTGCTCGGGTTCAAATTCCTCTTATGGATAGCGTAGACTTTCACTATTTTTATTAATAGTTGCTTGTTCTACAGTTTTTAAAATTACTTTAGATTTTTACAAACCTATAAATTATTATATCAAATTAATTATATTTCATATTTTATTATAAATATTTTTATAATGTTTTAATGTGTTTTATTTTTTGTCTATATCCAACAATATTTATGGATAACTTCTTAAGTGTTTTATTTTATTTTTCAAACTATCTTTTTGTTGTAATGTTCCGCCCCCTAAACAAAAATTCTGGGCCCCTGCTAATAATAATTGAAAATTTTCATCATCATTCAAAAAAAATAATTAATTAGCAAAAGACCACATTCTAGATCAGAACTCCAAAATTGATCAAGAAAAGGTTTATATTACTTTTTAAATTTGTGATCATGATTTAAATACTCACATTTAAAAATGCACAATTATCACCAACAACAAAATCGTGTATTAAAATTAAATTTGTGCATTATAACTTTGATTCCTTAAACTATTTTTTGGACCTTGGTCCGAATTATATATTGTATTTCTATTAATTAATGTGTTAAAATGCTCATTCTTTCTCTCTTTTTGTTTTTCTTTGAATTCCACATCATGAAGCTAAGGAGTATATTCAGCATTTCCCTATAATTAATATTGCAATCATACATTTTTATTATTAATTCTTTTACTTGAATCATAGAAAAACTTTAATAATAAAGATTTAGATCGAGAAAATTGTATTTTTTGGTCCCTTAATTATTTTACATGCTTAAATTTGATCTCTTAATTATAAAATGGACACATTTAATTTGGTCCCTTAATTATAATGTAAACACATTTAGCCCATTAATCATTTCCAGGGTCGTTATATCGTGGACCGCAGTGTACGTGTACCGCGGTCAAAACGACGCCGTTTCTTTAAGTAAAGAAATGTCGCGCCGTTAGTGTTAACAGGACGCACATTTTTTTGTATGTTAATTACCAACTGACACTACAATGTATCTAAACCGACCCTGCCTCACGTATTATTTTTATATTATCAAATGAAACTGCAGTTATATCAAAATGATACTGTAGTTGTGGTGAAATGAAACTCCAGTGTATATTAAATGAAACTGAATAACATTTCACATATTTGAGTGTATATTGTACAATGAAGCTGTAATTATATCGAAATGATCATGTAGTTGTGTTTTAATGAAATTATAGTGTATATAAAATAAAATTAAATAACATTTTCACATATTTGAGTGTATAAATATCAAATGAAACTGTACTTATATCAAAATGAAACTGTAGTTATGTTGAACTGAAATTGTAGTGTATACAAAATGAAACTGAAGAACAGAATTACTTTTTGCGGAACGGCGCGAAACGGATGCCTTTTTTTTCGTTAAATAAAACGACGTCGTTTTGATGCGCGGTGCATAATCGATTATGCAACGCGGTGCACGATATAATTTGCCTCATTTCCTTATTTATAAATATATGGTTTTTCACTCTTTCATAGTATTCACAAAAGTATGGTCTTTCAATTTCATTTACAACTCAAATAAATCTTGTTTTCAACCGAAGGTTAAGAAATTTTGTTAATCTACTACAATTATGCAGAATTACCCAAGCATCCCTTCATAAGATTGGCTTAAACGGGATTTTATTTGCTCTACAAATAGAATGACCTTATCTGTACAAGGTAATTAATTAAGGAACCATGCAAATATGTTTGCTTTATAATTAAAGAACCACATAATTGATAACCACATTCAAATAACCAAAATAATTATTGTACCAAAAGTATTATTTTGTCTAATAATAATAATAATAATAATAATAATAATAATAATAATAATAATAATAATAATAATAATAATAATAATAATAATAATAATAATAATAATAATAATAATAATAATTAAATAAATAAATAAATAAATAAATAAATAAGAATTAATTTCACTTTTGGTCCCACGACTTTTGAGTTCGTATCACTTTTGGTGCACAACTTTAAATTTTTTCAATTTTGGTGTCTAACTTTGTTATTTTTATCAGTTTTGGTCCTTCCAGCCAAATTGACGGTAAAATATTTTCAGATTTTATATTTTAGGGGCAAAATCGTCATCCCATGGAAAGATCTTCAATATTTAAACAAAAGAAAAATCATATTAAGAGGAAGAGAAGAGTTTGTCAATGGTCGAAACTATAAATCCCATAGATCTGTCTGGTTTCTGCCCGTCTTCCCCATTATTCTCATCATCAAACACCTATAGATATGATTTTACAGTGATTTTGTTTAGATATTGAAAATGTTTCCTTGGGATGACGATTTTACCCCTAACAATATAAAATCCAGCAACATTTCGCTGTCAATTTGGCCGAAAGGACCAACACTGATAAAAATAACAAAGTTAGGCACCAAAATTAAAAATTTTTAAAGTTGTGCACCAAAAGTGATAGAACATCAAAAGTCGTGCGACCAAAAGTGAAATTAATTCTAATAATAAGAGTAAATACCGGCGGAGGTCCTCTGACTTTGGTGGCACTGGCACTTTTAGTCCTCAACTTTTAAATCAACCACTTTTAGTCCTCGTACTTTTTGTTTCTAGCCATCTATGATCCTTTCGTTAAACTTGACCATCTAATGCCGTTTTCTAAAAGATAATTCAGTCATTTCATAATTAATTTATTAATTATTATGTTTAATTTCCTCATCAGAATAGTCAAACAATGGTTTCCCCAGCTATGAATGTGTACAAAACCAGCTCGTGAATCAAAATGGCGTACAAAAGCTGTTACGAAGGTTGTGCCCAAACGACTCGGTATAACTCGGCAAACATAATAATTAATAAATTAATTATGAAAGGACTGAATTATCCTTGAGAAAACGGAATTAGATGGTCAAGTTTAACGGAAGGGCCATAGATGGCTAGAAACAAAAAGTAAGAGGACTAAGAGTGGTTGATTTAAAAGTTGAGAACTAAAAGTGGCAATGCCACCAAAGTCAGAGGACCTCCGCTGGTATTTGCTCCTAATAATAATGTGCAATGATTACATATAGACTAATCTTATATATCTAGAAAAAATGTAGTATCATTTTCATAATTAAGACCGTACATTTGAAAACACTTGATAACGTATTCGCTAATAATTGACAAGTGCGCTTAGGATATATAATAGTGCACTGTAGTGTGTGCACTATTATTCTTTATCTATAGATACAGTATCAAGCATACTATTAGTTATTCATAGATATACTATCAAGCATTAATTTTCAAATACACCATTGAACTTATAAAAATGTTATTGCATTTTCCCTTTTTTCATTAATATTTAGCCCCCATCATCTTGTTGGGAAAAATCTCACTTCCTGTGACGATGAAAATCACAGACCCGGCACGGTCCACAAATACGAGACGATACACAATAGCCCAAATAAACAACAACAAGAGGGACACAAGATCTACGTGGAAAACCCCAAAATCACGGGGAAAACCCACGGGACCACCACCACCAAATATTCCACTATAACAAATCTTGGATACAAAGTTTCTGACTACCACCAGAGTCAAACATCCAAAAATCATCAAATACAACAATTCTAGGTCAAATACATTCTATCACGTTCACATGCCTAAAAGGAATAATATCTCGTAGTCAAAATTTCAACTATCACGAACAAGATGAAAGTGGATACAAATATTACGAGATTACCCAAAAACGATGCCTGGAACAAACAAGCTGACCTCTTCAAATATTTGATGAAGAAAACACCCAAGAGCTTCGACAAACCTCACAACAAATCCATCAAACGTGCGACAAAACCCATCGAACACACAACCACCGTGCCGCCGAACAATAGTGTGTGTAGAAGCAAAAGAAGGTTTTGTTTACTACCCCTTCACTGCCTCTGCCAAAAACAAATGGAACGAATAATGTGTGTAGAAGTGTGGTCATGGAGAAGAATGAAGAAGCTCATTTTTATAGCTTCACTTGACATGGCAATTTATGAAGTGAAATAAATGTAATTAATTTCTTCACCTCTTTATATGCATGACTCTTCCACTTCCCCAACTCCTTATATCCCCAATATTATTATTATTATTATTATTATTATTATATAAATAATAATAATTATGGCTCAAAAATAGAGTTAATTCCAGCAATGGTCCTCTGACTATTGCGATTTTCCAAAATTAGTCCTCATCTTTTAATTTGGACAAAATAGACCCTTGACTATCAAATTTGTTCCAACATTAGTCCTTCCGTCAACTTTCAGTTAGTTAGGTGTTAGTGTAGGGGTTAAAATAGTCATTTCATTAGCTTCTTTCTTCTTCCTCATTTCTTTTTTCTTTCTAAAAAAAGATTATAAAACTCAAACTCAACCACATATCCAAACAGAAGCACAAACCGTGCTTAAACCCCAATGTGGTTGTGCCTCCTTCTCAGAACACGAATTTTAAGAATGTACAGACAGGAGAAACTGAAAAAACACAGACAACCGGAGCCATTCGAAGCAGGCCACACAAACAATTCTATATATCAACAAATTGAGTAGATCCACGAGTAGCAATGCTGCAAATCTATGGCAATGGAAAGCTAAATGCGTAGTTCATCCAAATAATTGCAGCAGAAAACTTACCGACCAAGCAGATTCAATTCGATCATCGGACCCCATGGCGATTCTCCTTTACGGCGGTGCCGTAAACAGTCTCCTTTACGGCGATTCTCCTCAGCGGGAAACATGGCGAGTCCGAGGTCGCAGAGATTGAGGCGGTGCCCGCGGGTGTACTTTCCGGGGAAGACGAGAACGTTGCCAGGCTTCAAGTCGTAGTGGAAGATTCGACAGTGCATGCAATAGATACCGTTGAGAAGCTGAAAAGTGTAACATGCTGCCATTAACTTCGGCATCCCGCCGGAAGCCTCGATCATGTCGCTGAGGGTCCCCTGATTCATGAGCTCGCAAGTTCTCGTTTGTTCGTTAGTCAACATGTGCGTGAAGTACGAGCACATGGCGGAGCTGGCGGTGAAATCAGGTTCCGCCATTTTCAGGACCTTTTTGAGGGCGTCGTAGAGGTAGAGAGGGAGGCCATTGGTGGTCGGGTACTGAGGAGGAAGATCCGACGATTCTGGAAGATGGAGTTCCAGTAATCGAATGTATTGGGAAATGTTGTTTCTGATCCGGGGTCGAACATAAATAGACCAAGAAACCTCTGTCTGCAAGATTCTTGGCCAGTCCGACGAAGGGTGTAATGTGGTCGTACACCAGTCACGACACTCCTCCTCGTCATAGTTTCTGTTCCCATGGTTAGTCGTCGTTGAGGTCATAGTGTTCAGGTTCTATAGCTAGGAGCTTTGCCGAGTGGATGATGCACCCTTTACTTTAATTTGGATTTGGATGTTATGTTGCATAAAGTGTCTGTTTTCCATGAAATGGTGCATTGCATTTTGATTGAAAAGTCTTCATATGTGGTAAGATGTTTTATGTACAGTAACATTCTTTCTGTATTTTCTTGTCTACTGGCATTATACCATACCAGTACCACTTGGGAAGAAATCACATTGGAGCATCGATGACAGCAAAGTTAAACGATCTATTGGAGCAAAGATCTGGAAGTTGGTAATCTATGCTCAATGAACATAGAGGAAACGATGAAAATGCAGGTTGAAGAAAGCAAGCTAATGAAAATACCATTTTGCCCTCAAAACTAACGCCTAAGAAACAGATAGATAACAGAGGACTATTCCCGGAATAAATTCTAAAGTCAAGTGTCTTTTTCGTCCAAATTAAAAGTCGAGGGCTAATTTTGGAAAATCGTAATAGTCGGAGGACCATTGTCGGAATTAACTCCTCAAAAATATATTGGATACAAAAGGTTTGGTCCAAACATGGGCTATTTACCACATAGGAGGAAAGCCCAACCCAACACATCTTAGATAGATAGATGGGATTAGTCAAGTAACTACTGGTTCTAATTTGAATTTGAATATATGTGTTGTGTGTGTGTGTTTGTGTGTGTGTGTGTGTGTGTGTATATATATATATATATATATATATATATATATATATATATATATATATATATATATATATATAAAGAGAGAGAGAGAGAGAAAATTTCAATTTTGGTCACACGATTATAGGGGTTTTGTTAATTTTAGCACATAACTTTTAAAAGTGTCAATTTAGTACCTTGAGTATGTAATTTTTGTCAATTTTGATCACTCCGATCAAATTTGGCTAGAAAAATTTAATCCAACATTTAGTATAAAATCTTGGGAGCAAAATGGTCTTTTCTATCATTTCTCCTAATTGCCAGCCACCACCACTGAAAATCCTCCGCCATGAATTCTATAGGCGGTGGCCGCCATTCCTCTTCGCCCAAGCTTGTCTACTCTTACGACTATGCGCTCCACGGCTTTAGCGCAGTGTTGTCGGATGGTGAACTTGAAGCCCTGAAAAAGTCTACGGGATTTGTTTCGGCTGATAAAGACCGGAGCTTTGAGCTCCAAATCACGTACACGCCGACTTTTCAGAAGCTTAATTCCAGAACTGGGCTATGGCCGGCATCGAAGTTCGGAGAGGATGTGATAATAGGCGTGATTGACTCCGGCGTTTGGCCGAAGTTTAGGAGCTTTAGAGATGACGGTATGCCGGAAGGAAGGAACGCCCACTTCATTGACGGTGTTTCCTACTTCGGCTATGCGCCGGGGACGGCGAAAGGAGTGGCGCCGAGCGCTCGTGTGGCGGTGTACAAGGTCGACTGGGATGAAGGAAGCGTCACTTCCGACCTCATCGTCGGTCATGGACCAGGCAGTCGCCGACGGCGTAGATGTAATTTCAGTTTCCCTCGGTTACCGACACTTCCCTTGGTCAACACCAATTAGGAGAAAGGATAGAAAAAACCATTTTGCCCCCGAGATTTTAGACTAAATGTTGGATTAAATTTTTCCGGTCAAATTTGGCCGGCAATTTGGTCGGAGTAACCAAAATTGACAAAAATTACATACTCAAGGTACTAAATTGACATTTTTAAAAATTAAGTGCTGAAATTAACAAAGCCTCTATATATATATATATATATATATATATATATATATATATATATATATATATATATATATATATATATATATATATATATGGGCACGCTCTAATGCGAACGGCCGCCTAGGAGAGAAATAAGAACCATTTACAGTTGTCCGCATGTTCAGACCAACGAATCAGATCTAATTTTAAAAATTCAACACGGTGGCATTTTCGTAAATAACTCGAACTTTGGTGCAAGTAAATGTATTATAAGTGCAAGTAGCTAGTGTATCTTTGCAAGTAAAAATTGCAAGTAAAATTACTTACAAGTGTAAGTAATTTATCTTGTTAACATTTGTGCATCTAGGTGCAACTAGTTATAACGTCAGGTGCACTTAGTATTATGCTCAATGTAAATTTTACTTGCACATGTAATACATTTTACTTGCAGTGCACTATATGAAATTGTTACTTGCACTTGTAATACATTTTACTTACACTTGTAATACATTTACTTGTACTTCGATGATCAATTATTTACGAAAATGCCATTGCATTTTTTTTTAAGTTAGTGTTTCTCATCCGTTAGATTTGGACACGTGACAGATTATCATGCTTCTAAGTTCTCTCCTGGGTGCACTATTCTCACCCTGAACGCTATATATATATATAAAAGGAATCATTCCAAGAAAACAAAACATCACGCCGTAGCCTCTTTTTGTCTTCTGCTTTCCGTTTTTAATTTAATTCGCAATCTTCTGTACATTTTTTTTATTATCTTTATGGAGATTTTATTGGTGAAGAAGATTAGATTCGAATAAACATCGCTAAAACACAAGCCCCAGATTCCTGATTCTTCACTGTTTTCATGCTTGTACTTGCCCAAACATTACTCCTATCCCCCTTCCCTTAAACATTTCACCGTAAATAAAAACCTCCACAGTTTCTTGTCGTTTATCGTATATTTCCCTTAGCTAGCTTGCTGTTCCTCCGATCCTCTGAGAACCCCTGTTGTCCTGTTCCAAACTAATCATTGATCCCCAATGTAATGTCGGTGCCGATATTAGTCGAGTACTGAATTACGCCGTTGCGCCCATGCATGCATCGCGTGGAGATTATTTAATGCGCCCGCACGCTTTCTCATCTCATCAGCCTTGGCTTCTTCCCATCCATCCATATAATATAATATAGTAGTATAATATTCAAACTTATACTACCAGACGGCCAACTTTTATAAATCGTAATTAATACACATTATTATGTTGTGTATATAAAAGTGAGGGAAATTGGTAGCTCTCAAAAATTTAATGTGCAACACGGTTGATACTTCACTTTCATGCTTGCAAATGTTGTTCATAGACGTGTCAATTGCCTTTGGTTTAGTGGTTGGGACGGGACCCTCTCCAGATTCGGAATGTCGTCAAAATGTAACCATGCATGTTCTAAATATAAAAGACATTTAATACTATTTGTTTATTAGTCTATTTTAATCCGTTACTACTAGTCGTTTTCGTTATTTATATATATATATATATATATATATATATATATATATATATATATATATGTATGTATGTATGTATGTATGTATATAAAAGTTGTGATGAGTCTCTATGAATTCCATCTCTAATTATTTAAAATTGTTTCCTTTTTAGGGGTTTGTACATTGTAATACATAGTAGCTCGCCACTTTTCATTAATACTACTGATTTTGTGATAGTGTAGTATCCATTCATAACTACTTTCTTAACTTACTGAAGATTTTCTGAGGCTCAAATTCATGACCTCCCATTTTTTGGAAGAGATTCTTAGCTTATTTGACCTAGTTAATTTGTGTTTGTTCGGGTGATCTGATCTAAATCCTTTTGATCAATAATAATAATAATAATAATAATAATAATAATAATAATAATAATAATGTGTAAAATGATAATACATGAAGAGGAATAGGATACTAAGTTCAAAAGATAATCATGGAAGAATTAAGTTATCGGATACTTTAATTTATTGCTCATAATAAATGAAAATTCATCATAATTATATATGATGTGATTATCTATACAGAAAAGCTAAAATATTATATCCGATGTTTAATTTACTTAGTATATTATAATAGTATCACTACTATTGTCTCCATCAAATAATGTAACTTTATAAGTAATACTTTATTGGCGTACAAACATAATTATAAGTTGTAAGCATTGTAAGAGCTTAGCAAGTAGGAGGCGGAGGGTATGTGCCTGGACAACAGTAGAGTACAGTTTGCAATTGATGATTTATGGTTGGACGTGAGTACATGATGAAAAGATAACACGAAGAAATATTTGTCGATTTGGTTGCATATATGTTTGTAATTGTAGCTATCAACCACCGATTTGAATATTGAGGAGGCAGATATGCACAGTAGCGATCGGAATAATTGTCAAATCGGTGAGTCTACTTTTTGGAAGGTTTTGTTTGGTGTAGCATGTGCAGTCCAATCAATTGGACACTCACAATTTATTGTTCAGCCCCACTCTTATTAATTCCCTTCTCGTGCCCACAAAAACAACCAACAGGTGGCTCACTGCCTGGTGCCACCATTTTTAGTGCATCCCCCAAAATGCCTGCTTTTTTAATTTTTGAATGTTACTGGCTCTATTACATTGTAGTATCTGTTCATATACTTTCTCAACCTATTGAAACACAAAGAACCAATAATGCCTCCACTAAGGCTCAAACTTACAACCTTCCAAATGGAAGTCAAACCCGGGTACCATTAGACCACATAGTCCTGGTAAATAGCTGTTAGTTAATTGGTTAGTGAGTTTGACTATTTGATAATATTAGATGATGGTAGAAAAAGTGTTTAGTAAATTAGTTGTTAGCTGGTAGCTGATTACACGTAAAATGACTTTCTCAACAAACTGTTTAATTTTAGCATTTTGAAACAATAAATTATTACAAAAAATTAATTAACACTCATATTAATTATTTAACCATGTCGAACAGCTAATAGTGGTCAATAGTGATAAGTTAACTATGTTACCAAACAGGACCATAATTCAACATTAATGCAATGTGTTAAGTATCCGTCTCTTTAGTCATTCTTGAACTTTAATTCAAACTCCAATAGGGTATTATTTGTACTTGTTTTAAGCTCATTTTATAGTACCCATATGGTACCAAAATCGTATATCCTATCTCGGAATATATATACACACACTGACACACTCTCTACCTAAACCCTCTCTATTAGAGTTTGGGAGGGTAAAAAACAAATTAGTTTTTTGTTGGAGTTGTCTATTAACCTTTTAGTTTGAACCGTTCAACTATGGGAAACCTAAGATGATTTATCTTTTTTGTTATCTTTTGTCGGATCACAATGTGGATTTCACTCCTATTACATTTTTAAAGAGTAGTTATGGACTTTTTTTGTAAATAAAAGGGAGGCTCGAAACCATTTAGGGGGCGTTTGGTTCAGGTTATATAACATAACCAAGGGAATGTGACATTCCAAAGCTCACATTCCGGTATTTGGTTCATATTATCTTAGGGAATCTAACATTCCCAAGGAATGTCTCATTCCCTCCACATAGGATTTTGAAGGGAATGTGATTCCCTTCAAAATCTTAGGTAATGTAAGATAACCTTGGTTATGTTAGTTTATATATATATATATATATATATATATATATATATATATATATTATGTTATGTTAGCATATAAAATAATTTTGTTTCTCAAGTTCAAGATTTTAGTTAATATTTTAAAATCACGTAATTATATATGATACCGTTATCTTATTTATTTATTTTAATTCTTAAATTTATTAAAATATATGAAAATATGTTAAGAATATTATAGTGTGTATAAAAGATAACCCTAAACCAAACATGATTATATTACATACCCTAATTTTAACCAAACACAGGAATCTAACATTCCCTAAGTAATCTGATATTCCGTGAACCAAACGACCCTTAGTGCTTATTCATCCATTTACTTAGCCTTTGAGGAAGTTCTTCGCCTCTCGTAGGAGTTTGGGATGGGTTGTGGCTCAGTCCTAGTGTCCTAATCATCCTCTAAGACCAGCCATGGGATTCACTAAAATGCATTTCAGTGCGAGTATAAGTCTAAAGAAGCAAATCTGATTCTTTGGTTACGTTATTTAGAAAGTGCTTTTCTTCTTCTTTTTTTCTCAAAAAAAAAAAAAAAAAAAAAAAAAAAAAAAAAAAAAAAAAAAAAAAAAAAAGAAGTGAAATGTTACTTTTGGAGGTAATTGAATATACCTAATAGTCTAATAATGATATTCTAGTTCATTTTTTAGTAATCTCATTCTCTCAAATTATTAAATAATTTAAGACCATAAAAAAATGTAGTAATAATTTGAAGCAAACGCAAAAGCTCTGGCATGCATAGGGAACCTTGAAAAGCTGGTCCGACCTTGGCTTTAACTGTGGGCCCAAAATGAGTTTGACTAAACGAGCTGAGACAAGTTTGGGCCATGGCTCTCAACTCTGGGCCTTCCTCAGATGTCGACCATATACTCACCAACCTCCTTGCTCAGTCTAGGGCCGATGGAATCTAATTACCAAACTCAACCTATACACTCTTAATAATATTTATATTTTTTATTATTAAATTTTAAAAAATAAATTGTCGACCGTGACCAAATCTTGCCGGGGTTTGGGCATGGCCATATCTTATATGGCTTAGCTGGACGGATTGCCGGAATCTTGCCACAGGTTCTGCTGGATTTCGTTTTTTTTTTTTTTTTTTTTTTTTTACAGATTTTACTTAATAGTTTAGTAGGTAGTATTTGGCAAAAGTAGATGTTAAGGTGAACTAACAACATTTAAGTTGGAGAATAATACAGAATGAGTTTATTTTGTTGATATTTAGGAAATGGATTTTGGGCTGAGATAAAAGCTTTATTGGGCTATCACACAACATGCATCAATAGTTATACCCTACGCCACGGCGCGCGTAGCACTGTGCGCCGCGCGCCTCCCAAAACGACGTCGTTTTGGGGTCCTTTTGGGAGGCGCGGTAGGAAGTTGTTGTGATTATGTGTATTTGTTCATACAATTATGTGTATTTGTTCACAAAATTATGTGTATTTGTTCATACAGTTATGTACATTTTTTATACAATTATATACATTTTTTTTTATACAATTATGTACATCTGAATCAGAAAATTTGTGTGTATTATGTTAAGAGTTGATGTGTATTATGTTAAAAGTTTATGTTTATTATGTATTATATGTTAGATTATGTTTTATATCTTTTAAAAAGAATATGTATATTTTGTTATATAATTATGTACATTCATGTATACAATTATGTGTATTTTAGTATAACATTATGTACATTTTTGAACAACGGGTTTTTTTTAAAGAAAAAATTACTGCCATTCACTGGGGCGAAAAATTTCAAAAAAAAAATAAATAAATAAAACGACGTCGTTTTGCATCTGGGCGCACAGTACAACACGCGCCGTGGTGTAGGATATAAATTGCCAACATGCATTGGCAGAATCTTTTGGATCTTTTAATCTGGGCTGAGAACAAGATGGTCCATAGTCCATTGGACCCATCAAGTTATCAAAATTGTTGAATTGCCCATTTGCCTGTCGCAAATTATGTTGTGGACACGAGTTCAAAACGATATCGTTTTTAGGGAAAACTCTGTATTCTAATTAAAAAAAAAAAAAGAATTAATTTTGTCTCGCCGTTAACGGCGTTATTTGTTTGTGGAGTTATGAATGTACAGTTATAGAATTATGAATGTACAATTATGGAATTCTGAATACAAGTTATGAAATTATGAACATAGAGCTCTGACATTATGAACTTACAATTATAAACATATAGTGATAAAATTATAAACATAGAATTTTAAAATTGTGAACATAGAGCTTCGAGAATTATTAATTTACAGTTATTGAATTATGAATGTACAGTTATGGAAGTATGAATGTACAATTATGCAATTATGAATGTACAGTTATGAAATTATGAATACAGAGCTCTGACATCATGAACTTACAATTATGAACATATAGTAATAAAATTATGAACATATGTTCCTATAACAAAACGGTCTGAAATTAAAAAATAAAAAATAAAAATGGTGGAAGATAATGGTGTCACTAATGACACTGTTACCGTGTCCACAATGCATGCTGGACACGGGTCCATAAGCATAACGATTGTTTGCCTGTTGAAGATGAATTCAAAAACATCCTCTTCTGAGTCGCATGTCAGATCAGTCATGGCAACATTTAGTTCCTTAATTGACTTCTCTTCTGATCTGGACATTGGCGGCACAGCCATGAGCATCGTGGCTAATGCATCCGATTCATCAACTCGTGGCTTAAAACCCATCAGCGCGTTCAATCGTTTCGCCATATGTTGCCCTGCTTTTTCCTTCTACGCCATGATCACGCAATCAACATATGTGGCTTCCCTTGGACCCATAGTTTGACCTACCTACCTTGCTTGATATTATGATTATTATCGCATGCATTAACAATACTCTTGTAATCAAGAAACCTAAAACTGTCAGCTTTCTATTGACTTTATTGGTTTCTACCAGGTTAGCTAAGCCATAAGACGTATTTTATTCAAAGCATGTCTTAACTAAAATAAGAAATTTTTGTGACGTATGTTTTTAAATAACAAAATAAAGTAGTTAATTTCTTGAAAAGTATATCATCGATATCAAATCATGATCAGAGTTTGTAGGGTTTGAAGTCTCTTCCTTCTTTTCTATTGCGGTCATTGAGTGATGATATAATGAGTATTCCATATTTGAAAAGTATTTTAATTGATGAGAAATAATTCTTGATACGCACTATGTGGTAATATATAATTCGTATTTGATTAATAAATGTTTTTTAACAAGGTGTTTGACAATTATGTGATACTAGACATCATATAGATGATTGTGCTACTATTTTGAGCAACTATAATATTAACAATTAGTCAAATAAGTACAAAATTGTATGATAATCTATTAGACCATCTCCAACTCAAAATATCAAAAATTTACACCAAATATCACATAAAAAAATAATATTCTCACACCAAATTTTATTTATATACATACCAAATTTTTACACCAAATGTTATTTTATACTAAAATAATTTAGTTTCTCAAAATTTAAAAGTTGACTAGTTTGAATTTAACTAGTTTAATATAAAATGTATTTTGTCATGTAAATAATAATATTTTAGTACAATTTAATTTTGGAGGTAATCATTTTAATTTTGTTAAAATTATGATTAATGTAGTTTAATTTGTAATTAATTTATATTCAATATTAGTTTTGTTTTAATCGTCTGAGATCTTTTAAATGATATAATGTATATTTAATAATATAAAATTTATATATAAGTATTTAACAAAATATATAACTACATAAAGACAAAATAAAAGATACAAAAAGAATAAAAAAGAAAAAACAGAGGCAAAATGTGAATATAAAAATAGCGTATGTGAACAATATGGCGCAACATTATTCACGATCGACAAAAATTACCATTTTATTATCTCTTTTAGAGATAAAATTTAACATGTTTTTTTTTTTTTTTTATATACTATTTTGCTGTTTTGCTGCTATCTTTGGAGATGGCCTTACGAAATACACATAAGATCCCTAATACATTATTACAAATGATTCAATACATGGTTTCATTATCAACTTTGTCTTATTTTTGCAATCTCATTAGTCATTAGTGATGAAATTATTAAAGTTAACGTGTATTTATTTCTTATTTGAGAAAGGACTAAATATGGTTAATTTATTAATTAATGATTAAATGTGGAGATCTGATAATGGTTGAGGATTATATCCAAAATAAATTCGAGTAAAAATTAGCTATTTATATTATTGAAAATGGCCATTCAGTAGTTAAGCCAAAACACCAAGGACATTTTCGCAATAGCGCGATTTAATCGGTCTTAAGCCTTAACAAAGCCCAAAACAATCTCAATAGTATTTCTAGTCTCCACATTTGTCGCGTTAGCTTTTGAACATCTTCTTCTTCTTCTTCTTCGTCTTCCCAACCCGCATATTCGATCTCCTGAGCTAAACCAGTCGCAGTTGCAGACACAAATCATACATATTCGATTCGAAATCGGTGAGAGATGTGGCGCTGCGTGTCGCGTGGACTTCGCATTGGTTCCAAGAGATCCATCTCCGGCGACTCCCATTTACAGCGCCTTTTCTCTACTCAAGCTGTATGATCTCTCTCTCACTCTCTATATTCGTTGTGTTATTGTGTGTATATGAATATCTACAGATATATCTTAGCTCAGTATTTCCTGAAATCACTTCAATCGTGAGCTCTTGTAGGGGTATCTTAAATCTCTTTCGCTTTATGTATAAAAGATATATAAATTTGAGCTCGTATTGGATTGAGATTTTGCTCAGTTAATTAAATCTTCTATGGATGCACTGGCCAGTTGTAGGCTATATTTCGGATTTGATTTGTTATGCTTATTTATTGGCATCAGTTATACGGTTTTGCTTTGCTTTGCTTTGTATCTTACTGAAATATAATGTACCAATTCGTTAAGAATATTATTTATCTTGCTTATTATTATTATTATTAAATTTTTTGAACAGAATGTGGGAGGGTCATCCTATACGGTAGTGGATCACACATATGATGCAGTGGTGGTAGGTGCAGGAGGTGCAGGGCTTAGAGCAGCAATTGGGTTGTCTGAGCATGGATTCAACACTGCTTGTATTACCAAGCTCTTTCCAACTCGTTCTCACACGGTTGCCGCTCAGGTGACTACTGCTTGGTTGCTCATGTTTATGCTGACTGCTCTATTTTTCCTAGTTGTATTTTTTTTTTCCCAGAAATCAAAAGAATATCTTTCTCCAATTTCAAGTGTATGTGTGTAATGTGTTGGAAAAAAAAATTCTTATTGTGCTGAAGAATCCAAATCTTCTTATCTGATTTTTGTCTCAAGTAACTAGAATAGGTTTATTGAAGAATCACTGCCCAATGAGAACTAAGAACTCTCCGAGGAAATTCAAATTGGTCTACTAGAAGAAAATTTATGAATATATGTAGCTCCAGTAAACTCTCTCTTGGTATGCAATATTTGTTGCATAGACAGGCTATGATGCTTTCTTAAGGAAGATTTGAATACTGGTCATGGAAGGGAAAGGGACAAATTTTATGGGACTTGCTGGAAATTGCTTGGTGTTCTCTGTGAAATTAATTCTTGTTTAGACAACATTGGCTTC
Organism: Ipomoea nil; assembly: GCF_001879475.1. Lineage (NCBI taxonomy): Eukaryota > Viridiplantae > Streptophyta > Magnoliopsida > Solanales > Convolvulaceae > Ipomoea > Ipomoea nil. The sequence goes on along the minus strand of NW_017619627.1, from coordinate 165,774 downwards.
ACCTGCTGGAGGTTATTTACAGGTCTTACTGGTGAGACTTTATGTTGTAATCTCACACTCATTGAACTCATTTGTAGGGTGGTATAAATGCTGCACTAGGAAATATGACTGAGGATGATTGGAGGTGGCACATGTATGATACTGTTAAAGGAAGTGATTGGCTAGGTATGATTGTGGTTAGAATCAGATCCACTTCACTTATTTGTGGCACTTGTGCTTCAATTAGCATATTTTTTTCTTCTTTCTTTATGAGATCTTAAAATTTATACTGCTATTGATTATTGTTACAAACACATGGTTGTCTATATGCTATTATGCTGTATGTGAGAGCTGTGTGATAATTTGTTTAGGTGATCAGGATGCTATTCAGTATATGTGTAGAGAAGCTCCAAAAGCAGTCATAGAGCTTGAGAACTATGGGCTGCCATTCTCTCGAACTGAAGATGGGAAAATATATCAACGTGCATTTGGTGGCCAAAGTCTAAATTTTGGAAAAGGTAATATGCTAAAGTGCTAACCATATGAGGATGCATTCCATAGATTCTTCTTAATCTGAGTCCATTACATTTTATTGATCTCAGGCGGACAAGCATACCGCTGTGCCTGTGCTGCTGATCGGACTGGACATGCTTTGTTGCATACTCTCTATGGGCAGGCTATGAAACATAATACGCAGTTCTTTGTGGAATATTTTGCTTTGGATTTACTAATGGATAAAGATGGTGCGTTCACATTGGGATTCCAATCGTGCCCCTATTATCTTATATAGACATATAGTTCTGTTTAACATTAATATTGTCTCTTGCTATTATGAGTACTCAGTTGCATTCTTGTACTCTTTCTGTGAGTTGGTCTCTAGGTTATAGATGAATAAGACTTTTCTTATGCAACTATTTCTTAATGCATTCCATGGATGAATATTAATTTTCTTATTTGAAACTTGAATGATAATTACTTTTAACTAGGAAGCTGCCAAGGTGTAATTGCTCTAAATATGGAGGATGGTACTTTACATCGCTTCCGTGCTGCTTCTACAATTTTGGCCACAGGGGTACCTATATAGTTTTGCACTCTACAGTCTATTCCGATTTCTTTTAGTATATATATTTTTTAATGTTATCTATGTTTTTGTCCAATTTCTTCATCAGGGATATGGCAGAACGTATTTCTCTGCAACCTCAGCTCATACTTGCACAGGAGATGGGAATGCTATGGTTGCACGTGCTGGGCTTCCTCTCCAGGTTTGTTAATAGGGAACCTTACCATTTTTGTCTACCCTTTACTGTACTTCCATTACGCATTGCTATTTTTCCTCTTGCAGGACCTTGAGTTTGTGCAATTCCATCCAACTGGTATATATGGAGCTGGTTGTCTAATTACTGAAGGTTTGATTCTTTTGCATGTGATGGTTCTTACAAGGGATATTATTCTATTTTGTTCCATTTCTCAGTATACTTTTTCCTATTGCACTGTTTCAACTTAGTTACTGAGTAATTTAAGTATACCAACTGAATATTTTCTGTACCTTTAGGGTCTCGTGGTGAAGGTGGGATTCTCAGGAATAGTGAAGGTGAGCGATTTATGGAACGGTATGCACCAACAGCCAAGGATCTTGCATCTAGGGATGTTGTTTCAAGGTCTATGACAATGGAAATTCGTGAAGGGCGTGGTGTCGGTATGAGCTTGTTAGTTGTATTGTTCTTAAGCAATACTATTAATATATAAGCCTTAACAGCTTGATGTTCTCTCAAATTCTCATACATGATTTTCTATTGTAGACTTGAGCTATCATGGCAATATTACACATCCTACAACCTCTGAGCTATGAGAAAAATAAATTAGTGAATAAATTAAAGTATCATATGTACAACCCATTAGATCAGTTTTCTTCTTTCCCAATGAAGACAACACCTGCTTTGTGGTTGTTAGATGATCCTATGTGGATTTGTAATCTTAAAAGTTAAACTTCTGTTATTATTTCCTACTAATTTCTTTGACCTTTTTCTTCTCTTTTATTTCTAAAAACTAAAAGTTTGCTACACCTGATATTTATCCTGATTTGTTTATCCCTAACTTTAAACAGGACCACTAAAGGACCATATCTATCTCCACTTGAACCATTTACCTCCGGAAGTCCTTAAAGAAAGGCTTCCTGGTATCTCTGAAACTGCTGCCATTTTTGCTGGTGTAGATGTCACAAAGGAGCCAATTCCTGTTTTACCTACTGTGCATTATAATATGGGTGGGATTCCAACAAATCACCATGGAGAGGTAAATAATCTGATGCAACATAATTGTTCCATATATTCTGCTGTTGCAGTTGGTATATATTATTTGAAAGGAAACTGTTCCCCTTACTATGGTAATTTGTCTCTCTGCAGGTGGTGACTGTCAAAGGTAATGATCCTGATGCTGTAGTTCCTGGCCTAATGGCTGCTGGAGAAGCTGCCTGTGCATCAGTTCATGGTGCTAACAGGCTCGGAGCAAATTCTCTTCTTGACATTGTTGTTTTTGGTCGGGCATGTGCAAACCGGGTTGCAGAAATCCAAAGGCCAGGTAAAAATTAGGAGTCCATTGATTCACCAAATTCTTTTTAGCTGCACACTGAATGTTTGCGATGCCCTGGGCTTTCGTTCCTGCAGGAGAGAAACAGAAACCTTTGGAGAAGGATGCTGGAGAGAAGACTATTGCATGGTTGGACAAGCTTAGAAATTCAAATGGTTCATTGCCCACTTCAAACATTCGATTGAACATGCAAAGAGTAATGCAAAACAATGCAGCTGTTTTCCGCACACAAGAGACTTTAGAGGAAGGTTGGTATAGGAGTTCAATTTCATTTCTCCCGCTTAGTTATTGGCATGCTGTCTCGGAGAAACTTAAAAATTATTTTATAGATGCCAACTTGCTGATGCCCAGCCCTGGGAATGGAAAATGTGCTTCGTATATTCAAACATCCATTATCGATGGACTTATTCTGTTTTGTCAACTTTAACATCTTACCCATTTGTTTGTTGTACCACTAGGTTGTAAGTTAATTGACAACGCATGGGAGAGCTTCCACGACGTGAAGGTGGAAGATCGCAGTTTGATATGGTAAACTTGTTTAGACCACTTTCTTGCATTTGATATAAATTTCATTTTAAGAGTTAGCTTTTTTCTTATTATCTTTTGACATTCTTTTTTCTTCCTTGTATATACCTTCACAGGAATTCAGATCTTATAGAGACTGTTGAGTTGGAAAACTTGTTGATTAATGCTTGTATCACAATGCACTCTGCTGAAGCTAGAAAAGAGAGCAGAGGCGCTCATGCCCGTGAAGATTTTACAGTTAGTTCCTGACTGTTTCTAATAAAGGATTTCATTTTTCTGTACATTAGAATTAATAACATGATAACCACTTTTGGCTTTGCAGAAAAGAGATGACGAGAAGTGGATGAAACACACATTAGGGTATGTGTTTTAACTTGTTTTGTTCAATTGATTTCCTCCAGGTCATAAAACGGATTAATAACTACCTGCATTATGATTCATGCCTTGGGCTGTGTTGAGCATATAACCATTAATGTGCAATCCAACTATCAGCTTAGGCTTTTAGTTGAGATGGAACACATGCTTCAATTTGGTATCAGAGTCAGACCATGCAACTACGGTCTTCTCTAAAAAGAAGGAAATAATGCACATATATTGCTACGATCTTCTCTAAAAAGAAGGAAATAATGCACATATATTGCTTTAAGATCAATGAACATGAAACAATTTTAAGAATGGTTGCCTGCAAGGTACTTGATTAATTAGAAGTTTTCAGTTTGTTTGTGTGTTACTGCATGAATTAGGTATTGGATCATTTTTCAGGTTCTTTATGCCATATTCCCCGTGTTAGTACTGTATAACTATCAAGACCTCAACTCCCATATCCTGGGGCAGCTGCATACTTATCCTTGTGTTTCTGAGTTGTGAAAAATTAAAATTTCCAATTCTTTTTCACAATTTCTCTTTTGTTGTCTATAAATGCAGATACTGGGAGAATGAGAAAGTAAGGCTGGACTACAGGCCAGTTCACATGAACACATTGGACGATGAAATTGAAACATTTCCACCTAAGGCGCGCGTGTATTAATCAATTTACTCAAAACGCTGTGACTCAAGAAAACTAATTTATCCAGTGTCTTTACCGTCGCAATAAGTCTCCAATGGAGAAATTTTGTGAATAATTATTGGTCATCTGTCCTATATGATGTGATGCATAACTTGAAACTGTGCATAAACTTTGGAGGCATTAGTGTTGCTTTCTGTATTCCGTATTCAGTGAGGAAGCATGAGACTCCAGAGCATATTGTACAACTCTCATTCACTGTACCTGTATTTGATGCGTTTGTGTTTCATTTCTAGTTTCTAATTTTCACTTTAGAATTGAACAAAAAATGGACTATACGAGTAAAAATGAATTAAGCAGAGCATAATATAAAAGAAGAAAATGAAATAAGTGCAGAATAGAATAGTGGCATGTATGGAAGAGAAGATATTATTGATTAGCCTAAGGAAGGAGGCTGTGTTTTCAAACCCAATGAGCAGAAAATAATTGTAGTAGTAATGAGTAGGGTGATTGGTTGGTCAAAGATGCAGTAAATCCCACTCACTAATTAAGGGGATTAGCAACGTCTCCCTCACCAAAAGTCCACTCAAAAAACGTTCAAAAAGCCACTAGATGTGTCCTCTACTTTGTCCCAACTACGCACTACAAGTAGTAGTAGCCTCCACTACAAAGCAAGTCTTCGGAGCAAACAAACTAATCCATTACAACCTTTGACTAACAACCACTTTTGTCCTCACTCAACATATATTAATGTAATTAAACCCATTTGGTCAATTGGTCATCACCCATCTCTATTATTCATACAATCATACACAATATCTGTACTGCACACTGTACACCCACATTTGTTTTACTCCTAGATTCAAACCTCACATTGTCACTAGAGCAGGAATTTAAGGTAATGTTGAATTAACTGAGCTTAGACCTGTGGGCGATTTTCAAAAGATTAAAACATTTCACTGCTCTCACGGTAATTATACTAATCAAGCCCATGAATTTGGCTATGGTTGAATATAGCTTTTGTTAGTTGAAAACAGACTTCCAAACAGGCATGCAAAGAAGAGAAGTGGGTTGGGGGTTCCGACCCACAGTCTCAATCATGAAACAAACAACCTTTAAGAAGGAAAAAAAAATAAAAAGCTAACTAAATACAGGTAATTTTGTATTTTTGTTCCCATTCTCAGATGGAGAGAGGAGAGTGATTTTGTGTGTATTGTAAAAGGAATCGAGATAAGATTGATATGCAATGTGGGTCTCCATAATTACGAACGATTAGTCCTTTCATCGTCTCTTTTCAGTCCGTTTAGCCAGCCAGCCACGACAGATGAATGACGATTTGCGTCAATCTTTTCACTAATGCCCATCTTTAATCTTTTACTTTCCACAGCATCCACCCACTTCTGAGCATAGCTCAGTGGTCAAAAGTCAAAATGTAAATGTAATACTTTAAAAATATCTGAATTCAAATCTTTGAAGGGAAAGATCTCAGTCTCGAAACATAATTCTCAGAAGGCTAGAAGGGTAAGGGGCCCTCAAGATTAAAGCGTGATTATCACCAAATTGATGAACTCATGTTTTTATACTTTTCTGTGTTCAATTATTTATTCTTTGTCTGCAATTTATAATTAAGAATCAATTGAATTATTCGTGTGAACATCAGTTATTTATTTTTGTCCATAATTTATCATTTAGAAATTAACTGAGCTGTATTAATTATTTATTCTGTTTGACTGACGGTCGTTCACGCTAGAGCTGAACCGTTGTTGTCACCAACTTCGTCTCTGCGCCGTTTTGTTTGGATCGGATGAGAGGTGAAATGAGAAGTGTCGGCCGTCAAAATATGAAGCGCCGTTGCTTTTGCTTTCCTATCCGCCGTTGGATTTGCGTTTTCCGCGGGGTGGTCCCAGGGACAATCCCACTTTCTCATTTTGGACCACGTAAAAATGGGCCCACGTGGCCCAAAAAGACCGTCCAAAAAGAACGTAGTCCAATTGGCATACATGAAATGGGGGCATTCAACTTTGTGATTTCTAAGGGGGCCCTACTTTACACTACCCTCTTTATTTTTCCCTCTTTTCACCTCTTAAACTTGCAACGTTTTGACCAAGGTAACACCCTAACAACTCTCTAAAAAAAAAATTATTTGGATGAATTATGATTGAAATAATTACATGTTGATAGTGAAACTGTGTTTGAATTTATGAGGTTATATCTAAATTTGAAGTTGATATTAAATTAAATGATTATTTTATTTTAACAAGTAATAATTAAATGATTGAGAAAATGACGCTTTTTTTGTCTTTCAATTATACTTTTTCAACTTTTGTCATTTAATTGTGTTTTTTTTAATCTCTAAATTTTATGCGAAGTAACTTCTTTAGTCCAACATTCTAACCCCTAATAAAACGTTTACAAAATTTGAGAAACAAAAACTATCAATGAGTATAATTAAAGGACAAAAATTACTATTTTTTTATTGATTGCATAAATTGGACTTGGTGTTAAGAGAAGGCTATGGAGTGAGTGTGGAGTGGGTATATATTAGCAGTTTCTTATGAGGTGAGATGATCGGTCAGTCTAACGAGGGTTAGAGGTTTTCGAGTAGTTGGGTACAGAGTTTAAAAATAGTGTTGATAGCTAAGTGAGTACAATTTGTTCTCTTGAGCAGGATTAGCTATGCTATTTATACTATACTTATGTCGGTCCATCACTCCATTGGCGCAAGGTTCCACATTGCACCTTTGAATTGGAGTCTCAAGATTGTTGGCTAGTTCAACCGACTGTCACCTTGAGTCATATACCTATTATGATGATCTATTCGCAGGTCTAATTACTTTGATAGATCGGTCTCAAGACTATAACGAATCACTTATAATTTAATAACAAAAAGTGTCATCTTCTTTTTATTATTTATATATTATGCTCAACATTTCAAACCAATCCTAGTTGGAGTGATGAATCCAACTATAGTAAAAGAAATTATTGTCTATGACGTGACATCCATGCAATTACATAATTTAACCTCAAATAATGCTTCTTTTCACCGTCTAAGAATTCCTTCCTTGACGTAGGCATGCTATGTACTATATGGACCTCACTTATTACTCATATTTTGTTAATTTTGACTTTTCAATTAAATACAATAACAAACTTCGTTAATATTAACATATTTAATGTGACGGTAACATTTGATGTAATAGCTTGTATATGTGGGTATCATCTGCTCTTATAATAAAAATATATTTAATGTGATAACAATACACGGAGAAAAAGGGAAAATTTTGTATGAGATCGTCTTACGACCGTGAGACGGATCAGGTCAAGATGAAATGTAATATTTATACTAGTAAATGTAAAATTAAATTATGAATAAAATACTTATTACTTATATGAAAAATGTAATATTTTTGAATAAAAATGTAATACTTTTACATCTTTTTCTTTTGTAAGTGTAACATTACTTATAAGGGAAAATAGGGAAAAAAAATACGTTTACATCAAAATATAAAAAATATTACATTTGTCCTTAAAAACATTATGCTTTTCATTAGAGTAAATACCCAAAATGGTCCCTCGACTATAGCTAAATTCACAAATTGGTCCTCGACTTTCAATTTTAACCAATAAAGTCCTTAACTTTGCAGTTTTAACACAATTTAGTCCTCCGTCTATTTGACCGTCTGTTGACTGTGATTTTTGAGGATATATATGTAATTTCATGGTCCATCGTTGGGTTTTTAAGGTTCCGGTTGCATTTCCAGCGGATCTTCCTGCTCGTAAACGCAGCAGTAGGCTTTATCGTCGACGCCCTTGTGCGTGCGGACCACTTGCATGAGGGCGGCTGGGTAGTGGAGTGTGTCATGGCAGTAGATGAGGGCGGCTGGGCAGTGGCTTGTAGCTGGGCGATAGACTGTGTCACGGCAGCGGATGAGGACGGGCGGCGATAAAATTACATATATATCCTCAGAGATCACGGTCAACAAATGGTCAAATAGACGGATGACCAAATCGTGTTAAAATTGTAAAGTTAAGGACTTAATTGGTTAAAATTGAAAGTTGAGGATCAATTTGTGAATTTAGCTATAGTTAAGGGACTATTTTGAGTATTTACTCTTTTCATTATAAGTAACAAACATTTTATTCCTGATTTAGTATCATATTTTTTAATATAAATATTACATTTATATATCGACATGACCTGACCCGTCTCATGAATAAGGATCTATGAGACGATCTCGCACAAGTATAATCGGAGAAAAAATAGTATCACTCTTTAACTTCACCTATAATTAATTAACTTAAAAAAGAAGTAATTTACTCAAGTTGCGTGATGGGAGGAGGTGGTTTGCTTGTGCGGAATTGAGAAGTGTGATGGTGAAAGAAAGAGAGCAACAAGTGTGATGCAATCAGCTAAGTTGACGCGCCGTATACTGACGTGTCATTGCTCCTTTGGGAAAGCGCGGTGGGGCCGGAGTCCAGGTTGCCCGAACAGAGCGGGAGGAAAGGCGGTCCACGTGGACGTTAAACGGAAGGGTGTGGTCTAATCGAGGTGGAGCTGGGGCCCGCAACTCTATGGATGCCACGCCATTGACGCCTCAGCAAGGGAGCACTATTTGGGCTAACACTCATAATTACATTTCCACTGCAAGATCTTCACATTTCCTCTTACATGAATCTCTCTATTCACTCTACTTTCAACTTTCTACCCCTCATAATATCAATCGTTTTAATTGTCAAGTAACTTGTAGCTCAACCACACATCTATAACCCTTTTAAATGAGAGATTACATGTTTAAACTCTAAGGGGTCGTTTAGTTCACGGAATGTAAAATTACCTTAGGGAATGTTAAATTACTGGGAATGTTAGATTCCTGTGTTTTGTTAAAATTGGGGTATATAATATAATGATGTTTGGTTTAGAGTTATCTTTTATACACACTATAATATCTTTAACATATTTTCATATATTTTCATATATTTTAATAAATTTAAAAATTAAAATAAATAAATAAGATAATGGTATATATCATATATAATTACATGATTTTAAAATATTAACTAAAATCTTGAACTTGAGAAACAAAATTATTTTATAAGCTAACATAACATAATAAAAATAAAAATATATATATAATTACAAAAATAATTTTATATATATATATATATATATATATATATATATATATAATAAACTAACATAAACAAGGTTATCTTACATTACCTAAGATTTTGAAGGGAATCACATTCCCTTCAAAATCCTATGTGGAGGGAATGTGACATTCCTTGGGAATGTTAGATTTCCTAAGATAATATGAACCAAACACCGGAATGTGAGCTTTGGAATGTCACATTCCCATGGTTATGTTATATAACCTGAACCAAACGCCCCCTAATTGAGACATCAACTCTTTGTGTTTTAATAAATTAGGAAAATATATATAGACAAATATTACATTATAATAGAGTAAAAAAATTTGTTTATTTTAATTACTATACTTATTTAAATGAAACCTAAGACTAATTAACTACTATGGAATGATGTACTACGTGTGTGATTATTACAAAACTAAATTGATAGTTAAATTATACTTTGTGTAATTTAATTACTCTGTAAATATTGTGTGTTTAAGGTGTCTATCACGTGTGTGGGTGGAATATAATGAAGCCTAAGACTAGCTACCATGGAATGATGTACTACGTGTGTGATTATTACAAGACTAAATTGATAATTAAATTGTAATTTTTGTAATTTAATTATATATTATATTATATGTGTTTAACATATCTATCACATGTGTAGGTGAATTTTTTTAATGGGTTGAGTAGCACTTTTCATGTGATGGTTGATTACTTTTTAATGGAACAAACAACAACAATAGATGTGTTTCATTTATACTAAATGTTTAAATTAATAGTTTGACGACATGTTTATTTTTAGTATAAATTAATAGTTTGACGACATGTTTATTATTTATGTATTATAAATTTAGCACTTTCAAATAATGATTATATACAACGTACCCATTAAAGATGTTGGAGATATATACAACATATATTGTGTTTACTGGTGGTGGTCATGTTTGACCTCGTTGGCACGCTTCCCAAGCCCCAAGTAGGGAAGCTGAAGTATTCAGCCTCTAGAACATCCTCTAGAACGACTATTTAGCAGTTCCATATAAGTTCAAATCACTCTAGAGCTAACACGTAATACAATTGACATAATTGACTATTACTTGATGCCATCACCTATGTTGGTGAGATCTCAACGTATGCTTATCTCTTGCACTATAAAAATTAGCCTCCACCACAGTAGATAAGACTTTTAAACCTAGGACCTTATAGCTGGGGTTTGGTTTTGTAACGGATGGGGTGGTGGGTTTTTCTAAAGTCCTTTCTCCAGAAAAATTTAATTTTTTACAGTTGAAAAAAAGGGGAAAATAAGCGTTTGATATCACGCCTGCTCTTAGAGGGCGCGCTTACATTTTTCTTATTTAATATTATTATTAAATTTTTTAAATTTTTTGAAATGTAGTTTTTTTAATGTAAATATATAATTTTATATCATATTATTTGACATGAAATTTTATAATTATTAATTAAATGAAATATTGACATGTTTAATTTAAGGGAAAATTGCATCTTTGGTCTCTGAGTTATACCCAAGTTCCGATTCAGTCCATGGATTATGACCGTATCCATTTTTAGTCCCTCTGTTATGAACAAAGTGGCGCATTTGGTCCCTGACCGTTAAAACTGACGAAAAAATTAAAAAATATTTAAAATTGAGGGGTAAAGTAGGAAATTTACATTTTATTCTCATTCTTATATTAGAACCACTTTCACAACATTATTTTTTACTTCTTAGCCTCTTATTTCAAGATTGTTCAATTCTAAAAGCATTTCAACAACTTTAGTATGACTTGTTAGGAACCTGGCTCTTGTATAACAAACTTAAGACTTAGCCCAAACAAAGAAAACACTTGATCATTGTCTTCAGACACGTGAAACACACTATCCTATCAATTTTCAATTTTCTTTACTAAGCAACCAAGGTAATTAAACAAGAACTTTTGAGATACAAAATGATGTCAGGATGCTTTTACGAGAAATTCACCAACGGAATAACTTAAGATTTTTAGTATGTAAAATTTATTCATATACAGTAGTTTAGTCAATAATCATTTTTAGAAGTTACAAAAGTTTTTAGAATTTTCATAACTGAGTCTTAGATTTCTCATTCATTACTCTAGTTTTTAAGAAAACAGATGAGGTATATATATATATATATATATATATATATATATATATATATATATATATATATATATATATTATTGTATTTCAAAAGTTATGGTTTGATTACCATTATGTTTAGTAAGGGAAATCATAAACTTTTAGGATGATGTATTTTACATGCTTGATATTTTACATGTTTGAGACAATGATCAAGTGTTCTCTTATTTATACAAAGTCATCGGTTCCTTATACGAGACAAAGGTTACTAACAAGTCATACGAAGATTATTGAATTGCTTTTGGAATTGAATTACCTTGAAATAGAATGCTAGGAAGTTGAAAACAATGTTACAAAAGTGGTTTCAATATAATAAAGTGAATAAAATGTGAATTTCCTACTTTACCCCTAAAATTTTAAATATTTTTTAGTTTTTCCGTAAGTTTTAAGGTTCGGGGACCAAATGCGCCACTTCGCTCATGACTGAGGGACTAAAAATGGATACGGTCATAACTCAGGGAATTAGTCGTCATTACCATTATAACTCAGGGACCAAACTTGCCATTTTCTCTTAATTTAAATAATTATTATTATTATTATTATTATAATTTTTAGAATGATAATAAATAAAGAAATAATTAGTACTCCATATATGTTTTTTTTTTTAATAAAAAAAATTGATGAGTCTAAAAAAACTTTGAGAAAATTTAAATTATTGTGATGAAGGATTTTTGAGATTGAGTGAAATAATTGAGGATGTGGTGGATGTTAGGCTCTGCAAAAAATTAAAAGAAAAAAAAAAAACAAAACTGTTGAGGTTGCTTTTAGGGCATCCCCAAAAGGGAGATTTTACATGGCTTTTGGAACTGTAAAAGTTGGAGGTTGCGGTTTTAACAAATGTGGTGCTTGGATTTTGTTTGGGTTCTTTCTCCTGCAAGGAGGGTTTCTTTGTGGGCCCCAAAAGATGTGAAAAAACAAAGCTCAGCAGAAATAATGCGCGTGCAGCGCAATTCTCGCGCCCAGTAAGGCGCATCATAGCACGCGCTTACTAGGCGCGTATTACGCAGCTTTGACTTTTTATTTTTTTATTTTTTTTATATACAGATTACTGTTTTTTTTTTACCTTTTTCTTTTTCTTCCCTTTATTTCTTCATCTTCTCTTTCCTAGTTAGCACCTCAAAAACCGTAAAAAATTCATTACTATTGAAGATGCCAGAGCATCCACACTAAGGGGATAATGTGGAGTTATTTCAGAAATAAATCACTCAAGCCAAAAATAATACTGATGTGGGAATGGGTTATTTGAAAAAGAATCACTCTGCAAATGAAGGGTTAATGTCAGAATTTTTTTTTTAAAAAAAAAAAAAAAAAAAAGGAGTAAGGGCAAAATCCAGGCGCATGCTGGCCTGACAGCATTAGTTTTTTATTTTTTATTTTTTTTTTAAAAAAAATCAATTTTCTCTTCTTTTTTTTTTCTCTCCCCTCTCCCATTCTCTTTCCTAATCACTCTTACATTATTCCCACATTCTTCCCAACTGATGCGATGGGGATGCTCTTAGTATCTTTCCCAAACCTAACTAGAGTTTCTAATCTCATGTACTTGTAACTAATTACCTGTGAACTAATACCTTCACGCGCGTACTTATAAAATTACTTCAATTTTACTCGAGCCTTTACTCTATTTTACATACTTTCATAGTGTATATTCTATAAACAATTGACGGTATTAACATGTCAATTCAATACTAAATAATGGAGATATAGCCCTCCCTTCATTAAATTAATATATATATATATATATATATATATATATATATATATTTTTTTTTTTTTACTACTGGTTTGTTGCTATGAAATTCTCAAATCTGATGGAGCAATTGAAATTATTATTATGTGCTCAACATTTTTGTAGTAATTATTAATAGTGCACTTATTTGCCAAGCACATTGTGTTCAGATGACACCTCTGTGACTCCCCTTGAGGGAAGGTCACATAATCGAATTTTGGTGGTGGGGAAAAATATAGAATAAATATTATTTTGTAATAGAGTTAATAGTGCACTTATTTTCATTTTTACATTCTACCATGTCCTAATATAATAATTAAGCTATAATTAAATTTTAAAAAATGGATTATAAATTATTTTTTGGGTTGTTATATAGAGCAACAATACATGTGTCAAAAGTTAAACTTTGAAAATACATCATTTATTTTCCCCTTTTTGTCTTCTTCTTCTTCTTCTTCTTCTTCTTTTTTTTTTTTAATTTTTTTTTTTTTAATAATGGATGACTTTGTATGTATTTGAAAGATTGTTGTGTGAAGACATTATTATGATAGCTAGACTTATTATACAAATCAAATTGAAAGTTTTATGTGGAAAAGGAAATGAATCTCAACATGAACCCTACATCTTCGGTATTGGGATATGTTCACATAACCTTCTCAAATAGGTTTAGTGTACTACTAGTAGCTCATTACTAGTCAATCTCATCAATCTTCTGTGTTGGTACTTTTTTTTTTTTTTTTTTCTTTTTTTATAACTAAAGTTTTCGACTTTCTCAGATTATGTCTTAAACTCTCATAAACCTATCCAAAGGTGCACGAAGTAAGTAAATTTCGACTTTTTCAAGTGATTTCAAGTTCTCTGTCACTTGTATAATTTTGTGAACGGACAATAACATACACCCATCTTACTTCTATTAGTAAGATTAAGTTTATTTTTGGTAACATAGTTAGCTTATCAGTCAATTTTGACTTATTTGACAATTATTAGCTGTTTGACCACTAACTCAGTTAACGAACAGCTATTTATCAAACATCTTTAAATATTAATTAAGTGGACGTACGCTTGAGCTATTCCATTTCGAGTTCTACTACATGTATTCTCAAATCTTATTCCCTAAATTTTACTCTCTGATGTGGAGGGCTCTGATAAGCTATTTTTTTTACATAAATCCTAATACAAGTGTCTATATTAAGATTTTGTATGTAGGAGTACAAATTGAGAATAGAAAATGGGAATACACGTCATTTTCCATTCCAGAAAGCTATGCGTTGGTAAATTTATCAAGTTGGACTTTACTTTTTAACTTTTCACCATTGATGGTTGTACTTTGGCAGAATCTAAGGCAAGCTAGCTATATGTGGGATTCATTATGATGAGATTTCTGTACGTGCAGATAGCCTTACATCTATCCCTTGCTATGGCTCTTGTTAAATTTAATGAGGGAAAATTGCATCTTTAGCCCCTGAGTTATAACCAAGTTCCGACTTAATCCCTAAGTTATGGTCGTTTTCGAGTTTAGTCCCTCAGTTATGAGTAAAGTGGCGAGTTTGGTCCCTAGCGTTAATATTATGTCTACAGCTAACGGAAAACTTAAAAACAATTTAATAATAGATGAGTAAAATAGGAATTTCAAATTATAACCCTCTTTTTATGTTGAAACTCGTTGCGCAACAATTATTCTTTTCTTCTTATACCTACAATTGAAGGTCTTTTTCTTCCCCAAGCTCTGAAATCTCCCACTTCCGTTAGATATAAGAATAAAATAATGACGGTTGCGCAATGAGTTTCAACATAAGAAAGGGATTATAATTTGAAATTCCTATTTTAACCCTCTATTATTAAATTGTTTTTAAATTTTCCATTAACTGCAGACAAAATATTAGCTCTAGGGACCAAACTCACCACTTTGTACATAACTGAGGGACTAAACTCGGATACTGCCATAACTTAGGGATTGAGTCGAAACTTGGTTATAACTTAGGGACTAAAGATGCAATTTTCCCATTTAATGATGATGATACAATTTGCTTTTACATGGATGTTAAATAATGTATTGTCTATTGAAAATAGAATTGAAATATTTAATAAAAATGTATATTACTTAATTAATGTTGTGTGTCATTATACAATAAATGTTAAAGTATGATATTTATTTAAATTTTATTGAGTAATTAGTATAGAGAAATTTGTAGTCATCACATGAAAGTGTGCATTAAAAATTCTCCACTAAGAAGATTTTGTGCGATAAACTTGATTGAAAGACTGTCACACTATAAGAAGTAAATCACACTATAAAGGTCATGTCGTAGACTCAACTGAAACAATGTTGGCAATAAAAAAAAATAGGATATTATAAACTAAAGTATCACGTCGGGGGAGGGGGTAACTATTAAATTACAACAAAGACTGACACAACTGTAACACTTCAAGCCAAACAAAATGTGCAATATTACTCATTTTCTTTTATTTTATGAGTAATACTATATGTATTTTGCTAATGGCATTGTAGTCTAGTTGTACGAAGTGGCTTTTCCATATGAGAGGTCATGAGTTCGAGCAGTGTTAGTGGGGGCGGTATTAACTTTTTTTGTTTTCGTAAGTTGAGAAAGTTGTTATGAATAGATACTGCATTGTAACAGAGTTAATAGTACTAAAAAGAATATTATATCAGTCACCTTTTTTTATTTTGAGTCATTGAGATGTGAACGAGATAACGTGAATTTCTTTTAATTTAACTAGCTAGATATTTTGAGTTTGAAATTTATCATTTTCTACCTCTCCATGGTTACAAACAAGTTATCGTTCTTCAAGCTTGGGTTGAGAAGTTCAATAATTTTAGAGTTGAGCAGTACAATTGTGTATGTTGTTCTAATGACATGCACTTTTCCTTCGCTATCCTAAGGTCAAAACCTCTTTATTCATTGTGTTGATGATATGATTATAAGAAGTAATGAATTAAATGGCATTAATAATGACCTCAAGTAATATCTATGCTCAATTTTGAGATTAAAGATTTGGAACGTCATAACTACTACTTTATAGGTATGGGACCTAGCAACTATATATATTATTATAAGAAAAATATCAAATATGCTCCTAAAGTTTACTCAAAAAATAAATTAGGCCCTTAAACTTTTAAAGTTGTAATTAAATTCATAAACGTGTTATTTTAAAGCATTAAAGTAAAAAAATCGGTTATAGTGACCTATGATTACAAGTCATTAGGGTTCTGACCAACTCTGGCAAACCTCTGACCAATTTACAGCAACAAAACACCGACCTTGGTCGCATGTCACATTTGGAGTTCGCAGGAACCCTAATGACCTGCAATCACAGGTCACCAATCGATTTCTAGATTTCAATGCTCTAAAATAACATATTTATGGATTTAATTGCAACTTTTAAAAGTTTAAGAGCCTAATTGATATTTTGACTAAAGTTTAGACACTAATTTGACCATTTTTTCCTATATAATATTTGATTTATAGAAAAAGTTTCAATTTGTCGATTTTTTTTTTTAATTGGGTTAATTTCACTTTTGAGTTTTGATTTATTTTTTTATTATTAAGATAGGTAAAAATGATTAAATTATTAGTTTAATTATATAAACGAGTCAATGTTATTTTTATTTAATTATTAAGGGGACCATTTGAGAATCTCAAATGATAAATTATATTATATTGTTACACGTATTTAGTGTGTTTTAAGTTTTCATATTATCCAATTGCTACTTTCACTTGTTAAATTGGTGATATGAATATATGCAAAGTTTTTATTATTATTATTATTATTATTTTTTATTGAAACAAAGGAAGGGGAAATATGCAAAGTTTAATATAGAACTAATAATTACTTTTTTTTTTTTAAAAAAGAACTAATAATTACTGATTTATTGTACCAAGAGGAACTAAAATAATGACTTTGTTGTATAATTAGGGTAACATTATCTCACCAGGACTATGTGGTCTAATGGTATCCGGGTTGGACTTTCATTTGGAAGGTTGTGAGTTCAAGCCTCAGTGGAGGCGTTATTGGCTCTTTGTGTTTCAATAGGTTGAGAAAGTATATGAACAGATACTACAATGTAATAGAGCTAGTAGCATTCAAAAAAAAAGAGTAACATTATCTCACTTTTTTTTTTTGAAAGAAAATATCATTATCTCACTTCTATAATTAAAATACTAATCCAACAATTCTTATCTATTTTAGATAATGAAAGTACAATAAACACTTATTATAACCAGCTTGGTTGGCGTGATTGGCTATGCACTCTCGTTCCTTAAGAGAGGTCGGGAGATTGAAGTTCCTCTCATATAGAAAAATCAATCTTTGCCCCTTAATTGTGGCAAAAAAAAAAAAAACACTTATTATTATTATTATTATTATTATTATTATTATTATTATTTTATTTTATTTTATTTATTTATTTTTATTATTATTGATGGCGACATGGCCCGATGGTCTATTTTATTTGGAAAGTCTTGGCCAAAACAGTTCCCCCCTTACTAGAGGAATTGGGAAAGTCTTGGCCCAAACAATTCTCGTGTACTAGAGGACAGGAAACTCTAGTTATCGCAAATTATGCTGTGGACTCGTGTCCAAAATGCATTGTGGGCACAAGTCCAAAACGACGTCGTTTTCAGGGAAAACGACGGCATTCCTGTTTTTTTTAAAAAAAATTGATTTTGTCACGCCGTTAACGGCGTTATTCGTTTGTGGAATTATGAATGTACAGTTATGGAATTATGAACACAGAGCTATGACATTATGAACTTACAATTATGAGCATATAGTGATAAAATTATGAACATAAAGCTCTAAAATTGTGAACATAGAGCTTCGAAAAGTATGAATGTACAGTTATGAAATTATGAATGTACAATTATGGAATTATGAATCTACAGTTATGAAATTATGAACACAGAGCTCTGATATTATGAACTTACAATTATGAACATATAGTGATAAAATTATGAACATAGAGCTCTAAAATTGTGAACATAGAGCTTCGAAAATTATGAATTTACAGTTATTGAATTATGAATGTACAGTTACAGATATGAATTTACAGTTATGGATGTATGAATGAACTGTTATGAAATTATGAACACAGAACTCTGACATTATGAACTTACAATTATGAACATATAGTGATAAAATTATAAACATATGCTCCTATAACGAAACAGTCTGAAATTTATTTTAAAAAAATGGTGGAAGATAACAGTGCCACTAACGGCACCGTTACCTTGTCCACAATGTATACTAGACACGCGTTCATAGCATAACGATTGCTCCAGTTATATATGAGGGCAGAAAGTTCTATTTATGTATGGGGAGTGAAATAATACAAACTCTTCATCGCAAGTGTCAACTAACATTAATGCAAGTTGTGATAGTTGATTGGAGCATGCAAATTAAAGATGCAAACAGTCCATCTTAGCTTTCATCAAAACTTTATAACACTCCATGCACAGATGCATTCCAAAACATAATCTTGAGCTAAAAACAAGACACATGGCAAGGTGGATTACTAATAATTAATGCTCATCCACAAAGGTTGTTGTCTTCAAGCCAACTTCTAAACAGGAAGTTCACTGTTAACTTTTGTTAAGCAACATCCCCTTGGCGGCAATCGTTTCAATTCTACCAACCACTTTAATTGTTGCAAAAGCTTTCAAATTTAACTCAGACAAAAGCACTTTCTTTGTTTGAGTTAGTCAGCTATGATTCTTATGAATAACGTAACCTAGTTTAGTTTACATCGATTAGAATCACAAAGTGGAGTTTACCTAATGCACAACCTATCTTTAATAACTGCGAATTTCTCTCATCACAGGAAAAAAAGAAATAGTTTCAATTCTACGACCTACGTTAATTGTTGTAAAAGGTTGAAAGTTGCATTAAAGGGCACTGCTGTTCATCTAAATATCTCTGCCAAATCGACATTGCAGTGAGGTTTTTATAGCAATGGAAGAAAAAGGTTCGACAACTTTAAAAATGAAAGGGGTCGTTTACTTCATTTCTCTGTTTTTCCATCTCCAGTTTTTTATTTCTCCATTTTTCCAGTTTTCCATCTCCATTTCTCCAATTTTCCATTTCTCCAATTTTCTAATTTTCATTCCATATTCCTCCCGTTTTTCATTTCTCTAATTTTCTGATTTCATTAAATACAATGCCATATATCATTTGTACATTTCTATAATAATAATAATAATAATAATAATAATAATAATAATAATAATAATAATAATAATAATAATAATAACAATAACAACAACAACAATTAAAATAATAATAATAATAATAAATATGTGTGCATAAAGAGGAGCCAAAAAAGAAAAAGATAATAATAATAATAATAATAATAATAATAATAATAATAATAATAATAATAATAATAATAATAATAATAATAAGGTTTTCAAATAATAATAATAATAATAATAATAATAATAATAATAATAATAATAATAATAATAATAATAAATCTGTAGGGAGGAGGAAAAAGGAAAAAGAAAAAAACAAATAATAATAATAATAATAATAATAATAATAATAATAATAATAATAAAACAAATCTGTAGGGAGGAGGAAAAAAGAAAAAAGAAAAACAAATAATAATAATAATAATAATAATAATAATAATAATAAAAGTAAAATAAAAACAAATCTGTAGGGAGGAGGAAAAAAGGAAAAAAAAAAAAGAAAAACAAATAATAATAATAATAATAATAATAATAATAATAATAATCTTATCTTACTCTATATAATAGCAAAATGTTTTTGCCATGTCATTTTTCCGCCTAAATGAAATGGCATCATTACATGGTATAACCTTAATTGTTAGATTAATTGTAGATTAATTGTGGATGGCTGAATTATTAATCACAATGAGTTTTAAATGTCTTGGGAAAAAAATAAAAAATCATTTATTTACTGTATATAGTTTAATTTATTAATTTTAAATTATGTATATATATATATATATATATATATATTTATATATAATTATTTATTTAAATGTAAAATTTTAAAATATCATGTGATATATAATAACACAATGTTTTATAATATATGCTAATAGTATGTTGTGATGTTTTAATATAACAACCAATTTAGTATTATAAAAAAAGTAACATTTCCTAATTAATTTTAATGATTGATGTTTGAATTTTATCAACAACAAAAATACTTAAATTTTATACCGTGCATCGCACGGGACAAATAATAGTAATATAATAATAATAATAATAATAATAATAATAATAATAATAATAATAATAAAACAAATCTGTAGGGAGGAGGAAAAAAGAAATAAAAAACAAATAATAATAATAATAATAATAATAATAATAAAGTAAAAATAAAAACAAATCTGTAGGGAGGAGGAAAAAAGAAAAAAAGAAAAACAAATAATAATAATAATAATAATAATAATAATAATAATAATAATAAAACAAATCTGTAGGGAGGAGGAAAAAAGAAAAAAGAAAAACAAATAATAATAATAATAATAATAATAATAATAATAATAATAATAATAATAATAATAATAATAATAATAATAATAAGAGCGTAAAGGAGAATAACCTAGAAAATGAAAAAGACTTCTAAAATGCGCACAGCAGGATTCAAACATAGACCTCGCCCATTATGTACTGTTTAACTGAAATTTTTTCACTCCTCCATTTGGAGAAGTCCAAATCTTCTTTCTCCAAAATTGTACATGAGGTTGGAAAATGGAGAAGGAGAAAGCATTTGGAATAAGAAACTTAGTAAACAACTTCTCCAATTTTTATTTTTTCCACTCTCATTTTCTTCATTTTTTTGGAAAATCCTCCATTTTTCCAAGTTAGTAAACGACCCCAAAATATTTCTTGTTTTAAGCATATGCTAAGACCATCAAAGATTCTCCTAATTTGTATACAATTAATTGATGTGATGATAACAATAAATCTGGGAAAAATAATAATTATAATAAAATTAATTGTTATTAAATACTTGAATTATAATACCTCAAAATTCTAATAACAAGATATGACTAAGGCATTCATAACTTAATAATAAGGAACTAATAAGCATAATATACCCGACATCCAATAATAGATAATATGTATATTTAAAGTTTAAAGACACATGTTACTGCCATATCTATTTCACCCAAATAGATGTAAGGCTACTACAAATATCCATCCAAAATATTAAGGATTCTAGTAATCCCATCAACATCGTCTAGCACCAATCCATACATCAAAAATTCAGAACAGAGTAATTAATCTACCATCACCAAATTTCATAATGCCATTAAAGTCTAAGATCCAACAAAATAAGCTAAGGGAGTCTATAGCTTCTACCGTGCACTCGCAAGCAAACAATCAATCAAAGCCTGAAAATGTTAAGTTATAAAAGACGCAAAACACAATGTTAACATAAAGTTAAGTATGTCTTACTATGCTCCGTAAAATACATACATTTGTAATTTGAAAATAATTTTACTTTTTTCAAAATAGTTTAGAAACTTATTATAAGATATATGTTAAAATATTCATTCAAGGTATAAGATTTTAAACAAGGTAGTAAACAGTTGTCAAGTAAAACCAAAGTAACTCAATATAATTTTTTTTTTTTTTTTGAAAACAATAACTCAATATACTAAACAACTTTAGAAAGGCAAATAGGTTGTAAATAAATAAGGTAACTTTCATAACATACTTTTACTTCTTGAAGAAAACATAGACTTTGCATATACTTAAATGATCACCTCATATCATAGACGAAACTTAACTTTACAACATAGTCAAAATATATCCTAGTTTCAAAACATAAAAAGACCATTGCAGTTTGCAGACATGGGTGAGAAAATTAGTGTCAATATATCCTGGTGGTTGCTTCATTTGACATTCTCACTCAGGCAGTCATTGAGGAAAATATTGTGAACATCAAGCTATTTGATACACCAACCATTTGTTATAGCAAGAGATAAAAGAAGTCTTATTGTAGTTGGTTTGATGACTAGACTAAAAGTGTAAAAATAATCTTCTCCTTAAATCCGATTGAACTCTTTGGCAACAAATTTGACTTTGTATCATTCATTTATACCATCGGTTTTTCTTTTGATTCTGTAAACCCATTTGCATCCTATCACATTCATATCTCGTTCATGTGGAACCACCCTCCAAGTGTTGTTGTGCAGTAGTTCATATAGCTTGGGAGTGACACGTGGGTTCTGAGTCATCAACACAAACAATTAAGACTTTGTTACATCGAGTCATGTGCCTTAGAATCATCAGATGAGTGCGTTGATGATGTTTGGGCATGAGAGGATCAACCGAAGGTGGAACAGGATCAAAATCGGCCGGGGGAGAGTTGGGGCCGGTGACACGGGTGTGTCGCAGGCGTGTCTTTCACTGGAATTGGGATACGGACGCAATGCGGTGGCGACACGCTCGTGTTGAAAGTCATTTTCGTGGCTGGTACCGTGACACGCCTGTGTCACACACTAGAAAGTCGACATGATCCCAACACGCTAGCAACACATATGTGTCAAATTTCTCCTATAACGATATGAACATGGACAAAATAGATGTATCCTGACATATCCAATTTTGAATTGCAGGATTGGCGGCTACTAAGGACGATCCATTGGAACCTTAATAAAAGAAGCTTAACACGAGAATGTGCCATCTACATTAACTATTAAGATCTTGCCCGCGAAGAAAATGAAAGAGATGGGTCTTCCAGAATAAATAATATAATTAGAGGATGTAAGTTTTATAGATACAAAATGATTTTCTGTCTATAGGGTATTTATTGATGGTGGAGGGGTGGAGGATATATCGGAGAGGGTATGAGAAGAGGACATTTACTCACCGGTGGGTGGAGGATATATCGGAGAGGGTATGAAGAGGACATTTACTCACCGGTGGTTGGTGGCAGCACGAATGTGAACTCTAAATTTGAGGAGAATAATAATTCTGGAAGAATGAATTGTTATTGAATACTTGAATTATACAATATATGTGAAAGAACTATTTATAGGGATATAAAGAGTCCTAGTCAAACGTGGAATAATACAATGAATATACAAAGAGAAGAACTCTAGTGTGACTAGGAGATAGAGTCCTAATATGATTGACTTCAATTCAAGCTAATGTGCACTTATACATTACTAGTGGTGAATGGACAAACTGCATTATATATTCCCGTTTCCACCTTAGTCTAAGGTTAAGGAAATCGATTTGGATTGGTTCATACAGAAGAGAAGGTCGATTCCAATGTTATTGTAAAAAGAAATTTAAGAAAGGAGTTTTGACGGCCTTAATCGACACTATTATAATTATAATATATTAATATGTATCATACACGGTTAGAGACTTATCAACTCTCGTCTAATTTTTCTAACCTAAAAAGTGTATGAAAATGTATACTTTTTTAAACTTTCAAGAGTATTGTCGGGGTTGTCAGAAAATGATCAAAAATTGTAACATCTAGTCAATCGTTGGTCTGAAAGTTATATATCACAATAGAACATCTAATTTTTGACCACCTTAATGGTCAAAATCTTAGACCAGCAGGAGACAATCTAGCAACTGAATTATCTAAGTTTTTTGATGATCTTTATTGGTGATCGAAAATAACAAGAAATGATTTTTTTTTTAAAGTTACAAAAAGGTAAAAACAAGTGTCATTTCCAAAAAAAAAAACAAAAAACAAAACAAAAACTTGAAACTGCCATTCACTTTTTTTGTTGTGGTTAGAAATTTAAGATTTTCACAGTGATATAGGGGAAGATTTTTTTTTTTTTTTTTTTTCAAAATATGGCCATACATCAAGGTTATTGTTATTATTATTATTTTTTTTTTAATGTCAGGTATGACCATAAAGTAACAAAGCATTTTTTAATAGATTTTAAAGTAGGTGTATTTTAAACATCAAAACCTACCAAGACTATGTGGTTTAATGTTACCCGAGTTGGAAAGTATAAAGTATATGAGCAGATACTACATACTGTAGTAATAGTGCCAATAGCATTCAAAATCTAAAATATTTTGTGTTAAGCTTTGGATTTGTTCCAAGAATTTATGCCACTCCCATTTCTGCACATGACCATATAGCATATATTATCATTTGAGTATATGCTACAAAATTTAGGTCAAATGATCAACTTGGTGTGTGACTAATTCCATTGAAATCCCTGTTCTGTTCTTAATTTCTTATGCCCCTCTTCTTTCATCATTGCAACCAACTTTCTTTTCTCTATTAATTAATAAATCCTTAGTTTTATACATGTTAAGGATTTTTTTTAATTTTTTTTTTTTAATATTGGGAGTGTATGCTGAAGTGCTGATCCTGAAAAATAAAAATTGTTACCTTAACAAATATCTGCAAATAGTTTTGTTTAATTAATTAATTAATTGTGATGATATAGATTATGAGAAGGTCCAAAATATAAAAATAGAAATAATAATGCTTCCGCAATAATAAATAGTGTGTGACGATGCAAGTGACTTTAATCAACCCTGGTCTTCCTCCTCCTCCTACTACATCTGAGCTTTTTTGGTTCATAAAATCAGACCAAAACTCTCACTCTCTCACTCTCTCTCTTTCAATTTCTGCTGCCTTTAAGCTAATGTAAAGACCCAGCAAGGATTTGGGTGGAAGTAGAATGGCATATATGTGTACGGACAGTGGAAATCTAATGGCGATTGCGCAGCAAGTCATCAAGCAGAAGCAGCAGCAAGAACAACAGCAGCAACAGCAGCAGCAGCTTCTGGGTGTAAACTCTTTTTGCCTGAATCCATGGCAGACGCCTCATCCGGCGTTGAGTGGTAGCCCTACTTTGGGATATGGGCTCGCTGGGGCGCCGTTTGCGGACCCGTTTCAGGTCCCCGGCGGCGGCGCGGATGGTGCGGAGGCGGGGTTTCAGTTTCCCAGCTTGGAGCAGCACGCCGGAGGGGTGTTTCCGTTTACTGATTTTGGTGGCGGGCCGGGCGGCGAGTTCGACTCGGATGAGTGGATGGAGAGTTTGATAGGCAGCTCGGAGTTTGGTCTCTACGGTTCGGATCCGTTTGCTGGCCCGAGTCGACTCAGTGTTCCCTCGTCGGCGCCTTCGGATCTCAACCGCGTCATTTTCTCTGAAGCTCAGAGGAATAATAATACTTGCCCTCTACAACCTCAGACGGCGGAGTGGGCCCCTACTTCGTCTTCGCCGCCGCCACAGCCGTCCTGCATCGGCACCAAGCAAACAAGCCCGACTCACCGGAACGACGTCGCAGCAGCAGCAGGCACCTCCTTCAGTTCGCCGGACAATTTGTCGTCAAAACCGTTGCTTAAAGCGTTAGTGGACTGCGCTAGACTGGCGGAGTCGGAGCCGGACAATGCTACGAAATCGCTGGTTCGACTCAGGGAGTCGGTTTCCCAGGACGGAGATCCGACGGAGCGAGTTGCGTACTATTTCTCCGAAGCGCTCTACAGTCGCCTTTCCCGGCTACCGGCGAAGATTCCGTTGGCCGTAGAAGCGAGCTTGGAAGAGTTCGCGCTGTCTTACAAAGCTTTCTACGACGCCTGCCCGTATTCAAAGTTCGCTCACTTGACCGCTAATCAAGCGATTCTAGAAGCTACCGAGAAAGCTTCGAGGATTCACATCGTTGATTTTGGTATCGTGCAGGGCATTCAATGGGCGGCGCTTTTACAGGCACTGGCAACCCGACCCGCCGGAAAACCCAAATACATTCGGATTTCCGGCATTCCCGCTCCGGTGCTCGGCAAGTCTCCGACGGCCTCGCTTTTAGCAACCGGGAACCGTTTGCGCGACTTTGCGAAGGTTTTGGATCTGAATTTCGAGTTCGATCCCGTTCTGACCCCTATCCCGGAGTTAAACGAGTCCAGTTTACGGGTCGACCCGGATGATGCTCTCGCCGTCAATTTCATGCTTCAGCTATACAATTTATTGGACGAGACGACGGCCACCGTGGAGGCGGCACTGACGCTCGCGAAATCGCTGAATCCCAGCGTTGTAACGTTGGGGGAATACGAATTGAGCCTGAATCGGGTCGGGTTCCTGGAGAGGTTCACGAATGCGCTGAATTACTACTCGTTAGTCTTCGAGTCTCTGGATCCGAATATGCCTCGAGACTCGCCGGAGAGGCTGCAGGTGGAGAGGCTGTTGCTTGGCCGGAGAATCGCCGTGATGGTGGGGCCGGCGGAACAGGAGACCAAAAGAGAGTGTACTGAAGATAAAGAACAGTGGAAAATTCTAATGGAAAACGCAGGTTTTGAGCCGCTACCACTCAGCCATTACGCAATGAGCCAAGCAAAAATTCTTCTCTGGAACTATAGTTACAGTGCTTCATATGGGCTGATTGAATCTCCGCCTGGGTTTCTCTCCTTGGCCTGGAACGATGAACCTCTCCTCTCTGTTTCTTCATGGCATTGATTGAATGAATCAACAATGGTAGATTTCCGGTCCCTGTCTTTTCTCTGCAGATCAGATACCTTAAAATCACAGAATTTACCCACAAATCTTCCAAGAATTTGCCAAGTATTGTGTTTTGAAAACATAAGTTCTGAAGCCATCCATGAATGAAGCTTTGAAGAAGCCCCCCTTGGTCTTTTAATTTGATGTTCCCTGTAATCAGTATGACCAAACAGATTAGTATAGATTGATATTATATATTTTTGATCTCTTTAGAGTTTAGACCAACCCAAGATGTTATTAACTTTGCAGCTTGACTTATCAAGATTGATCAAGGTCCCATGTTTATATCTCTGTTGTTACCTTCTCCCCAGGTTTTTGTTTTTGTTTTTGTGGTATTTGGTAGGAATAGTTTCTTACTGCCCTCTTTTTTCTTCAGGGCAGGGTTGGGAATTCTTGAAAGTTGAAAGGCAGGGAACCAAGTGTAACTGTGCATATATGGTTTTAGTTTTTACTATGGATATTGATTTGCATTAAACTCTATGTTTCTACTTTATAATTGTGTGTAAACATGGGTGTGGTGTTCTATTAAGGTTTGTTGCTTGCAGGCTGGTAAAAATATGAATGGGAAAGAAAAGATGTCATTTTCTCTCAGGTTCTGTCTGCAAAATGGGCTGTCAGCTATGGTTATGACAAAGACCCAAGCTTTTTTTTTTTTTTTTTTTTTTGAAAAAAAAATCTTTAATTTCTACTGACTTGCTTCTGTAGACTGTAATCTTTTGTTTTGGATGTGCAATTTCCCATTTCCTATTCAGTCATCCCAGTCCAGTACTGATACCAGAAATGACCTTTTTCTGTGTACTGGTGCACACTTGAAAATAGGAATGCATTAATGGATGGATGTCCCTTTCTCCCTGCAAACTAGCTGTCCATTGTGGGTTTAATGTTAAAAAGTTGAAATTGTCAATTTTGTGTATTAATCTCTGTGGTTGCACGGATTCTTGGTTTAATGAACTATCCAGTATTCAGTGTACTCTGTACTGGATCTGGTATCTGAATCCCACTCTGATTTGGCCTGTGCACTGTTACCAACTATGGGTTTTGTAATTTATGGCCAATAAATAAATGTAGGCCTTTCTCATATCCTACAATCATAAAAACACTAAATCCTAATTTTTTGTGTTAATTTGTAAATGGAAAATCTACCTCAATCTTTATTCTGTCAACTAGGTAACACGAGAACTAGGGCATCTCATTTGATTTTTTTGAGTGGTAGATCATAGGCAAGAATACTAGATCGAGTCTTAGTGGGTTCTTTGTGAGCACCAAACACTTGTCGCCTTAAGGCAAGGGGGTTTCGTCTTTTATGGACAACGAGAAATGAAGAAAAGATTAACTAGGTGGTAGATTATGGATAAATACACAAGATTGAGTCTTATTGATCACTTCTTGTTCTTGGGGACGCCAAACACCATTGCCCTGGAGTCTGGGTTAAATATAGAAGGAGAATAGTTTAGTTTATTTGTGCGTACTAGATTATGAACAATAACACAAGGTTAACTGATTAAGTTTTATTGGGTAATGGGCACCTTGTGACCACCAAACATTGGTTCTCTCATTTAATGAGAGCCATAACATTTGAAGACTTAAGGGCAAAATTGTTTCACTTATCTTCAAAAGTTCGAAGATCGTCTTGGGACGAGGGAGTGTCATCTTTTGTGGGCATCAAGAAACGAAAAACGAGAAGGAGAGAAGGGGCATGGTAATGGGGATTTGAGTTAGATATAGAGCGGAAAAGGGAAAGCGTAGTAGAGTAGGCTTACAGAAAGTGGTGTCGGAGGAGTGAAAACAGAGAAGTATGAATACATTACTGCATCGAAAGTCATCAATAACGAAATTAAATCGTTAACCTTAAAAGTGAAGTGACATTTCTTTCTTTGATGTCGCGTCTCTCTTTTTCCCTACGCCTCAACTAGGAATCCAGGCTCCATTGTCCCATCTACCTACTTACTTTTCTCTATCACCTTAAAATAAATATATCTACAAATAGCCTTGTGAATTGCGATACACATTTCAATACAATCTAGTTTATATATTTTGTTATTTGATGACATTACTGTTACAGATTGAATCTTATTATACTCAAGGTTCAAATCTCATCCTATTCTTATATAATAAGAGTTTGATTAATTTTTAAATACGATTAATTATGTTTTACTTACCAGTAGCCGGTTTGAGTGACGTGGTGATTTGAGGCAACGGTCCAGTGGCAGTGGTCCCATATTGTGAAGACAGAATAACCCCCACAGTGCTACACTCTACCTCTTCATATATTTACTGCACACTACAGACTACAGTATACAAGTCCTTTCTCGCAGCTTCTTTTTTTTTTTTTATATTTTTCCACTTTTCCCCACCCTTTCTTTCTTACTGTCCTTTCTCTCCTGCTACCCCAATCTCGATGACCCATCTCTTACGCCCCCCTCCCCCACCTTTTTTTTTAAATAATTATTATTTGGGTATTGTATAGTGTATTTCTGTACGTATTCACATGGATGGCAGGACCAACTTTATTGCTGAATACGGAGTATGTATAATGGAAAATTATGCTATGGAATCTTGTCCACCTTGCAAAGTGTCATTTTAAAGTGTTCATAATATGAATATATAGTTTAAAAATTATGAACATATAATTTTATAATTATGAACATATAATTGTAAACATAATTATAAGTATATAATTTGTAATTATGAATATAGAGATTCAATAATTGTAAATATGAAGTTCCAAAATTATAAATATATAACTTCATAATTATGAACATATAGTTCAGTAATTGTGAACATAAAGTTCTGTAATTGTAAACATAAAATTAAAAAATTATAAATATATAGCTTTAAAATTATGAATATCGAACTGTGTCTACTTTGTAAGATGGACACGATTTCACAACATAAAGATTTGCACATTTGTATAAAGGGCCGTTCTTCATATAAAGGGCCATAAACCAAGGCTCGAAGCCCATTGATTGAGAGTTTTCTCATGTCAACTGGTAGTGAAAATAAAAAGAAGATTATTGTCAGGAAAAAACGACGTCGTTTTTAATTGTTTCTTTTTTACTTTCATTTGATCTGCGAGACTGCTCTCGCCTCTGCGCCTCCCTCGCCAAAACGTTCTCTGCTCTCGCCACCGCCCAACGCTCGCGGCCCGCCACCACACGGCGCCTCTTCCTCGCCAGTCACCGCCGCCCACCGTCTTCTGCCTCAGGCCTCTCCACTGTCGCAAGCTGCTCAGGTTCAACTTCTCACCCCATTGTTTAATTGTTTGCTTAATTTCAGTAATTTGTTCAATAAGCAACTTCTCTAATATTTTTGTCCGCCCAATTGCCCTAATTTTGTTTTTGCTCTAATTTCCCTAATTTTGTTTGTTGCTGGTTTAATTTATGTAATTATGTGATGCCCTAATAATGTTAGTTGCTGGAAATGTTAGTTTCTAAATTCTAATTTGAGGAATTTTTGCAGCAAATTTGAGTCATGTTAGTTTCTAATAATTTCCCTAGTAATGTTTGCAGCAAATTTGAGTAATGTTTGCTGCCCAGGTTCTAATGTTTACTTATACTGATGGGTGATGTACTGCTTAATGTTTGCTTATACAGAGCTCAGAAAGTACCATTTATGCTTAATGTTTGCTTATAAAGTACCATTTGGTATTTTAGTTAGAAATTGAAATAACATACAGAAACTGAAATACTCCGTAATACTTAAGAAATTAGAATCACATGAATTATATGTTGACCAAGTTTTCTTTGTTTTGGACTCCCTTAATTAGTGAGTTAAAATATCATTTGTTATTTGTCTTGAGTTTCCAACTGAGGATAAAGTACCACTTAGTTGTCATGAATGTTTAACGTTTCTAAGATCGTGGATTTCTTATATTTTCGATCTAGAAATGTTTAATTGGACATTTTTTATTAGTTATTACAAAGCAAAGGTTGCAATCTTGGTGTGGTGTTTAGCTGCTGTTTGAAGTAACGGATTATGATTTTGAAGTCTTAGATTGATTGATGAATGCAGTAGCAATGGAAGCTAAATTCTTTCGCTTTCTCAAGATTGTTGGAGTTGGTTTCAAAGCACGAGCAGAATCTGAGGGCCGTTTGTTGTACCTCAAACTGGGTTACAGTCATGAGGTTGAGCTGACCGTTCCTCCTGCAGTTCGCGTATTCTGCTTCAAACCCAACGTGATCTGCTGCACTGGGATCGACAAGCATCGAACGCATCAGTTTGCTGCATCAATCAGAAGCTGTAAGCCCCCTGAAGTGTACAAAGGGAAAGGAATAATGTACATTGATGAAGTGATCAAGAAGAAGCAGGGGAAGAAATCGAAATGAGCTCCCAGGTTCCATTTTCTTTGCACCTTTCCTGTTAAATTTCTCTGGAGGGATCAAAAACCTACATTCCATTTGATAAGATTATAGCACTCTATTTCCCTTCAAGATTTTGTCATGCAATATCTTTGCTTTGGAAGGAAGTATTACAGTAGCCATGTTCTTGAATTTGGTGTTCTCCCTCTGCATTCTATGACTATCTGATATAAAGATATGCTCATTGAAACACCTTAGAATTCGTATTTATTTCTTAAACTAATTGATTGATTGCACATTATATTGACAAGGAAAGCCAACATTTTGGTTGTGGTCTTGTGGAGATCTCTCAGTTGTTGGCATAATATCCTTGACTGGATGTGATATTTCCCTTATGGTAGACTGACTGGTGCTATTTCAACTTTGCCGGTCAATTGAAGAAAAGAAAATTGCAAAATTGATAAATGATTTTAGGGGATTGAAAAAATCACATTTGAATGACAGCTTGATTAGCAACTCCAAGTTATATTCTCTCACAAAACAATAGAGAGATATCTTAAATGTGAGTTTAATTTAGTTTTTTAAATAGAATTACTATGATTCAATTTTATTTATTTTTTTTTTCTTGTCAATGTTTTTCTAATTAATTTGTAATTATTTACATTGAAACAAACCCCACAATTTGTTAGTCACAATTGAATAACAATTTGATTTGTGCTATGGTGAAATGTGAAAAAGCAAGCATGATTTCATGTTGATAGGAATATTGCACTATAAGTTATATTCTCCGCTAAAACAATAGAGACTAGATTTTTTAGAACTACAATTCTTTTTTTTTTTCCCCAATGTTTTTCTAATTAGTTTGTAATTATTTACATTGAAACAAACACCTACAATTTATTATTATTGTTAAAAATATAGCGGAATAATTTAGAAACAAATAATTGAAAAATAAAAAATTATAGAGAAGTTAAAATAATAAGAAAAAATATAAATGACAAGAGAATTGGGATTGAAAGAATGTAATTCTATATATATATATGTTATGTTATAATTTTTCTATAATTTTCAAATTTTGATTATTCCCTTCTATTCCTAATAATTATTATAATAATTTTTTCTTGATATTAATATCACTACAATTACGATTGCAATACAAGTAATAATAATTTATTGTTGATGGATTATATTAACTCGGGGGTTTGAATTAATTAACCCGATTAAATAATAGAAATGACAAGTATAGGATTACGATAAAGACAATGATGAATTGTAAGGTAATAAGGGATCGAAATATGTACGAATGTAAGTCATGGGGAAAAATATTTGTATTAGTCACGTGTTGAATGTTATTACAAATGTTCAAGTAATGTAATAACAAGACAAGATTGTGGATTAGGACAGCTCGTGTCTCAATAGGGCATGAATGAGGGTTTTTTATACCCAATTTCGTCATAACAACTCCGGAGAAAGTGATGGGAAGTCATCTCAACCGTCTTGGACCGCAACAAACGCCGCAAGACTCGAACAATGCGGAGACCCCGCCCGTTGGCCGAGCACGGAGCTCGGCCAAGCGGCCGACCTCGGCCCTAGTCCAAGTACGGTGCCTCGGATTTGATCCGCTCCGGATCCGTTTCGTAATTATTCCATCAATTGTAATAAGGATCAGTTATCAAATATGTCAAACTGCAAAAACTTAATAAATTGTAATTTGGATCAATGAACAATGCAATATCATGCTATTAAACCAAAAATAAAATGTTTACCCTTTTTTGCTGACATGGTCGTTACCTTATTAAACGATTAAAAATTTAAAAAAAAATCCAACCCCTAACATATAATGTGCCGGGCGGATCAATCGTAAAAAATATATTCTATAAGAATTGATGAAAGCTAGACAGAGTTGCCCGATCAACAAATGGCCTACAGGCAACAGAAGTTGAAAACCGAAAATATAAAAAACGCAAGGTCCCACCGAGATTTGAACTCGGGTTACTGGATTCAGAGTCCAATGTCCTGACCACTAGACCATGGGACCTCTTGTCTAGTTGTCTTATATTTACCATATTTGTATTCATTTCTGTTGTTGTTGTCACTAGCAATGAATAATCCACTGGAATCTTGATCAAACTCGACTGGAGAAGCTCTTAAGTTTTTTACCACACACCACCAGGCTTATAAAAATAATAGTCAGAAATTCTTTCTTAAATAATTATTATTCAATATTACATTTATACCAACATTTTAATGATTTCATTTTGTAGTATAAAACTAGCTTGACTATAGACAATATGAAAGTGAGTTCCACCAATTTGATTTGGTGTAAAGTGAAATTGTCATAGTTGATTCCACCTGATCTTTAGTTTGATTGTTTCACAGTCCCATGCCGCTATTGAACTTTACAGCATTTCCCAAAACGCCTGTTCAAGTTGGTAACACCGGCAACTTCTGTCATTGTGATTCTTATTATTACACAAAAAATCTTAACATTACAATTCAAGATGAACAGGCAACAATGTCAATTTTCACTTCTTCAGATGATCCGGTGACGCCGTGGGGCAGTAAGTTTGCACTCGCTAAAATATCTACAACATCGCAGCATTGCAGATGGTTCTATACCTTCATGTGATTAATATGGCAGGATCAGCTTCTATGAATCCCCGGGGGAATACTTGATAACCAAAGTTTACTTCAAGGTATGGAAATCCGTGCAGTGGGTAAATGCGTAATGGTTGCGTCTGTCAAGTACTATCTAGCCCACCAAGAAGAAACAGATTTGGCCACTATTTTGCTTGCGGTCGAGGCTGACTCTAATCTGTATTTCATTGATACCATTCTCAGTTAAAGAACTCACTTTCACTAATTTGAGCATACAAAGAGCATCATTTTGAAGCCCACCAAGAAACCTCACATGCAAGTGAACATGAGAAGCACATGCATGCATGTGTGACTCTTTTCGGAGTGGCTGCCCGAGTGCATGTGTGTGTGTGTGTGTGTGTGAGAGAGAGAGAGAGAGAGAGAGAGAGAGAGAGAGAGAGAGAGAGAGAGGCAAACTTTGTGATTTCTTCAACAGCCTTCATAAGCTCAAAAGAATCTGTTCCTTGAACTTGACCTCCCAAAATAATTTCATCTAAGATAGCATGCATCTGTGGAAGACATTATATGCATCACATATTGTTGGATGCATTTTGCAAAATTCTAATAACAGATCACGACAGTATCCACACAAAAAGGAATAGCAGAACCTTTAGCAACTACATAAAGGATCACATTAGTCAGCAATGATAATACTGCTACTTTACATTCAGAACCTAGCATTTGATTGGCTAAGCAGCTTTGAGTGGTCCATTGGAAGAAATGATTTCCAATTTGTCATACATAATCATTAGATCACAATTAAGTGATTATCTCTTAATCCAGTAGTAAGTCTCTTTAGCCTAGTTACTAGATATTTCAGAGATTGGAACACTCAACACGATGGATTCTTTTTGGTGTCACCTCAAACAAAGCAATTTGCAAATGTACACCAATTTAATTATTTCATATCCAATGTCTGAACCAAAGTATGTAGGATAAAGGCATGAAGTTTAAAAACTAGAAGAAAAAAAAAAGATACTGAAAATACTTAACCTTGCTATAATTAAATACGATGTCAAGCTCACAAACATTTTTGAAGCATCTGTCCAATGTCTCCACAAGAACTGAAGTTGACATTGAAGATAACAAGTGATCAAATCCATAGCATTTAAGATAAAGGAGAAGCAATTTATGTTAATGATGAAGGAAAATAGTTTGAAAAACATGATAAAGTAAGAGTAATCTTCTTAATCCTCATTCATCTGTTTAGTCCAAGTACAAGCAAATAGTATAAATGTATAATACCATATCAAGTAACTGGCACTAACATGCTTACTTTTTCCAGAATTTTTTGGGCAGTCAAATTTCTTTTCGCAATAATAACACATTCCTTTAAGTAAAGCCAATAGTACGGTCATTCATTTGCACCAAAAGGAAAATGCTAGCAAACGTGCAAAATCCTTATCATTAACCCCCACCCCCACCCAAAAAACAACCTCCTACCTCTCTGCTGAGATAGCTTCCAATAAAGTACCATAAGAAGATTTATAATCAATCGGAATAAACTGATAAACTTCAAATTCAGTGCTACAAGAACAGTTATAACCAATCATTCACATTGTTTTCTGAAGGCAGGTTTAAAGTACGAGAGGATGACAATGATCAAGCTATTACCTTGTATTAGATCAAGCATAGCAAGTTCATTCTCAGAATTATCAAATAGTAATACAAAGTATAAGGTAGCATAGTGTTTGTATACAAGCTGTGTATCCTGAAATCCAAATTACAGTACGAATTAGACCAAAATGCAGTAGGAATCAAAGCCAATTTGAAGATTAACACATCTATTAAAATTAAAATAGCACAACGAACATAAACAAATCAAAATAACTACTTAGAACTGAGGAGGAGGAGGTAATGAACAATGAATTACCGAACCGAAGACTGATCCAATTCCCTGTACAAAGTTGCTTACATCTCCAGGCCGGTTGCTCAGCACTGTAAAACAAATAAACAAATAAAGCAACTATAAAAAAATCGAGAGAGACTGAGAAGTAAGGAATTGACAAACCTGCATAGACTTGACGAATGAACTCTTGTTGCTTTTCCGGAGACTAGAATAAGTAGTCATCATATTGATGTAAGAAAAAAAGAAATTAGATAGCTGATATTTACAAATCTATCAAGAAAGCAAAGGAGTTAGGAGTGAACCTGGGATTCGTAGAATTTGGAAAAGCGAGGCTTGCCGGTGGTGCTAATCACCATCACCGCCTTTATCATTTTGGTTAGATTAGATAGACGATGGACAGTGAGAGTGAGAGTCGCCGGATGTCAACCTTACCTGTCTTAGCATTCACTACAACTCATCATCATTGCCTACTAGGATTAAACAAAAAGGCTTTTGTGTAATTCAGCTCCTAAAATGACAAAAACCTAAACTCAAACTTTTTAATTTCGCGAAAATGTTTTCAATTCTAATGTAACATAATATTCCATGTACTTTCATTTTGTACTTCTAATTTTTATTTTCATATACAAAATTTTGATGTAGACATTTGTATTGAGATTCACATGAAAAAAAGTAGCCTATCAGTGTTCACTCCATCAGAGAGTACAATTTAAGAGTCTATGTAGTAAACTCAGAGCTATATGATTCGTTTTTTTTTTTTTTTAATTTTAAATTTATTTTTAATATAGTTACCCTCTATTCAAGAAGAAGACGTCTATGACCATCTAGACCATTATCTAAATATGAAACTCAAAGATGAGGTTCAAATCTTGAACATTTGAAACGTGAGCGATGACCATGGCTACTACCTATAGAGACTTCATGTCCTTTTAGATTATTCATTTGGACAACAACTATGGTTGTCTCAAATGGTTATGACCGTCTTTTTTTGGATAGTCACAATTATCCAAAAAATTTTAAAAAATAATAAGCGAAAAGATACATGTCAACCATATAAGTATTAAAATGCTATGAAGGGTTGCATTAGAACTCAGTCGAATGTTTTTACCCTTTGAGAGTTTGATTTGATCATTTTTCCCAAAAAGTATAACAATAAATCAAATATTTTAGTGTAGTTTCTTTTAGATTAAAAATTATATCAAAATTAAAATTTTATTTATAATAATTTTTATTTATTTTCACATTATAATACTCCACCTACCCAACCATGCGACCACGAGAATTTAGAATTCTATCCCTTGTATTCATTACTTTTATCTTCCTAATTAATGGTACTTGTTTTTATTTTCAAAAACAAAATCAAGAAGATAATTGAATGTCAAAATTGAAAATTAAATATGAGTTTGAATTATAACCATAATCACAAATGAATTAATTCTCTTGGTACAAAAAAATGTGCGCATTACATTAGTATTATTGCCCAACCACACTAGTATATATAACAAGCTCGGGGTCTCTAATGATGCATATTCTGAGATTTATCTCCTCCACAAAACCTTAGAGATGGGATAATAGGAGACCCTGGGGATTAGGATTCAACCTTTCAAAACCGCAAATAATTTAAAATCGCATTTTCAGATAATCTTACAACACACCTGACACCACACATTAAATTGCACAAAACTTATGGCAACTGTAATACATGAGAACAAGGTTGCTATTTTGCGCTCCTCTCTGGCGCGACGACTGAGAGTGTCCCTTGTAACATCTTTCATGTTCTGCAAATCTCTAAACCAGACAAAGCGTACAAGGTTTGCTATTTTGCACTCATCTCTTGCGCGACTGAGAGCCCCTTGTAACAGCTTTCATGCTCTGCGAATCTTTAAAGCAAACGAAGTGTACAATTGTCTTGCCATTTGGATACACAGCAAAAACACTCGTCCCTATCTTCTTGTTGCAAAGAGAGCACATGCTATCACCGTTGATCTTCACCACTGCTTTCCTCTGGGTATAGAGCTCATCTTTCACCTGCTCATAGTAAAAATGGATACTAACTAAGAACTAAAGCATTGGTAAAAAGATCAATATTGGAGGGAATGTTAGTCACACTGCCAGATGGAATTTACCCCAGAACCCAGAGAAGAGGCTTTTTGAGTTGGTTAAGTGTAAAGACAGCTATTAATGACACCAAAAAGACAGCTGGACAGAAGCATCATACTATGCATCAAGCAAAGCAAGTCCATAATGATAATTTCCACATATGAAACAATACCTGTAGGTTTTCACTCTCCCTCAAACTCCTGATCACTGAAAAGTTTCGGTGTGCTTCACTTGATTTTCTCAGAAGAGGTCCAAGAAACGGAAGCAAGTTCTGGAACAATGTCAAAAGAAATTCAAGATAGGATACAATGTTAAAAGACATTAGGACTAGCAGGTTAAACAAGAAAATTTGGTTAAAGTTGAAGAGTTTATTTTTTACAGTTTCCCTGGGAAGTCTATCTCAGATTGTGAACATTTAAGATGAATTGATTATAATCAGTTTATTATATGGAGATCCAGCCAATGTCTAACTAGTTTGTCTATTGTTTATTAACCCAAATGCTACAGGAAGTGTTACTAATAATTTTATTTGACTTTTAGAGAACTTAAAAGAAAAAGTTATGCTTTTCCTATTGGATATTTGGATTTCATTGTGGCTTGATTTGTCTGTTTGCAATTTTTAAATGTGTGCAGATCTTTCCTTGCATTGTTATGCTGGCTCTATTATTGTTTCAAAACAGCAACAAAAAAAAAAAAAAAAAAAAAAAAAAAAACACATGTTACTCTATCAGAATTGGTAATTTCATATAATAACTGCTTCTAAGTAATGTCATATTCACATTATAAAAAATAATAACAGTAATAATAAGAGCATGTCCAACAAAAATGGTTAGTACCTCCAATTTGGTCTCCCGTGGTAAGATTTTCAAGGCCTGAGCTCCATTGATTCGGTCCCACCTTCGTCCCAACAGATCAAGGACCTGATCAAGCATAATAGTAGAAACTCCTTCCTCACCAATATCGTCTACATCACCGTCACTCTTATTACTATCTGTGCCACTTGGACTGATTCGAGTGTCCTCAGCACCTTCAATTTCTGCAATTTTCTTAAAGCGGTTTCCCCTGAGTTTAGTTGTAGGTCCTGGGCCAGGCTTAGGTATTCCAGGGCTCTGGGATGATACCAGATTATTGATTCTATTTTCAAAGTTTTTTGTAGTCTTCCGAGGGTTCAAATAGATTTGCAGTAGTGTGAGGTATATATTGCTGTGAGATTTTACTGAATTTTGCTGAACTCCAGACTCATATACTCGATCACAATAGGAGAGAGCAAGATCAGGAACATGAAGCTGGCAATGTTTAAAGAAAGACTCAATCATGGCTATAGTATAAAAAATTAGAATAGATGATGGACAAAACAAGAATTACAGTGAGAAACTGAGGGCTTAAGTGCATACCACATCTAAATAGTAAATACTGACAAAAGTAGGGGGTAACAAGTATATTTGAGCCCTTTTCCCAGGTCAATGTACACATGGGAAATGATGAATCAAAGGAGCAAATAACAGTAACAAATTTAGAAAATAATCAGAAGTCCTTGACAGATCAGTAGATGCACTACTCAACAACTAAAGCATATAAACTTCTCAAGAAGAATGATCAAACATTTAGATAATAAAGGGATGAGCAATATTAAACCACTTATCAATAAAGAAGATCCAGAGTCATTAGTCTTTAATGGACCTTACGTTCCTCCAAAGAGAGCCTACACATCAACCTGAAAAAAATACCTTGTGTA
This sequence comes from Ipomoea nil, assembly GCF_001879475.1. Lineage (NCBI taxonomy): Eukaryota > Viridiplantae > Streptophyta > Magnoliopsida > Solanales > Convolvulaceae > Ipomoea > Ipomoea nil. Next base: position 126,563 of record NW_017619627.1, on the reverse strand, counting down.
CATAAATGGATAGGGCAAGCTCATGTTGATTCATTTTTCCCAACAGGATAGCATGTTCCTCAAACAATGCATCTGGAGGAAGTCGCTTCAATAAAATATCTGGATTGTACCCAGAGACACTCTCCAGAGCAGACAGTAGCTTTTTTCTTGTTGGGGAATAAGTTTTCTCATCCCAGTTCTTCTGAGAATTAAGTTCAGTATACCAATCAAGCACTTCTGAAAGATAGATTTGCACCTGTAATGGGTTAATTAGCACATATTTTAGATAGTTAGTTATAAAGGAAAATGCCCACTTCACATAAAAGCATCTCATTCAAGCGGATTTTATCATCAAATTCCCCCCAAAAAAAAACTTTTCACAGCAAAAGAATGCTTTTATGCCTGGATACATTTTTCAGTGGATAGGGAAGTTTTTAAAAGGAAGGAGGGGAGATATGTAAAGGGTGGTGGATAAGAATTGTATTCTTATGAAATTGTGTAATTATTTATTAGATCATTTCTTATTAATTGTTATTTCAAACCAATTTTGGAGCAACAGCAATAGCTTATGTGAAATGGTTTGCAATAATTCCAATTTCACATGTACCTTCTAACCCAACAACGTAAATGCACGTTGCACACCATGTTTAGTCTTTTGCTCTTGTCCTCCATCCACTTCATATTGGATCAGACATGGCCACATGGGTATAGGGAGAGAATTCCAAGTTTCTAACCTAACTTGAGGGTTCTATAAAAATCAAAGGAAAGAACAGTAAGCAAGGACACAAGAATCAACAATATTCTTTACCATTTCATTCTGAAGATTTCCGGAAATGCTATTTTCATTCATTGCAAGCATAAGTTCCAAATATGTAGCCTGCAAGTTAGGAGCATGCTGCTTTAAGTAAGAATTGACCATGTCTGCCGGAATGTTCCCAGATAAGAACAGCTCAATAGTTTGCATCGGACAACTTTCAAGGACGACCATTGAGAACTCCAAAACAAGCATGGGATCAGTCTCACACAGAGGCTGCCAAATAAAAGAATAATCAGATTAAATTTTTGCATGTATGGAAAATCCATGTTACATACATCAAGGAGATCAAGTGAGCACTTATAAAAATAAGTAGATGCGCAGGCAGATAAAGCAGACGTCATAATCTTGAAATCCTGTGGACCTTCTAGGATAATCCTCTTTTCTATCCCTCAAAGAGTGTAAAATGAAGTCATTAATTTTATTTTTAAAAAAAAAGAAAAAAAACACACACACACATCAAGTTAATGAGTCTACAATCCAGCAGCTTCAGAAAACCGAAAAATGAGTCCATATTTGAAAACAAAAAATTCAAGAAAGCAAATAAAATCTCAATCACAAAGAGGCGCATACTTTTAGGTATTCAATGATCAACTCAGGCTTGAATTTCTGTGACAGCTCAGCAGATGCTTGGTCTGACGTGGACTCTTCCACCAATTGATGAAGAAGTTTAAGCGCTTCACGATGCATTCCACTGGTTTTGTAAAGTTCTAGCAAACAGAAATACTGACTCCTTTTCTGCAGGAATTCCTCACAGATCTTTACATCACAATAGTTAACACCTCTCAGCAAATCCAGAGCAGCTGAAGCCTGTCCAGTTAAAATCAGTGCTTGTAGAAGTGCAGTGTCCAGTATAGCTGCCATATCCCGAGCAACTGAGCCGATAGGAGTATTTGTACGGCCCTAAGAGACGGAACTGTATAAGAATTTCAAATAGATGCAAACTAAAACTAAAATATATTAATTGTTGTAAACTATCAATTACTGTTCTAGATACATTGATAACTCACTAAGAATGATACAATAATTAACATACATAAAAACAATAAGGGAATTGGTGAAATCTAACACAACCATTATATATAAATATACAAGTCAATAAAAATATTAGAATAAGACCCTAAAGCAAAAGACCAAATTTAGTATTATATGTGAAATATTAGGCAAACTACTGAATCTTGGTGCGTACATTAGAGGTGCTGAAATTGATAAATATACACACCTATTCTCCCCTTTTTAAATAAGATACATCAAGATTCAGATGACAGATAAGTTCCAACTCTATAAAATAAGCATCTATATGTAATAAGCACGAAATCATCTGGAAAAAAAAAATAATAATAATAACTATAGTATTTAGAACCTAGAGGGAAAAAAAACCATTAAACCTTTTGGCAAATGTTAGCAAATATGTTCCTTTGCCATTAACCCCTTCATGAAATAAATGTATAGTAAACCAAATTCATTTGGCTGTAATACACATGCTATATAGAGTCACATACATTCACTATATCAATAACTGTTGATTACAAAATTCCCAAGAGGATAAAAATAAAAGCTACCTTGATTGTTTTCTTGGACCGACTAGTCCCATAGGAAACAAAACTATCTCCTACAGCATCTGAAACAACCTCTTCAGTTCCCTCGGCAGTAGCTTTTTCAATAATACCATATCTTTTTTTCTGCAGAAACTTAATAAGAGCCATCAAAGTATTGTGGCTCATTTTTTTGGATTCAATATCTGTCTCATCAGACTCCAATATATGAGTATTTGATTCCATATCATCCGACAAGCTAGAGGAACCTCTGGAAAGGTTTGGATAATCCCCACTCATATCCACAAATTTCTCTGGCTCAGGAATTACTGCAGATTTGGGAAGAATGATGGATGGGTATAAAGAAAGAACATAAGTAATTTCTACTTGAGATGCCAGAAAATGTTCCATGGCCTCCTCATAGCTCCCATTTTCATATAAATAGTGTGCATATCTGTAATGAAGATTGCTTACTATTACTCATCTTAAATTGAAAGCAAAACAAAACAGGTAGAGTACAAAAGCACAAATTGCTTCAATTTGAAAAAGATTTGAAATGTAGATTTTTTTGTATGTTCTGAAGCCTTAAAGTAAAGTGTCAATAAGCATCACCAAAAAAAAGTGTCAATAAGCATAATGCCAAAAGTTAAAACTAGAAAACTAAAAATAAAACTGGCAGAAGGATGGAAATTAGAAGTGAAGCAGAGGGCAAATTACCTTATATGAATTGACTGTTCCTTTGCAGCTCTAAGGCTGGAATCTTCTGGTGGAAGCAATTTGCACAAAGCCAAGGCCTCCTCAAAGTTGCCAGATGCAGTTAGTTGTACAATCTGCACATGAAACATAACATTACTGGATTTCCAAAACCTCATTAGTCTCTCTAAGAGCAAGCAGTTCACAACTTCAATATTGCATACAACCTCCAGGATCTGTTAGTTAGAAATTTCCTGTCCTATAACATGTTTTTCAAGCAATACTTGACATCTACTTTTACATGTTCAACCACAACATTCAATGTGCTAAAAGCAACAAAAATTTTCAGAACCTTCTATTTAATAACAGAAAAGAACATAATTTAGCAAAGATAGAGGAATTCTTTGCATCGATATGAAATCAGATTCACAAGTGTTGTACAGAGACTATAACCAGCTAAAGTTACTCTACCAAAGAAAAGTTGGACTACTAAATATTTAACCTGTGGTGCATTTTAGTGAAATATTCCTCCAAATAAAGAAAAGTGAAGAGTAGAAACATTCCCAGAATGCAATTTTCAAGGCTAATTACAATCAGTTCCACCTGATATGAAGTTTCTCATTCCAAGCCACAAATACAAGTTGCAATGTAATACAACCTCAAGTGAATATGAAGGCATTATTATTTACACCTTTGCACCTAGAGAAACAGTTGTTAAGTTCATGTCAAATGTCAATGATTTAGAGATTGAGAAATACCTGTGCACCTAAAGGAACAGGAAAGAATCCAAAAACAGAGTTCTCTAGAGCAACAATTACAGCATTGTTGCTTTGAACAAGACGGCGAACATTTCGGAGGACAGCTGTCTGTATCAATGGGTAAGGAACACGAAGAGAACGTATCTGTGATCCACATAGATATCAAAGTGCATAAGTGCATGCATTACACTTACTAGCCATACTTAAAATGGGAAAACCATGTGCTTGCTAGGCTAAAAGTCAAGCTACCTCAATATGTCTTGGTTGGAGACCTATTGCATATGGCTTTTGAATAACAACAACAGCAGGAGCTTCAGACCAACAAATCCTGCCTTCCTGAAGTAGCTTACCGTTTTGGTCAACAAATACTCCAATATTATCCTACACAAAGAAAGCAGTAACAGTTAGATCTACATGTAAAAACAAAAAATGTTAAACATGCATAGAAATTTGGCACTAAGATGTTTACTTAAATATAGCTTGAAATTTGAGTTAAAGTATTAATTATACAACCAGAACCACATTAAGCAATTAAGCAATATAATACTATAAAAGCACAGCCTCTCACGCAAGGATAATTGTTAGGAATATAATCTCAGTTTATACAAGAATAATCCCCATCCCTATCATTCCACCACCCAGCATCTTAATGGATAACCATTTATTGTACTTCCTCTTCTTATATTTCTCTCCAAGTTAGAGAGTAATACTTATATTTAGTAAATATTTGGAAAATCTATATACTACAAGACCATAGATGTGCAGAGAACTAATAAAGCAACACATCACTACACAAACAGCGGGATATCAAATGAAGTAATAACAACAAGAATTACCTTCCCCAAAAGAAGTTCTCCAGATGGAAGTGACACCACAAGAGGGGGGGCAGTCCTCCCTGAAGGAAACACCTCAGACATTGCTCCATTTGTGGTATTCAATATCATGTAATCTCTTCTAATTCCCAAGCAAATATTATCGCCGCACCAAGCCATTGACTTAACCGTATCTGGTACTCCAAATTCTTTAACCTCTACGAAACCCCTTCCTCCTAAATACGTGATAAAATGAAGAAATAAGACTTCAATTTCGGGGAGCTTCTGTTAAAGTATGCAATTTCAACATTACAAAGACAAATGCTACTTTGTTATGTTAATGAAAACACTAAAATTTCACGGAAAGCATCAATTTTACCGTCATGTCTGAAAATACAAACTCTTTTTTGTCTCGCGAAGCAAAGATACCCTCTCCTATCGTCCCACGAGTACACATTCGCCCCTTTTGCCTTCGTAATCACGGCCAGGGTCTCCAAATTGGGCAACCGATGGAACGCGATGGACTCGGAGAGCGATAAAAGCAGCTCCCGCGACGCGATCACCTCCATTGCCAGCATAGCCCTCTTGGAGAATCCGTTCACAGTCCGTTCCAGGACGTAGCGTTCCTTGCGAAGCTCTGAGGTGTGGTGATGGAACTCCGACGCCGTCGACCGGTCGGAGCGGGTGGATTCGGGTACGTACACGCGGAGCGATCCATCCGAGCAGACGATGAATAAGTTTGAGCCGTACGATTCGACGGCGTCGATCTTCGTGGGGCAATCATTGAGGAGCACGAATGAGTCGTAAGCGCTATGCACCATTGTTGCTCTCTCCCCTGTCGATCGCTGAGCTTTCTCAGACGAAAAAGTTGCCAAACTGGCAAAGGTGTCCTCAACGAAACGACGTCGGTCTAAGAACAGGAAGCCGGGACATTTTCTGTTGCTACGCTCTTGGCTTTTGCCCGCGCCATTCTTAGTACAACTAACTATCTTAGCACTAATTTATTTTAAGGGAAAATGACACTTTTTTCTACTGAGTTATATACTTATAACATTTTTTTTCTCTAAATGATTGACTCCCTGAAATATTAATTGGACATATTTACCCTTAAATTAAATATTTAATTTATTTTTTTTCTCCAATAAATTATGACCATAATTTGGTTCAAACTAAACAAACACTATAGCAACCAAATCGAAATATTCCAATTACAATTTAGAATCGAAATTCGATATTTAGAGTTTGTTAAAATCGTGAACCGGAACGGACGGTTCATGTTCCGAACTGAAAAAACAAAATACATTTATTGTTGAATTTAGACTATTTTAAAATAAAAAATACAATTTTAAAATAAAGACGGTTCAAAATCGCGAATCAGATCCGGAACCGCCGGTTCACGGTTCAAGATTCAATTTTTTTGATACATAATTTTAATAAATTGACATTTAAATATTGGGTTCTAGATCTGAATTATAACCGTAAACTATTAATTCGATTTCTTTAGTATCCGGTTCAATTCAAACCGAACCGTGGTCATCCCTACGTATACACAATAATTTGTTGGAGTAGTAAAATAAATAAAATGTTTACTTTAATGGTATAAATGCCAATTTAATATATCAGGGGGAAAAAAGCACCACTTTTAAAATAATTAAGGGGGCTAATGTGCTTACCTAAATAATTGAGAGGGAAAAAGTGCTATAAGTATATAACTCAGGGGTAAAAAGTGTCATTTTCCCTTATTTTAATTATATTGCATAAGTGCCTAGTAATTACATCAACATATATGGAAGATTGGAGGCCCTGCTCTAAATTATTCATAATTTTATCATTTTATGTAATTGTTAAATATTAAGATTCGATTCGAGAATGAAGAAAATACAATTTGTTTCTCTGCATGGGCAGCTCAACTGGTTGTAGAAGTGTAATTTATCATAAGTGACCAAAGATCGAGTCTGCAGCAGTGTGGGAGCAGTTGATCAGTTGAGTCACCATGATTATCCCTCTACAAACTGTCGGGCTAGGGTTGAATGACCAGTTAGTCACCGTGATTTACCTCAGTTGTTATATCGTGCACCAGGGCGCACAACGCATTGTGCGCCCTGCCTTATCCAAAATGACGTCGTTTTTGTGCACTGTCAAAAAAAATCATCTGTTTCGAATACACATAAACTCATAACAGAATACACAGAAACTCATAACTGAATACACATAATATAACAATACACATAAACTCATAACAGAATACACAGAAACTCATAACTGAATACACATAATATAACATGATACATAATACACAGAAACTCTTATCTGAATACACAGAAACTCTTAACTAAATACACAGAAACTCTTAACTGAATACTCATAAACTCTTAACTGAATACACAGAAACTCATAACACGATACACATAAACTTTTAACTGAATACACATAATGGGGTTTGGGCCGTTTGGACTGACAGAGTGACGTCAGCAATTGAAACGCACGTGTTTTGTGCCTGGACGCACATTGCTATGTGCGTCGTGGTGCACGATATAAATTGTCGATTTACCTCTCCACAAACTGTCGGTTCGAGGTGTGGGAACCCCTGGGGTGGGCGACCAGCAAATTTTAATGTGGACCATGGTCCATGTATTAATGTGGTGCATAAAGTAAATATCATTCTAATTACACTTTAGTTTCATTTGACAATATTGCTCTGTTTTTCAGTTTCCTTTTCCACACTCACTAGTTTCATTATAGCAATACCAAAATATCATTTTAATTCTACTACGGTTTCATTTGATAATATAATATACATTATTGTATGAACTCTATTTTGTTGTTTCATTTTTCACATACACTAGTTTAATTATAATAATGCTAAAGTATTGTTTTAATTACACCACACGTTCATTTGACAATATATGTTATTGTATGGTTCTGAATTTTAGTTTCATTTTTCACACACACTAGTTTCATTTTGACAACATTAAAGTATCATTTTAATTATATTACAGTTTCATTTGACAATATACGTTGTTAAATGAGCTCTATTTTTTAGTTTCATTTTTCATACACACTATTTTCATTTTAGGAGAGATGGCAGAGAGAAAGTAAGAACAATGTATCTTCATTATTGAGGAGTAACTGATTTACACAGAGGATATATATTGGAAAGCATGGCGGTGAAAATGGTTAAAACAAACCAATGAGAAGGATTACAAGAAAGCCCTTGTGGGATAATACAAGAATGCCCTTCACTGTTGTGCATCATCCTCTTTGTTACTTGATACCCCCCGTAAGTTGGAGCATGCAAGTCTTGTATGCCTAGCTTAGATATGAAGTGTCGAAACTGAGAAACCGGCAGTGGCTTGGTGAATCCATCTGCTATTGATTTGAGGATGACATGGATAGCAACTTGATAAGTCCTTTGTTTAGCTTCTCTCGAACAATATGACAGTCAATGTCAATGTGCTTAGTGCGTTCGTGGAACACGTGGTTTTCGGCAATGGCTATAGCGGATTTACTATCACAAAACATGGTGGCTGGTCTGTCCATCTGTACTTGCATATCTTGAAGAAGTGTAGTGAGCCATTGTACCTCACAAACTGTGGCAGCCATGGCGCGATATTCAGCTTCAGATGATGACTTTGATACCGTGGCTTGCTTTTTGGATCTCCATGATATTAAGGCTGGTCCAAGAAATATACAATAACCTGTGATTGATCTCCTATTTCACTGCATGATGCCCAATCTGAATCTGAAAAAACATTGAGCTGCATGTCCATATTTTTAGGGTAAAAGATGCCTTGACCTGGTGAGCCTTTTATGTATCTTAACACCCGATGTGCTACAGTCATATGTAAATCTGTAGGAGCATCCACAAACTGGCTCAGTTGTTGAATAACATAGGTGATATCAAGCCTTGTAGCTGTCAAGTACAACAGTTTCCCTACTAATCTTCTATAGCTGCTGGAGTCTGCAAGGGGTTCACCCTCATGTTTGAGCTTCAAATTTTGCACCATAGGTGTGTTTGCTGGCTTGCATCCCAAAAAACCAGCTTCCTCCAAAATTTCCAGTGCATATTTGCGCTGGCATAGGTTCATTCCCTCGCCAGTGGTTTTCGCTTCAATTCCCAAGAAATAACCAAGAGCTTCTAGATCCTTGATTTTGAAGGTGGAGTCCAGGAAAGACTTTAGCTCTTGAATTAGGTCCAACTTTGCACTTGTGACTAGAATATCGTCTACATAAACGAGCAAGGCAATGAAGGTATCGGCATGTCCTTTAATGAACAAAGATGGATCTGCCTTGGACTGTTTGAATCCAATATGACACAGGGTAGCACTTAATTTCGCGTTCCATTGTCTGCTAGCTTGTTTGAGGCCATATAATGACCTTAATAATCTGCATACTTTGTTGGGTTTTTCATTCTGAAATCCCGGGGGCAACACCATGTACACTTCTTCATTGAGGTCCCCATGAAGAAATGCATTGTTGATGTCCATTTGGTGGATGTGCCAGGCCTTGGAGACTGCTATTGCAAGGAACGTGCGGATGATTGTGATTCTTGCCACCGGAGAAAAGGTTTCCAAGTAGTCTATACCGAGTTGTTGAGTATACCCTTTCGCCACCAGCATTGCCTTGTGCCTCTCTATTGTTCCATCTGCCTTTAACTTGGTCTTATAGACCCATTTGCACCCAATGGGGTTCTTACCAAGAGGGAGGTCTGTCAGCTCCCATGTTTGGTTCTGCTGCAATGCATCTATTTCTGCCTCCATTTCTTTCTTCCAGCACTCGTGTTTCACAGCCAGGCAGTATGTTTTTGGTTCACTAATGGCAGTGACTGCCATTGAGAATGCCTTGTGTGGTGGTTCAAGATAGTCATAAGATATGACCTTTGATAGAAGATGTGGAGTGTTTCTATGAACCATAGCAGTCTCACAATAATAATCATGTAAACGACTTGGTACCTGGCGTTGCCTAGTGGACCTTCTAGGCTGCAAAGGAGACACTTCTTGAGATATATTTATGCTGTCAACTTTGTCATTTTGCACGGGATGTGAATAGCTAGCATTGTCAGTTGGAGGACTATCAACTAAATGACCATCAGTTAAAGAGTTTCTAGGATGACTATTGACTGGAGTAGTGTTGGTCCGAGAGTTGCCAATATCCATAGGTTCATAGGCTTCATTTTCCATAGGTTCACGAGCTGTATTGCTGCCATGTGCACTCTGCATGGACTGGCTATTATCTATTGGAATATTTACTGCCTGGGGTTGTATGCTGGCTGGCTGTTGATGAAAGTTGAACTCTTCGCAATTGTGCGTGGGAATAATGGGCAAGGGGGGACCAGCATGCAAACGGCTAGTGTCATCAGATAGGTGTTCCTTCTCAGTAAAGGGGAATTGTCCTTCATAAAAAAACCACTCACGTGAGATAAAAGTGGATTTATCATGCATATCATATAGTAAGTAACCTTTTATATTTGCAGGCATTCCAATGAGAATACACTTTCTGCTTCGGGGATCCATTTTGTGCCTTGATTGAGGTAGAGTGGAGGCGTAACATAGGCAACCAAGGACCTTGAGTGTGCTGAGATCTGGCTCCTTCCCATATAATCTTTTGTAAGGGCTTAACCATTCAATAGTAGGGGATGGGAGTCGGTTGATAAGGAATGATGCATGCAAGATGCATTGTCCCCAGAATTCCAATGGTAAATTAGCCTGAAACCGCAATGCCCTGGCCACATTCAATAGGTGTTGATGTTTGCGTTCAACCACTGCGTTTTGTTGTGGTGTGTTGACGCAAGTCCTTTGGTGAATTATGCCATTCTCGGCAAAGAACTCTCTCATATTAAACTCCAATCCATTGTCACTCCGAATGGTCTTAATTTTGAGACCAAACTGTGTAAGAGCCATCTTTTGGAACATTTTAATTAGGCTTTGTGTTTCAGACTTATTCTTTATCAAGTGGATCCATGTATATCGTGAATGATCATCCACAATCGTCAAGAAATATCTTTCCCCTCCGAGAGATTTAACCATAAAAGGCCCCCAGATGTCAACATGAATCAATTCAAAACAAACACTGCAGATTGCATTACTTAAAGGGAATGGAGATCTCTTATGCTTTGCATAATGACAGACATCACAAGCAGTTTTCTTTGAACTATAGTGAGGCACATTGGTAAGCAAGTGCATTTTATTCACAGGAAAGTGGCCTAACCGTTGATGCCAAAATTCAGTACTACAAGGCATGGCAAAGTGACTAGCTGACTGCACTTCTGGTATTTCAAGCAGTAGATATAGACCATTTCCTTCCTTAGCAAAACTAACTGTATTCCCATGATTTCCCCGAAGAAAGCATTGATCAGAAGTGAAAATTAACTCAAGAGAAGATTCTTGAAGAAGCTTGCTAACAGAAATGATATTAAATTTAAAAGATGGTATGTGCAAGGCATTACTTAGACACAGATTGTTCCTCAGTCTTATGTCTCCCATGTGTGTAACATTTGCTTGTTTCCCATCAGGTAAATTAACCGTTGTTCCTTTCACAAGATGATAAGATTCAAAGAAATCCAAAGAACAGTCTATGTGGTTAGTGGCCCCAGAATCCAGTATCCATGTAGAAGAATGTAGGGAAACAGAGTTGACATTAGTGAACTTGCCTTCATATGATTGTGATTTTATGTTGGCATTGGGCGTGAGAGTGACTGCAGCAGAAGTGGATGATTGACATTGCCCTATTTGAGCTTGTAGATGGTGGATGAGCTTCTGGAGTTGCTTATCTGAACTGCCGGTTTCTTCCAGGTTGCTGCTTCTCTGCGAAGCCAAATTCTTCTGTGGACTGATGTTTTCTATATCTTCTAGGTTACTGCCTCTCTGCGAAGCCAAATTCTTCTGTGGACTAATGTTTTCTATATTTTCCAGGTTACTGCTTCTCTGCGAAGCCAAATCTTTTTGTAGACTGATCACAGATGTGGTGCGAGCAGGAGAGTGGTTGATCGGCGTCATCGGATGCGTCCTTTGGCTTGATTCTCCGCTGCGTAGCTACCGTGCCGCCGCTCTGATACCATGATGAATTGTGGTGCGAGAAGCTTGAAGAGGGAAAGAAGGAGAGATGGCAGAGAGAAAGTAAGAACAGTGTATCTTCATTATTGATGAGTAACTGATTTACACAGAGGATATATATTGGAAAGCATGGCGGTGAAAATGGTTATAACAAACCAATGAGAAGGATTACAAGAAAGCCCTTGTGGGATATGTAAGTATTTTCCCTAATATAATATATTATAATATATTGTATTAATTAAGTGGTTGTGGTGCAAGTGGAATATTAAGTCAGTTAGTGACTTAGTTTGTTAGCCAACTCAGGATATTCGGTTAAGCTTTAACTGAATATATGCCTACATTGATGGCATGTAGGCTTCTAAGCAAAATAGTCCTCCCACAGCTCCCGTGTTCAGAATACAAGCACCATCGAGTATTCAGGAGAGAAGTGATAGACAAAACACTAATGTCTATTCTGCAGGTTTACCATCCCAGAGACAATACCAACAACTATGGCTGGGGATATTCGGGCGATCCTAAAGCTTCCGCTGCAACGAGACAGGTTACTCGTTTACTACAGTTCATGTTAGTCTAAATTTATTATCTAACATTTGGTATCAGAGCCCTACAAATCTCTGCCTGGTTGTTTGTATTATTGAATACAAAAATCTTTTTATCAAAATTTTGTGCTGATGGAATTGAGAATTATTTTGATTATTGAATCAAAATTACATCCTGCTTTAAAGTATTGCTGGATTTATTTATCTTGCATTAATCATTTTTTTTTCTTTCGCATGAATTTGTGACTACGAGCATACGTGCATATCGGCGAAGGGAGGTTCTCTGGTAGAGACAGTTTCTGGACATGGAGACGTCGGCGGCGAGCGGCGATTCCGAGCGACATGGCGTTCAGTGCTGCTGTCGGTGGCGCTTCGGCTTTGGTTCTCCGCTGTGAGGACACCGCCATGGACGCAGGGGCGGCTGCTGTTGGGCGGCAGAGGGATGACGGATTCCCTCCGGTCGCCAGTTGCCATGAGAACGACGGCGGGGAGGATGGTGGAGGCGGGCTGGTGTCCGGCGGCGACACGCAGAGAGATGCTGCGACAAAGACAGACGGCGGAGGTGCGCTGGGTTCCCGGCTTGTCACTGTTGTCTCTCTCATTAAGGTCGCACTAGCTCCGGCCACCTCTGTCTCTCTCCGATTGCTGCTCCTCAAGATCAGGCGGCGCTGGTTCCGCGGAACAGAGAGTTGCGAAGAATATTAATATTTACATTCTTTAATTATCCGCACGACTGTACTGGTAAGTCTCCTATTTACATGCAATTATACTTTTTATTTACCATATATTAATATTTACCTTACTTAATTATTTTATATTTATATATATTAATTTTGGTAAATGGTAATTTGATGCGTAGTATATTTGCAAACAAATAATTCTCGGAGTACATGTTATCGATCCACAGGGAAGTGGTTGTATCAAGCACTAGTTACTAACTTATTCATTAGAGCTAATCCTAACAATTACTTAGATGATTGATTGGCATAAAATAAATAAAATAAAACAAAGGTTCAGGATTTTGAAAACAATTAGAGAGAAGTTGAGATTCATGGGATTCAAGTATTTAATCACCTAGTGCCAATTATCGTTTGCAATATTTAGTTTGGAATTAAGATTTGTGTGGGAATGCAAAGTGGAATCGAATTACTCCCGTAATCTCTATTCCTAGTGAATTTCCACTCCCGTGGCTTAAACACCCAATAAGATCGAAGATCGGCATTCAATTATTCCTAATTACTACCATCTCCCGATTGGCAACAATCTAGAATAAACTTCCCCTAATAAGTTCCCCTTTCCCAAGGTCCAACCATTAGGTGCAATTGTGTGTACCCTAATTTATGCCCCAACTCCCATTGGTGACACAAACATGGCTATGAAGCTAGTAACTATGGCCATTAATTACAAGCATCAAACAATATTATCACGATTGCAACACAAGTATTAAACCCAAATAATAATATATTAAAGAAACTGAGAGCTCAGGCACATAGGTTTATAAACACTTTTACCCAAGAATCTCTAAAGAATTTAGCCAAGCATGACTAAATTATACATAGCAAATATAAATAAAGAATTACAAATCATCAAAAGAGTACAAGAATTAACCAGACGATTTTCCCAAATCTCCCTAGTCTTCTTCTTGCTTTCCAAGACAACTTGTGGCTCTTGATTTCTCTCCTTCTTGTCTCCAAGAATCTCTGAATTCTCTCTGTCTCCGTCTGTTATTAGGGTTGAGGAAGGAGGGATTTTATAGTGGGTACAAAGTTGAGATGAAATAGGAATCTTGTACACAATTGGACTCAAATTATAATTCCTATGTTTAAATAAAGAATTGCCCCTTTTGCTTCTAATTTCCACGCCTTCGCTCGACGCGTCGAGACCAGCAGGTCCCGATCGCCAAACTTTCTGGAAATTTTCGACGCGTCGAGCCCTTGGCTCGACGCGTCAAGTCCACTGGGCTCCGAACTCGTCCAAAATTGCTCCAAACTCATCCTTGAACTTCCCTTGCTCATAGAATTGACCTACAATGGTTCAAAAACACTAACAAACACCGTAAAACATTCAAAACAAGTGTGAACCATAATTAAATGATAATAGCAAGGAAAATATGTATTAAATAAGAAAAATTAAAGAACTTAAATACTGAGATGATTCAAAATAACTGTAAAAACAAGCAAAGATGTGATAACATCATAATTATTTAGTTTAATATTGCCATATTAATATTACCTTAATTAATATTGTAAATGATTTTGGTAAATGGTAAATATTAAGTAATTGCTTAATTTTGAAATAATAATGCCCTTTAGTTATTCTTTAATTTTGGCATTAAAATTTTCAAATTTGAGTTCAGATTAATTGTGACATTATTTGTGATTGAATTATTGTTATTATAAAAATTCTTGTCACAATTAAATAATTATTATTCATTTTTGAGCAAATATGAAGTTTTGATTTGCTATTTGAATTTTAATTTAATATTGAGAGTTATATTAATGCCCTTTCAATTTTGGCATTAAATTCACAATTAAATTATTATTCAATATTGAGCAAATATTAAGTATTAAATTTGCTGTTTGAATTTTAATTTAATATTGATGTGCATGTTAAATTGCTTGAATTATTGCAATTTATTTAAAATTCATGAGTTAATAATATATTAATATGCAAAAATCCCAACATGCTTTGTATATTTTTTAAATTATTTTATTATAATTGTACATTTAGAAAAGCATTTATTAAGGTTGGATATAGCTTATTATTAACTCATAGATTTTATATTAAATATCATTCAATTTTGGATCCTTAGGCTAGTTTGGACAATATAGCCTATTAAGACAGCTTGTTGGTTTCTCATTCAATTTTGAGCATATTTTTTAGTCCTATTTTTCACTTGGAATTTTTAAAACTTATTTTGAACAAGCTATTTAAGACCTATCTGGGTCATTAAAGTATAGATTTCACCTATTTGATTGATATTTTAATAATAATTGTAGCACTTTTATTTGATTATAACATGTTTATTAAGGTTCAATTATTACTAACTACCGTATTTTTGATAACGGTATTTATCGTTGGTGATAATATAATGTTTGGATCTATTTACATATTAGAACATTTATTATTCATGTTGTAATTAACTTGGGCTATTAAGGTTTATGTGCCTGACTTAAGCAGTTTAGTGCTATAATTATTATTTTTTTGTCTGATTTTGAGACATTAAGTATCTAAGGATTACAATTACCATTTGAAGTCATTAAGACTTATAATTATTGTTTTGGCCATTAAGAATTATAATTATTATTTAAGTTAATTATGTTTTTAATCTATTAATAGTTTTCAGGGCCTTAACAATAATATTATGTTTTCTTAATGGTAAGCAATGTACATAGCTATGTTGCCTTTGCATTATTGGTAATTTGGTTATACCTTAATTTTAGTCTCAGACTCATTACAGTTTTGATTAATTATTATGTGGTAAATTGAGATTAGTATTTAGCATCCCTTAATTACAGTTTTACATTTATTGCAATTATTATTAATTAATGTTATTAAGTTTAGGGGCTAATCTCATTTATTATTTTTTATAATAATTATTAATTCATGGTAATCTACTATATTTGGTACATTGGTAAGATTACCCATGTCACTTCATTTTCTTACCAATAAACTGTTGCGTACCATTGGGCGATTCAATTAAACACTCCGTGAAGATGGGAGGTTTTGGAGGCTTTCTTCACTATCGCTGTTAGTGCTATCGATAGATGTACTTTGCATCATTAAGGTACGCAAATCATTAATTACAATTTATTATTATTGGTAACTACTGTTGTGCATCATCCTCTTTGTTACTTGATACTCCTTTTGTGAGTTCTTCTTCCGGTGACCTGTCTGGCTATGGATACTACTGCTGCTACAAGTGCGTTGGCTACCCTTAATCTTGTGGATCTGGACGATGATGAAGGAATACGACAAGTTGAAAATGTTTCTCTAGATCCGACGGAAGAGGAGGATGTCTTCTATGTTGTTGGAAAGCTTCTAACTAATAAACCCACGAAGTATATGTTTTTCAGGGATACTATGGCTTCCATGTAGTGCCCGGCAATGGGAATGAACGTCAAGGAATTGCAGCCGAGACGCTTACTGTTTGAGTTCTATCACGAGAAGGACATTTCACGCATCGTTGATGGAGGTCCTTGGGCCTTTGAACAGAGTTTATTGGTTATGAAATGCATTTCTCCTGATGATGATCCAGAAACTATCCCTCTTGATAGTGCAGAATTCTGGATCCAAGTACACGGTCTCCCGGCTGGTTTTCGGTCGGATGGGGTTCTCCAGGCTATCGGAGGCTTCATTGGTCGTGTTGTTAAGTTGGATGATAGAAATTTTGATGGCACTATGCTTACGTTTCTCCGACTAAGAGTGGAGATCAATATGTTAAAGTCCCTTAAGAAGGGTATGAAGCTTAACAAGGATAATGGTGAGTGGGTTCGAGTGGAGTTTCGTTACGAGTCAATACTAGTAAGAAATTGACAAAAGAAATGGACTTGATTCAGACTTGTATTAATCTTCTTCGTGAGCAGCGCACTCATGATACTTTGGCTGAGATTTGATATTTAGATGGCAGACTCAACCATTTAAATGACCAAGTGAATATCTGGCAACAAAGGTCCAAACAGCATTGG
The DNA here is from genome assembly GCF_001879475.1 of Ipomoea nil. Classification (NCBI taxonomy): domain Eukaryota; kingdom Viridiplantae; phylum Streptophyta; class Magnoliopsida; order Solanales; family Convolvulaceae; genus Ipomoea; species Ipomoea nil. The sequence goes on along the minus strand of NW_017619627.1, from coordinate 109,693 downwards.
TTATTTCATGGTGATAGAAACAAAAAATTCTATCATTCATGTGCCTTGGCGAGAAAAAGGAAAAACACTATTGTTCGACTTCAAGATTCAGCTGGTTAGTGGTTGGAAGGGGAGGCCTTACTTGGTTTAGCCAAGGATTATTTTAGTGAAATTTGTAAGACTAGAGGTATGTCAGTGAACTCGATCTTCACTAGATGGCTTTGATCTAAAAGTCACGCATGAGGAAAATGTGAGGCTGCTTCAACCTTTTACTATTGATGAGGTCAAAGATGTTGTATCCTCCATGGCTCCAGATAAATCTCACGGTCCGGATGGATTTAGTCCAACTTTCTACCAATTTTTTGGAAGGAAATTGGTCCTGATATTGCTCAATTTGTAATTGACTGTGCAAATACTGGGGTTTTTCCAAAAGGATTTAATGACGCATATATTACGTTGGTCCCTAAAAAGGAAAACCAGTTTTTATGAGTGACTTACGGCCTATCGCTCTTTGCAATGTCACTTATAAAATTCTGTTTAAGATGTTGGCTAATCGTTTGAAAGTAATTTTGGAGGGCATTATCTCGGTTACCCAAAGTGCTTTTATTCCGGGACGCCTTATCACGTACACTGTACTCTTAGCCTCGGAGGGTATTGTAACACCCCGTGCAATTAGCAACCCTCATGACGTCAGCTGGGCAGGAAACGGCGTCGTGTGAAAGAAAGACGTTGGAGGCGGTTGGAAGTAAATCAAACGACAGCGTTGAAGGGTGGCAGTTAGGGTAGAGTCAGACGGTGTCGTTTTGGGACTCTCTTGGCTAGGGCTGATCTGTTACTAAGAAGAAGATTCCAGAGAGTGCAGAGGATTATTCCCTATTGTTATGCTTAGTTTTTTGTCCTATTTAAGTTAGGTTTTTTGTTATTTTCGTTATGCATATTTTGGAGTAAATGAAATTTCTCTTCCTTTCCTAAATTTCTTCTGAATCCCTAACTTCTCTTCCCAATTTCTCTCAATCCTTTACCCTAATTTCTTCTCTTCTTTCCCTGTTTCCTTACTGTTTTTGCTGTCAAAAGTGAGGGTTGTGACATTTGGTATCAGAGCTCGTAATGGGGACCCAGTCTACATCATCAATGGAGGATAGAATGGACCGGGTGGAGGCTCAGATGATGGAGAACGGCAGGAGGTTGATAGAATGTCAACAAAGGTTGACGGACGCCATTCAGGAACTCAAGGGGGAGATGGAGGTATGGAAAGCTGAGATTTTCGAGGAGCTAAGGTTACACGGGTATATCCTTCCTGCCTCAGTTCCTTCTTCAGCTCATGACACAAGCGTCAGTTCAGCTCCGTTGATTCCGGCGGCTGAAGAAGTTGGGGATTCCGCCGGTGAATCGGAAGGGGAGAAGCTGAACTCACGTATTGGGGTGTGGCCGGATCTGATGAAAGAAGCCAAGGGCGGCAGTCTAGATGCGATTGAGACAACTGACGTTTTCTGGAATGACCACGAACCAATGCGTGGCTCCGATTCCGTCGACGTCACCGGCGATACCATCGCCCAGCTCCGAGATCGATGGGTGAAGAACAAGGATGCTCTCCCTCAATCTCTCAAGTTGCAGAATGTATTCACGAAGGTTTTACTCAACCAAGTAATACTCGGACCTTCTGTATTTGCTTCTGTTTTTGTTTGGAACGATCTATGGCTAGGGAAACTCTCGGAGCTTCCAAATAAGTATTGCAGAGATGCCCTTTCCACACTAATTTTTGGATTTAGGTTCCGGATCCCTATCAATGTCTTGAATTTTTGGGTGGTTCCTCTTCAAGCTCGAGTTGCTTTCGTGTCAATGGCCTTTATCCTGCCTATTTTGGAGTCCTTAAGGAATGGACCTGCCACAGCTACTCCAAAGACTGGTTATGAGAGAGCTCCGAGTGTTCTGGTTCTCTTACCCACTAGGGAATTGGCTCTTGAGGTATTTGCTGACTTTGAATTCTACAGTGGAGTATTGGAGCTGACGTCCGGTTGTTGGTATGGAAGTTCTCACCATGTTCCCCAACAAACTAAATTGAAAACAGGTGTTGAAATTGTAGTGGTGTGGCTGCTGGGTGCTGCGGGACGCGTCACGGATCTCATACAGAAAGGAAATATTGATTTAGCCTCATTAAAGTTTCGTGCTCGTGATGAAGTTGATGAAATGCTGAGAATTGGGATTGTGGAGGACATCGAATTTATTCTAGGGAAGGTAGGGGATGTAGGACAAGCCCAAACACTTCTCCCAGATTGGGTGAATTGTAGGAAGATAATTGTTGAGGTCGAAAAAAGAACCAAAAATATTCTCCGAGCAGGGAAAGGACTTACACTTCATAATAATTACTATGAGCGTGGTCGTCTTCTTGGACACTTTAAAGTAAACTTTCAGCTGCAAGAGCTTGTCAATGTTGAATGCTATGGTGAATTGAGACCTCCTCTGGGGAAGCATCGCTTAAAGACCGTGGAATTCATTTTGGTTCTACTGAAAACTGTCAACAAAGTAGCAGAGACAGAACTGATCAATAAACAACACACTCTTTCCAGTGATGTTAATCAGGCAATTATTCCTGCTGCGAGGAAAAAAGCACCTCGGATGGGAAACATAGGGAGCATAACACGCATATCTAATAAACTTGTTCAGCTGGGAAACAATGATAGACGAGTCCAGACACATCTTGAGAAGGTTACTGAATGGAATGAGTGGCATGCTACAGTATTACAAGATCGTAGTAAGACTAAGAATGTCTCTCGATGGGCATGTGGCCGTCCTACTGTCTTGCGGGACCGAACAAGAGACAGTGATGGGGAAGATGTTCACGACAGAGATTCTGATATAGCTGCTTTAGCTAATAATTTGAGCTAAACATTCAGATACACCATATATGATGATGATGATGATGCTGAGGAGGATCAGGGAGCTCTTGGTACTTCCTTGCTTGATCCTTGGGGACAAGGATCCATTAAAGGGGAGGTACTGGTCATGGAGCAACAGATGTTTATGCAACGATATAGTAGGACTCACTTCCCAGAATTCCCAAGTTTTAATGGAGATAATCTCAAGTTTTTTATGAAGGAGTTACATGGAGTTTTAACAATTGCAATGTGGATATATTTGGTGACTTATAGACTTGTAGATGAAGAAAAAATTGATGAAACCTCTGTATGGTATGTTATGGACGAATTAGGTTCATCTCTGCGGCATAGTGATGAACCAAATTTTGAGAAAGAAGACTTGCAAAAGGAATTTGAAGGAGTTATGAAAGTGAAAGAATCGAAGAGGGTGGAAGTGGAGACTGCAGCTTTGATGTTGGTGAGTTTGGAATCAATACCAGGCTTGTTATTTCGCTCGGATGATGTGAAACATGTTTTAGTTGGATTGATGAGAGATCTTAGAGGAATTGCAATGGCTACCAGTAGTTGGAGGACATATGGGTTCCTTTTTGATTGGCTATATCCAGCACGCATGCCACTTATACTGGAAGCTACCACTGTATGGGCTGATGTTCCAGAGGTCACAACACCAATACTGAAATTCATTACCGGAGTATTTGACCTTCCATTTACAGATAGATCCTTATTAGATGTGGTTGGCTGTAAGGCACATAGAGAGCTAGCATGTGAAGCTGTACGCAAGTCCTTAGTGCTACTAAAGAATGGGAGGGTGAAAGAAAGCAGATTTGAACCTGGAAGGTGTTATAGAATCTACTCTGAAAATGATTTTGAGAGTATGACTTGTCAGCAGGAACCTGAAATTTGTAAGGTTCATCTTGTTGTTGCGGTGCTAAGGATTCTTGCCCTGGGCATCAAGGACATACAGAGTTTTGACTTTGATGAAACACCTAGTCCTAAAGCAATTGAGATGGCTATCAGAAATCTGATTCTCTTAGGAACTGTTGTGCTAAATTTGAGTGGTCGAGTTCTAAAGCCTAATTATTGTCTCATGACATGTTTTCCTCTTATTCCATTGGATGGGCGCTGCATACGGAGGTGTAAGCAGGGGTGTTTACAGTTTATAATCCTCAAGCCCACCTTAGTTGCGGTTACAGTTGTACTATATGCAAAAGGAAAATACGAGGATGGAAATTTCAGTCCATGGCAGTCGTACATCCATCTCACCATTATCTATACCATCTCATACTCGATGGTTCTATATGCATTGCTATTATTTTACGTAGCATGCAGAGATTCACTTCGGCCATATAATCCTATTCCAAAGTTCGTCAAGGTCAAGTCCGGAGTTTTTCTTACGTACTGGCAGGGTGTTCTGGTTTTTCTTGCTGCAAAGTCATGGTCTGCCATGACTGCTGGCTATGGAATGCATGGGTGAGCCAAGGAAGCTCTTGAAGTCTTCTATGAGATGAACTATAATTGTGTGACTCCAAATTACATCACATTCGTTTCAATCTTAGCTGCTTGTGGCCATGCTGGCTTGGTGGTAGGAGTTGCAATGGAGGGAATATCAGGGTACAATGGCTTCTATGCCAATCCTAAAATGCCATGGTGGAGTAAATTTGTTTTTGATCCAGGTGGTACTTCTTGCTTAATCCTTGGGGACAAGGATCTTTAGAGGGGAAGGTACTGTAACACCCCGTGCAATTAGCAACCCTCATGACGTCAGCTGGGCAGGAAACGGCATCGTGTGAAAGAAAGACGTTGGAGGCGGTTGGAAGTAAATAACGACAACGTTGAAGGGTGGCAGTTAGGGTAGAGTCAGGCGGTGTCGTTTTGGGACTCTCTTGGCTAGGGCTGATCTATTACTAAGAAGAAGATTCCAGAGAGTGCAGAGGATTATTCCCTATTGTTATGCTTAGTTTTTTGTCCTATTTAAGTTAGGTTTTTTGTTATTTTCGTTATGCATATTTTGGAGTAAATGAAATTTCTCTTCCTTTCCTAAATTTCTTCTGAATCCCTAACTTCTCTTCCCAATTTCTCTCAATCCTTTACCCTAATTTCTTCTCTTCTTTCCCTGTTTCCTTACTGTTTTTGCTGTCAAAAGTGAGGGTTGTGACATGTATCCACTACCTAAATCGAAAAAGAGATGGGATTAATGGTTGGAGTGCTCTAAAGCTAGGCATGGCGAAGGCCTATGATAAGATGGAGTGGGGTTATTTGAAGGAAGTGATGATCCGCCTTGGTTTTCATATTCAATGGGTGAATCTTATTATGCACTGTGTTACTACCGTCCGGTATAAGGTTGGTGTGAATGGGATTCTAACAGATTTCATTATTCCAACAAGCTGGTTGCGTCAAGGTGATCCTCTTTCTCCTTACTTTTTCATCCTCTGTGCTGAAGGATTATCCCATTTGATTACAAAAGCGGTGATAAACCGGCATATTTCTCCTTGTGTTGTAGCTAGAGGCGCCCCGGGAATTTCTAATTTATTTTTCACGGATGACTCACTCCTATTTTTTAAAGCATCAATTCAAGAGGCAGAAGCTATTAAGGGTTGTCTTACTGATTATGAAAGTATGTCGCGGTAGACCGTGAATTTTGGGAAATCATCTATTGTTTATAGCCGCAACACCAGTGATTTAATGAGGTAGGCCGTGGTAGCTATTTTTAATGTGAATATGGTGGATAATTTTGGTTCATATTTAGGAATGTTGATGGGCATTGGCAGGAATAAGAGACAAGTCTTCTCCTTTATTGAAGCAAAATTAAGACACAGACTTGGTAGATGGCGAAATAAAGTTCTCTCAAGAGTAGGGAAAGAGGTATTATTCAAAAGTGTTGCACAGGCTTTACCAACCTACACTATGAGTCTGTATTACCGACCAAAAACATTTTGTGAGCTTCTGGAAAGACTTATGAACAAATTTTGGTGGCAATCTGGGTCAAGTAATGAAGGTGCATGGTTTGCGATGGATGGCATGGGATAGATTATGTGTTCCAAAAATACATGGTGGAATGAGTTTTAAAAATTTAAATAGATTCAATATAGCTCTACTTGCAAAACAAGGGCAGAGACTTCTTCAGAACTCGTCCTCCGTGGTGGCTCAGCTGTTCAAAGCTCGCTACTATCCCCAATCTGATTTTTTACAGGCAACTATTGGCGCAAATCCAAGTTATTCTTGGAGATCAATCTTGGCTAGGCAAACACTTTTAAGACAAGGTTGTTTTCGTCGTATATGAAATGGGATGGGCAAGGCACTGGAATATGGAACTTCCCCTGGTTACCAGATGATTCTAATCCATATATTACTACTCCCATGCTGCCTACTCATGCGGATTTGAAAGTGAGTTCCCTTATCAATCCGGAAACGAATGACTGGGATGAAGCTAGATTGGAGTCCATGTTTCAGACTCGTGATGTCAACCTTATCAAGAAACTTCCTTTATCTCCACAGTTTGAGGATGAGTGGACAGTAGCCAGAAACCATATTGCATTTATTTTTTAATTGTTCACAGGTGGCTCCTGTTTGGCTTGATACTGTGCCTGGTTCTCTTCCTAGTGGAGATGAGAATTTCCCTCATTGGTTATTTACTCGTTTGTCACAGGTATCTTTAGAGGAGGTTACAAGATGGGTGGCTGTATGGTGGACTATCTGGAAAGAAAGAAACACAGTGGTGTGGAACAATTAATCTTGGCTTGTTTCTAGAGTGAGGTATGTTGTTGCTAGGCTTTTAAATGAATGGAGTATTAGCATGCATGGCAGTACTGTTGCAACTGACCTTATTTCACCTCATGTACCTACATCGCAAGATGTAGCGAAGGTTTATGTTGATATTGCGGTATTCAATGATTCGAATCAAGTTTGTTATGGTGTGGTGATTATGGCTGGGGATGACACTTTTATGGCGGCTAAAAGTGGCTTTTTACGATGTTTAAATGATCCCCATTTTGCTGAAGCTTTTGCGGTGAAGGAAGCACTCTCTTGGACTACAAGGCACAGATTGTTTAGATTGCAGTTTTATTAATGATGCTTTACCGGATTTATCATATGCAGGTTGTGTTATCCGTGACTGTCGTGATCTTCATCGACACTTTGAAGTGGAGCATGTGCTCTATCCCAACTAAAAGTTATTAGAATGGCTATATGCTCACACGCCTCCAAGCAACACGTGGACCGCTCACAGACCCCCATGACCTTTGGTTTGGCTCTGATACCAAATTGAAGCATGTGCTTCATCTCAACTAAAAGCTTAAGCTGATATTTGGATACACATTAATGGCTATATGCTCACATGCAGAAAGTGGGACCAGCCACAAATAAATGACAGCTGCACTGAAATTGCGTGAGAGCCACAGTTACTCCCAGCTGGGCGCGTGAACTGCATGCGCCAGCTGGGCGCGTTTATGACATCATTTACGAAATTTTTTATTTTTAAAATTAGATTTTTATTTTTATTTTTTTCTCTTCATACTCATCTTCTCTTTCCTAATCACACTTACAAAAACTCCTCATAAACCAAAAAAAAAAAAAAAAAAAAAAAAAAAAAAAAAAAACTATACTATTGAGGTTGCCCTAAGAGCATATACTCTGTCAACCATGAAGCATAGGCAATGCATCTTTGTGTAGGAGACGCACTGTCTCCTCCATATTCATTATTCAGACATAGAAACATTTCAAAATAAATTATTATTTTAAGTTCTTTATACTTTACCAAATAAAACTTATAATTTATTTATAACTTAAAGTTAATAAGCTATAAGTTCTAGCAAATATAATATGTGTCACATTTCACAAGTATAAAAGAGATGCATTGTCTTCATTTAGGTGTCTAAACTCATTTCAAATTTGAAATGTTGTAATGTTGTAATGTGACATAAGTGTAATGGTAACAATTGAATCAATTGAAACTTTTTTCTTAAAATAGTTAAATAAGTCATCGAATTAGTAGCAATAATGCAATTATATGCCATTGAATTTTTAAAAAAAGGTTTCAAAATTTGACTTTTAAACTTGTTAAAACAAGTGCAATTAGTACCTTTAACATGTTATTATCAAGTAAGAACAACAACATTAATTGAGTTTTTAGTGGGTTTTTTGTGGAAATGATAAGGAAAGAGAAAATGGAAAAGAGAAAAAAAAAATTATGCGTCCAGCTGGCGCGTGCACTGAGCGAGTGCTAAGGGCATGTAAGTTGCACGTTTCTTTCCCCCATTTTCCTAAGCAATAGGTCCTACAAAAAAAAAAAAAAAAAAAAAACAAAACAAAACAAAACAAAACAAAAAAAAAAAAAAAAACAACAAAAAAAAAAAAAAAAAAAAAACTAAATTTGCATGAGAATCATATCCCCCAAAACCCTCCATCCCTATTTGTTCAAAAACCCCACCCAAATTTTCTTATGAAAAAACCCTCCAAAATCCAGAAATGGAATTGCCCTAATATGTTAACTAAACATCTCATGTACCATTTTTAGGTGATTTGGTGCCAAGTAGTAGTAGCAGTACTAATAAAAATTTTAAAATAAATAATAAATAATAATAATAAAGGTAAAATTTTAAACTATTTGAAGGAGATCACGGGATTAAGTATATATATATATATATATATATGAGGTGGCATTTTATTGCAAAAGAACTTTTTTTGATAGGTAATAACAAGTTAAGTAAAAGGGATCACTTTTTTTTTTAAACCATGTTCAAGGCTATTAATGTTTTTTTTTTTTTCTTTTTTTTTTATTTTTGCATTCAATGAATGAATTACATTTTTTTTTTTTTTGTGGATAAAGCGAGGCTGCATAAAGCGTGGTTAAGCCTCAAGATTATCTAACCCTACGCATGAGAGCTCTTCCGATGTTCCGGCCGGGCTAATAGATCAACCAACCCTTCTATGGCTTCCGTGAACACACTACAGGTGCCCCAGTCTTTCTCTAGAGCTAGATTAGCTAAGAAATCGGCACAACAGTTTCCTTCTCGAAAGACGTGGGAGAAAAGGATACCATCCAACTTCAATTCGTCGGCATGTCTATGCAGTCCTTTAATTTAGCAAGGTGGCATAAGTATTATATGAATCTTTGTCACCATTCATGATGTCGATAACGGACTTGGAGTCCATCTCCACAATCATCATAGAAACCCACTTTTCAAGACAGAATTGTAAATCCTCTCTTAGGCCCCACAACTTTGCCATGAAACTATTACCTCTTCAAATCTTTGTTGTGAACTCCCAAATTAAACCAGTTCCCCAAGTTCATTACGAACAAGACCACCTGCCGACGCCAAACCCGAACTCTATTTGGCAGCTCCATCTGTATTGAGCTTGTGCTAACCGTGACGTGGAGGCAGCCATTGGAACCGGCCATGTGGAGCTTGCTTTGCCAGTGATCGTAGGCTTCGAAAGATCCGCTATCTCCGCAAGCTGAGCAGCCACCCAAGAGATACTCGGCAAATGAATTACACTTTTATTAATAATATATACATGTGGCCAAGACTATGTGGTTTAATGGTACCCGGGTTGGACTTCAATTTGGAAGGTCACGAGTTCAAGCCTCAATGGTTCTTTGTATTTCAGTAGGTTGAGAAAGTATATGAACACATACTACAATGTAATAAGGCCAGTAACATTCAAAAAAAATAATATATAAATGTGTGAGGTTTTTTTTCCCCTTGAAACACTCATAGATTCTTCTATCGTGTGATCATCCATTTGGAATGGTAACAAAGATATCGATCTTGTGACATTCCTTTTAAGGAGAGATTGGACAGGCAAAAGGTGCCAATTAACCACAAGGTACTTAACACTTGAGAGTTTATTTAATTTTTATTCTTTAACTTAATTTTAACATTTGTCTAATAATGACGGTTAAAGTACCTACGAGGTCCCTGTACTATAGCGTTTTGTTCAATTTAGTCCTTATACTTTTATTTTGTTCAATTTAGTCCCTATACTTTCAAAATTAGTGCAATTAAGGACAATAGTCAACGATGTTAATATTATCGTTAACTTAGGTTACGTGGCACTGATGATATTTATATTCCTACTCATATATTACTTTATAAATATTTAAAATCTATCATTTTTACCACCAATATATTAAATTAGTATGTCCAAAATAAATAATTACGGCCATGTTCGTAATGAGATTTAGACAATTGTCCTTAGTTTTACCACTTTTTAAAGTAGAGGGACTAAATTGAACAAAATAAAGGTACAAGGACTAAATTGAACAAAACACTATAGTACAGGGACTTCATAGGTACTTTGACCAATAATGACATATCAACCAATCATGTTATCAATCAGCCACACATTAGTAGAACAAATCATCTCCAACTAGTGATTTATAATCACAAGTTATGAATCACATCATTCAAATAAATTAAATGAGATGAGTTCATTTATTATCCCGCGATTTACATTATTCATCAATTTTCAAGACATTATCTAAAAAAAACATTTTAATTTGGGGTTAAAACTTATAATGGTTGTCCCAACCCTTGAAAATTAATTTAAATTGCATACAATTGCAAATTAAACATAAAACATCCATCATCGTCACACCATTATTGTCATCGCACGTATCCTTTATCATTCCGAAGATTTCAACAAATTACTATGTGAACTCAGATCCAGCTTGCAATGTGAATTTGGATCCAAAAGTATACAATTTACATACTGAATGTTCACAATTTTACATACTAAATGTTACCATTTACATACTGAATGCTCACAATTTTAATACACAATTTACATACTAAATACTCACAATTCAAATTGTGAATATTCAATATATAAATTGTGTATTTTGGAACTGAATTCACTTGCAAGGTGAACTTGAGTCCATATCATAACTGTCCGAAAGATTTCTTATTTCTTGCGCTGGGGTTTCCTTAAAACCTCCCAATAAGGGTCCTATTGGGCTTACGTGGGCAGAAAATCCTCACTATATGGACTTTGTAAAATCTGGCAATTGACTGGGCCTAATCAATTGTATTTGAATGAGTCTATCAATTTTCTTCCTTAATTATTGTGTTTTTTTTTAAAAAAAAAAAAAACAAACAAAAATTATTGTGTGTTTTTAAAAATACTATTTTGAAAAGGGTAAAAGTTAGAGGTGGTCACGGACCGATATAGAACTGAACTAGTCCTGAATCAGTCTGAAAAAAATTGGGCTTGAGCTTCACTTGGTCTAAGTTGGGCTTAGCTTGGACCAGAATCGACTTGTATAGGGCCGGTCCATGTCTTATTAAAAAATCAGTATGGGACCAGCTAAAAATCGGCTCAAGACCGGGTTCAAGCACAACCCATGCCCCTACCTGGCCCAGGCACGGCTTAGGCCAGAACCCAAGACCAGACTTTGAGCAAATTATGCTGTGGAATCGTGTCCATCTTGCAAGGTGTACACGGTTCAAAAATTGTTCATAATTATGAATATATAGTTCAAAAATTATGAACATAGAGTTGTGAATATAATTATGAACATATAGTTCAGTAATTATGAATATAGAGTTCTGTAATTGTGAATACAAAGTTCAATAGTTATGAATATGAAGTTCAAAAATTATGAATATATAACTTTATAATTATGAACATATAGTTCAGTAATTATGAACATAGAAAGGTAGACATGGTTTCACAGCATAACGATATTCTTGGCATATATATTCTGTAGTTTGTCTGTGTGTTTGGACATGACAATCTCTTTGTAATCCCATTACATTGATTAATACAATATTCTTGTCTTTTTCACCTCATTACTTTGTCTTTATCATCTTACTTATTATTTCTTTAATTATCGAGTTTTGTTAAGTCAAGTCACGCGGATTAATTTAATTCATCATCAACAAAGGGATAAATTACGGTCTGACGAATATTATCTTAGAAACTAAATAGTCACATTAAACACCTAATATCAACCTAAGCTAAATAGCAATGCAAGACTATCAACTGCTCTATTATATCTATTCGATTCCAATAAAAATGTTTAATTAAAATTACAGCAGATGAATAGAGCAAAGGTTGAGATTTTGATAGGATTCAGTATTGTTTAATGGGTTATTGGAAACGGGGCACAGGACGACAACTTATAAGCGATCCAATTTAAATATTCGCAGTGTTTCACACTTCACAAATCACATTTCAAACCCTACAAATAATCACATGTAATAAGAACAGATCGACTATACGTATATACTGCACCTTCAACTATACTTACAGCCTGGGGATTGTGCGTTCCAAAGGATTTTCATGGTGATCGTCACCTGTCAAATATTTATATATATATACTGAAGATCAGATTAAATACTTCTGCTAAATGCCGATTGTCGCCTCGGGACAATATATATTCATCAGTTTTCAAAACTACAGTAATAAATTAATTAATTAATTAAATTTGGTACACTAAAAAAATACAAATAAAAAAATTAACAATCTCAAAAGAGATAGTTGAGTGAGATGGAGCATGATTATTCTTGTTAAAAATTATAAATTTGACTCTTGACTAACACTTTACTGGTCGAACTCATATGACACAGTCTTTCTAGTGTTTGTTTATATATAATATTTATGTTGAACTGCGGGTCAGTGAGCTGAATTTCGCATCATATCATTGGAAAATGGTGTTGACTGCTACTTAAGTATAAGAAAATAAAGTTGTGTTTTTCACTTTTTGGGTGTAGTAATAAGTGTTTAATCCTACAATAATTGGTATGATAAATTGATTTTATCTTAAAGTGGTTGTTTACCAACTAAGATCATCACAAGACTAAATTCATTCAAAATACATTTTCGAATTCTAATTGTGGAGATTCCTTTAATTATTATTATTATTTTTTAAAGAAAAGTAAAAAGAGTATAGAGACATATATACGATGAATCGATGATAGAGGATGTAAGATTCAGTCCCGGTGGCATTGCATGAGTTGGTGGTGAATTATTGTTGCTTTTTAGGAATGTTTTATTGTTTTATAGAAGTCCAAAGACGATTAGTGTGTTGGTGTTCATTTGTAGAGTTCAAAGCGTGTTAATTTAATCCCAAATTCCCCTTTATTTTTCAAATCTCTATGCGCTGTTTGCCTACTTGCTTAACACATTTCCATGCAAGGCACGTGGATTCATGTACAATCATTAACATTATATTTAGTTATGATTATTATATCCATATGTTGAAAACACCATATTAAATAGGAATAAAGATCAAATAGATTATTTAATTACACACCAAACTGTTAAATTCAAAGAAAATGTAATTAAATCCCTGAACAATGCAAACTCATGCAATTCAATCCAAAATGATCTATTTATCTGAAATTGACATAGCAGTTATTGAATTTAAAAATATTTTAAATAAAATATTTTTTTTTTTAAAAGCACCTTCGTCTCCGCCAGAGACGAAGAAGTCTTCTTCATCTTCTTCGGTGGAGACAAATGAGGTTTTTTTTTTTAATTAATTATTTAAATTATTAAAAAATATTTTAAATTCGGTAACCACCAGGCCATTTCAGCATGTTTTCAGGTAAACATGTCATTTTGGGTTGAATTGTATGAGTTTGTGATGTTCAGGGACCAATTATTATTATTATTATTATTATTATTATTATTATTATTTTGAGTTCGATGGCCCAATTGTAATTTGGTGTACACTTGGGTGACCTATTTGACCCTTATTTCTATTAGATATATACTATTCCCAAAAAGGTTGAATTCTCAATTCTAATGGCTCTCTACGTACCGGTCCGACTGAGTATTTGGAATGATAAGTCATGGTAACACAACTGAACACATGCAGAACCTAGACATTTGCTTACTGCGCACAAGGAGTCCTCCTCACTTTGAGAGATTACTTCCACATTGTGAGACTCGATTCCGAATCATTGTTCCCAAACTTTATCCATGTGACCAACTAAACTACCCATGGAGACACCATATTAAATATATATGACAATGTGGGTGGAACACGATCTACACTCGACCTATATGCTAGTTGTAAAATGTGGTTGTGGACTCATAATAGGTAATCCATCCATGTAATCCGGGTTAATCTAGTTCTAATTTTTTTAACTTTAATTTTTAAAATTGTAATTTTTTTAGTTTTTAAAGTATAAATTTTAATTTTATAAATATAGAAATAACACAATACAATTTGATATTTTTAAAAGAGTAAATTCTACTTTTAGTCATCGACTATTATGGCATTGCCACATTTAGTCCTACTCTTTTAATTTGGTCATATTATATCCTTGACTTTCATTTGATTGCCACCATTAGTCCTCCGTTAAAATTTCCGTTAATATACCGTCAACAATAAGGTCTATAATGTAATTTCATATTTTTCTTCAAATCCAGGCAAAAAAAAAACTTAATTTTTTTTAGAGTTAATACCCAAAATAGTCCCTCGACTATGTCGTAATTACTAATTTGGTCCTCGACTATCATTCTTACCCAATTAAGTCCTCAACTATACAATTTTTATCCAATTTAGTCCTTTGTCAATTTGACTGTTTGTTGACTGTCAAAAGTGGAAATAAAATTGTAATTTTACAAGTTTTCTCCTTCCTCCTCATTTAGCAGCGCCAAACCATGTAGCAATAAGCTCCGGTTGGGTTCTAAACCTGTCAGTATTGAAGTAATGGTTATGCATCGGATAGCCCATGAATTTGATTTCCAACGATTTTTTGACGATCGAAATCTGATCGGAGTGTATTGATGCATGGTTTGGCGCTGCTAAATGGAGAGGAAGGAGAAATCTTGTAAAATTATAATTTTATCCCGACTTTTGACAGTCAACAAACAGTCAAATTAATACAGAGGACTAAATTGAGTAAGAATTGTATAGTTGAGGGATAAATTGGGTAAGAATTGTATAGCTGAGGACTTAATTGAGTAAAAGTTACATAGTTGAGGACTTAATTAGGTAAGAATGGTAGTTGAGAACCAAATTGGTAATTATGACATAATCGAGGGAAACCATTTTGGGTATTACTTTATTTTTTTATTATTAAACTTCTCCCCCTCCCTCTCGTAACCCTCTTTGTACTACCAAATAGTATATTTGTTTCTTGGAGTATACCAAAAAGGATGGTGGGCGGGGGGATAGATACTGCAGTTTCTCTTCAGCAAATTAAGCCTATACAGCAAATCAAATTCCAACTTTCTACAAATTGAGAATATACTCAGTTTTGTCTTTGAGATCCCTTCGTCCAAAACAGTGTTGTGTATGTAGCAATAATCATTGAATAAATATACCAAATTCTCAAGTGCAGAAAGATTGATGATAAACTATACGGTTCGAGCTGAAGCCACCATTATATTCAATGAATTGCTCAGGCAGAATCCCCACAGGCGAGATCCAGTTCGTGCAGCATATGAAATTTCATTATTGACCTTATTATTAACGGTAAATTAACGGAAATTTTAACGGAGGATCAATTATGGCAATCAAATAAAAGTCAAGGATGTAATAAAGAAAAATTAAAAGAGTAGGACTAAATGTGGCAAGGTGGAATGGATTCAGGCCAGTGACAACCTTAGGGGTCCTATTCAAGGCATTATTGAGGAAGCCAGATTATGGCTAACGAAGGATTGGAAAATCTCCATTCGCGCTGTCTATAGAGAGCAAAACAGGGTTGCAGATGCCTTAGCCGGTTATGGCGCCTTCCAAAGTGACGCTTGGACAACTTTCAGCTCGTGCCCCATCATTAGCAAAGAGGCTTACCTCCAAGATATAGCCCATGTTACAAGTGCTCGCAGAGTTAGGGAGACTCAACCAGAAGCTTGAGTCGCCCCCGGGTCTACCCCGTCCTTTCGATCAAAAAAAAAAAATGTGGCAATGTCACAATAGTCGAGGACTAAAAGTGGAGTTTGCTCTTTTTAAAATTATACAATAATTTTTTTTTTTAAATATAACTTTAAATTTTTTTTTAGTACTATTGATTGTGTTACATGTAATATCTGTTCATATATACTTTTTCAACTTACTGAAGCACAATGAGTCAACACCGCTTCCACTGAGACTCGAACCCAAGACCTCTCATTTGAGAGACTTTAAAAATACTTTAAAATATATTAGACCAGGACTATGTGGTCTAATGGTACCTGGGTTGGACTTCCATTTGGAAGATTATGAGTTCAAGCCTTAGTGGAGGCGTTATTGGTTCTTTGTGTTTTAGTAGGTTGAGAAAGTATATGAACAGATACTACAATGTAATAGAGCCAGTATCTATCAAAAAAAAAATATTAATTTAAAATTTTAATAAAATAGGTCCATTAGATCAAACCAGTGGGTTATCCTAGCCAACTACAATGTTAGGTTGGCCTCAATAAATCCACTTGGCGTTACTATCATTACATTAAACATTATATACATACACAGACATATATTGACGGGTATCATCCATTCTTTGGTGTTAGTTGGTCAAATACCAGACATATTGAGTGCCACACATGTGTTGATGAGGATATATGGAAGTACGAGGGTTAGCAACATATGTATTAAGATTTTGATGATACCAATGTAACTTAGATTGTAGACTCCTAACTTTTTATCAATTCTTCTGCTACCTTCATTCTAGACGAAATGTGCCATAACTCACCATGTAATTCGTGTTAAGATAGTCAAACACCCAAACACACGAAACCGAGTTATGATCGGTTAGTTAGGACTCCTTGGACGAAAGAAGATCGAATGTTTGAAGGAGAAGCTACATCAACAAGAAAGTCTATCTCTCGGATTTTCAACAAATGGAGAGATGCCCCTTTACAGGACGAAAGTAATCTTTCGTGAAGAGACGCTAAGTCTATGATCAGACTGCCAAGATAATCCATCTTCTCATAATTCAAGGAGAATGTTGTCTATGTCTTGGCTGATGAATCATCCTAGGAACGAGTTATCCTAAGGACAAGGAGCACATAAATCAAGGTGCATTAAATGCCATTGTACCTCTTTTCAGAAGCTAGAAGACAAAACTTGCAGGAGTTCTTGCCTCCAACGACTACATAATACAATCGCATTTAATGGAGCATTAAATGCACCAAGCTCTCCGGACATTACCCACTGGTTCATAGGTTTGAAATACCATCTCCCTCCAAGGGATGGATATTTCCTCTCCTGTAAATACCCATCTTCTCCATTGAAAAAGCAGCTGGTTTTTCACTCAAATGATCATATTCATACAAAAGCTCCTTATACAAGTCCACTATTCCAAGCTTTTGAAAACCAGTGATTCAAGTTGTGAAGTTTCAAAGAGAGCCATCAGATTACACCTTCACAACCTTGAAGAAGTCTTGCACCCTTGTAAAAGTTGATCATCCATCATTCAACCAGTCAGCCAAGACTTGAACCTGTTGGAGAACCACGAAAATTCTCTCTTCCAACCCTCAACTCTGAAGAAGACGTTGATAGAGGCGGAGTAAACTCTAGGAGTTGAAAAACCTTCAAGTAGCTGTCCGGCTTAGTGATCAAGGAAGCTAGCTTGACATAATTTGTACTAGGAACAATAGTGCAAACCTTTCACGAGTTGTGAAAGAAGAGTGGAGTAGGCACAGTTGGCCGAACCACTATAAAATTTATCGTCTCTCTCTCTCTATTTACTTACTGTTTTACTTTCGTGCATTGCATATTATAGCCCCTCAAACCGAAAGCTCTTATAAGCAACAACAGTACAAAGCAATCTTAAAACTCGTTCAACTAATCCGTTGCGTAATAACCCCGAAAGGAGTTATTTCTGTTAAAAATTGAATTGAGTCTATTCATCCCCCCCCCCCCCCCCTAGACTCTCCTTTCGACCCTACCGGGACCAACAGTGAGCAAAGAAAAAATAGAAGCAATGGTTTAGAGAATTAGACTTGAAATTAAAGTAGGGTTTATAAGGTACTTCCAATCAAGAGTATTGTCGAAATAATTGGGACTTTCGTTCTACCTTAAGGGCATCCCCAAAAGGGGGATCTTGGACCAAATTTTAAGAAAAGTAGTGTGAAGTGGTGGAAAGAGAGGGAAGAGGGAGAGAGAGAGAGAGAGAGAGAGAGGGTGGAATTGGTCCTGCAAGGTTGGGGGTTTTGCAGGTAAGTGGAGGCCACCAATGGATAATGAGACGCGCCCAGGCGGACGCGTAATTCTTCTTTTTTAATTTCTTTTTTTAATTTTTAGATTTTAGTTTTGTTTTATTTTATTTTTATTATTTTTTTTCCTCTCATCTCATTTTCTCTTTCCTAATCACACTTGTAAAATCCCCTCAAAGTCTTCACACTATTGAGGATGCCCTAAGGCCTGCAACCTCTTTCAAATGGTTTAGAGTGTTAACTCACTACTGAAAATTATGGAATTTCCGACCACCTGAAAGTGGTCTTAAATCAAATTAAAAGCAAAAAGTGATATGAAATATCAGCAAAGGTTTTTCCGGATACCAAAAGTGGTCGGAAACAAGGCTTTCAACTTGATTTAAGATCACTTTCAGGTGGTCAGAAATTTCAGAATTTCCAGTAGTGACTATGGGTTCTCCATTTCTTTCTCCTTAACTAAATGAAGAGAGGTATTAATATAAGTGTGGTTATACTCGTTTAGAAGTTGACTTTGAGAGTCTTTACTACTTCTAATGTTGACCAATATATAATTCCTATAATTATCTCAATTGCAAGATGATGTGTAAAAAAAACTTATAATTTTGATTTTTAAATTTTTATTCTAGCATGTGTTGCAAGCTAGCTAGCTTGCAACACTGACAAAAGCTTTATCACTTTTGGTGATGTTGAAGGGGTGTAGAGATAAGAAACAAGTGAAAGAATTGCAAATTTGGTAATGTTGAGGTATGATAAGACCCACTTTTAAAAGTGAAAAAGTATTTCTATGATAATGTTAGGTAATAAGATAAGCTATGCCACTCTTGCAATGGGTGGGATTTCAATCATATGTGGCTCATGCACCTAAAAATCTGGATTTCAATCATATGTGGCCCATGCACCTAAAAATCTTTATCACTAAAATACTCTTCCACTTTTAAAAGTAAACCCTACTTCCACATCATCAAATTTGTAATTAATTTATTATTTTCTCTACATCTATGTAATATTCTCTCACTTTTAAAAGTGATTCCACTTTCATATCACATTAAAAAAAAAAAAAAAATTAGCCAACAAACAAAAATATTTTTTTAAAAAAAAGTACAAAAGGCTTTCGCATGCGATAACCATTTGTATGGTTGCAAGCTTGCAACCCATATCATCAATTAAAAAAAATAATGATTTTTTTTTTCACCTAACCTGAAAAACTTGCGATGGGGTTAGCCTTATCATGTCGCTCACTTTTCTTTTAATAGGTAAATGTATTATTATTTGTATTGTATACATTCAAACTAAATTATTATTTAATTATAAAAATATATTTAAATATTTTAAAATTTATTTTGTATTGTAACAGTTTATTGCTACAAAATGCTAAAATTTAAAAATTAAAGTTACTCAAAATAAATTTTTTGATTAATTTTTTTAAAAAATCATTTTACATGTAATCAATTAACAACTAATTTACTAAATACTTTTTTACAATCAACTAATACTATCAATAGTCAAACCCAATAACCTAATGAGGTAACAACTATTTATAAAACACCCGTATATTAGTCATTATTGATACTTAGCAATAATGATATGATGAAGCAAATTGGAGTGTAATGTTTGGAAATTAAAGTGGTCAACAAGTGGGAGCTAAGGGTCCCACCAAATCCAAGGAGCCGCATTAACATCATTGAAATTATATGATATTGGTAGTACGAGGAGCAAGCGTGAATAGGAGGAAGATGATATATGGCCGGGGGGGGGGGGGTAGTGCAAATGTTGTTGTCTCTAAAAGGCTGTGATTAATTAATTTTTGCGTACGTGCTGTGCAGTGGGGGTGGGTAGGTCAAGGCTTGTTTCCATGATTAATCAAATCCCAGACTCAGTCCTCTATACTTTATAATAAAACAAATCCATTACAGGTCTTCATTTATTGCTCAGGTACAACTCCAATTCACTAGGTCACTCCTAGGATGACAATTTGTCCCATTTCACCTCGATAAAAATGGAGTGGGGAAAATTTTCAAGAAACAAAGACGGGACCATTCCCCGTTCCGACAGAGATATCTCTCCCTGCTCGGTTCCCGAATAATTATTATAATTAAAATTAAAATTAAAATAATATATATATATATATATATATATATATATATATATATACACACACATACATACATACATCTTAAGGGCCGTTTACTAACTAGAAATTTCTGAAAATTTCTAGAAACTGAAAAATAGAAAACATAAAACATGTTTACTAGTACAGTTTTCCATTTTGAAAAACTGAAAATAATTTCTGCAAAACTGGAACACTCTTAAAATTTGTTTTCTAAATGAAAAACAAAATCACCTATCATCTATTTAGTTATATGTCACTATAGTCACATTACTATGATTACATTCATTATCATCTTCTATCTTTTCTACTTACTTTACATATTTAAACATAACTTATTTGCTTACACTTTAAAGTTATACATTATTTACATTATCAAAATTAAGAATTAAACTCTATATAATGTTTTAGATTTTGATTGAACTCAATAGATTATTAGTTCGAATGTTTTTAATTATGTTACATCGATCGTAATACAAGTTCGGTCCAGATATCGGATTTTGAAATCTCACATATATTAGAATTCAAAGTAAAAGTTATATATTTATACACATGTCATTCAAATAAATATATCAAAAAAATATTTTAAATATTAGCTCAAAAAATATTAATATTATATAAATTAAATTTTAGGTGAACTTAGTAGGTTATTGGTTCGGATATATATTTTTAGTTAGTATGTTATATACAGATATAAATTTTGTTCAGTTATCAAATGTAAAAATCTTACATATATTAGACTTAAAAGTAAAAAAAAAAAAATTAAATTTATTCCATTTAAACCAAACATATGTAAAAACATTTTAAATATAAGATCTAAAAATCACTCGAAATTAAACTTGTGCTTATTTTATAACGTTAATCTAAAAAAATAAATTTGAAAAAATAAGTGTTAGTAAACAAGTTTTCTAAACAGGAAATAGAGAATGAAAACTGAAAAATTAGAAAACATAAAACAGAGAACGGTTTTCTGATTTAAAATTTTGACTAAGAATTGACCATTTTGACCGGACAGGAAATCTCCATCGCTGCCTAATTCCCCGCGGAAACGGGGATGGAGACTATTTTCAATTCTCTGTCGGGGATGGGTAGAGCCGTCGAAACAGTCTCGCGGGGCGGGACGGGCCAAAACACACCAAAGCCCGTCCTTGTAGCGGGGCGGGCTTGGAATGTGGCCGCCCCACCCCGTCATGCCAAAGCCCGCTGGCGGGGCGGGCCAGCCCGCCAACCAATACTTTTTTTGTAATTAGAAAAGATTTGTTCTATTGTAGGCTCGTAGTTACACTACTGTGTAAGTGTTTTAATTAAAAAAATGACATGCAAACTAACCCCATGTGTTAAATACTAAATATTAATACAAATTAAAATAACTAACAACTAATAGAAATTATCCAAACTTTCAAGTTTCTATTCAACATTAAGAATTAAAATAAAATAGTTTTGCAAATACTAAACTTCTAAAACTCATAATAATTCATCAACCATTATATCATTCATCTCATGTTCTTCTTCTCCTTGATCTCTATCATCATTGATTTGAAAATTTAAAATTGCGAAGCATGCTGCGATATATTTTTTTTAAATATAGATTAGTAGGCCGCGGGCTAAACTCGCGGCCCGCCTGACCGCCCTGCTTGGGCCCGTGACCCAGGCGGGACGGGCTAAAAAGCCCACCTCCTGACGGGTCAAATAATCAAGAACCCGTCTCCTACCTACGGCGGGACGCGACGGGTCGACCCGGCGGGTAAAACCCATTTTTGACGGCTCTAGGGATGGGGTCGGGGACGGGGCCGGGGTTTCGGGGACAGAGACGGGGAGTGTACTCCCTAGCCCTGCCCCTGCCCTGTTGCCATCCCTAGTCACTCCTAATTTCTTTTAGAATTAATTACAGAAATGGTTCCTTGACTATTGTCATTTACCAATTTTTATCTTTCAACTTTTAATCATACCATAAATGATCTATTGACTATTGATTTTTTTAAATTCTAGTTAAATATTATTTTAATAAACATTAAATTTAAGGGTAATAATGTACAAATTTTAGTTTTTCACAATGATGAACTCAATGTATTAAATTTATGAACTCAATTTGTCCATCTCAACAACAAGCTAATTTTTACATTATTATTCTTAAATTTAATGTTTATGAAATAGATATTTAACTGAAGGACCAAATTTGGAACAAAATTAATAGTCAAGGGACCTTTATGGTCATATTGAAAGTTGATGACGAAAATTGATAAAGATCAATAGTCAAGGGACCATTTATAGTCCAATTAAAAATCAAAGGATTAAAATTGATAAATGTCAATAGTTAGGAGACCATTTCTGAAATTAACTCTTTCTTTTATTTGCAAAAGGAAAAAAAAAAAATCACATCTATTAATCCACATTGTGACCTTAGTTTGTAAAAGACCATAAGAAAAGTTTAAACCAAGAAGACCATTAAATGTTAAACTTAGAACTTGCTTGATCAACTTGATTGAGTTGACTCCCAAATATCTTCTTCACCCTCTCTCGTGATGCTTAACATACCACCTAAGATATGTTTCATAATAATTAAAAATCTAAAAATCTATAATTGAGAATGCTCAATACTACAATCTCTTTACCGGTGAAGTGTAGGTTTAGAATCTTATATATATATATATATATATATATATATATATATATATATATAGAGGAAGGTTCAAGTGCGGCAGTGCGCTTAGGTGCGGCGGTGTGGTTAAATGTAGGCCATTAGATTAGATAAATTTAACGGATCACATTCATCCAGGCTTTTTTGATATTTTCGCGCACGTTCTCACACTACGCGAACTACAAGGTTAAAGTCGTCATTGGGCACCTGAATAGATCAAATCATAGTGTTGTGTGTTTTATGTTCGTTATTGGTGCATTATTAACCTTACTGTGGTGTATTTGAGGATTCGTGTTGGTGCCAAGTTTAGGTGTGCTCGCGCCTTCCCATGCGGTCAGTGCGGGTGCACTAATAGTTATACAAATATACACCATCCATGTTAGAAAATGCACACCAAAAAAACATGTCACAAATTAGATATGCATCACCAGAACGCACCATTAGGTATGAATAAAAGCACCACACACTGTTTCAAAATACACCATTGGGGTGGTGAGTTATATGGTGTATTTTTTAAGTGTGTTGTGTGTTTTTTGGTGTATTTGTGCATTTCATTGTGGTGCTTTTTCCTAACACTATTGGTGTCTTTTGTTAACACTGTTGGTGTATTGTGACAAGCGACCGATATAAATGACCACTACAATTACCATAACACCCCCCACTTATCAGGACACGCTTAAATCTTTAAATCTTCAGAAATTAGCCGCTACCGTTAGATTAAGCAAAATGGACGATGCTGATATAGCCGCACCTAAAGCCACTGCCGCATTTGAGCGCATATATATATATATATATATATATATATATATATATATAGTGTATAACATACATGATAAGAAAACAGAAAGTTCATGTTTAGCTTTAACATATTCCATATCATTTAAGATTTAGCTCATTAAAACTCGTTAAATGTTATGTCTTAATGGGTCAACTTGTTGTACTTGTTTTTTTTTTTTTCTTTTTGAAAAACTTGTTGTACTTGTTAAAAATCAATTTAACTTGTTAAGATTAGCGTGTTAACTATGATTTCTGAATGTTAATTTATACTTTTATGAATATCATTGTATGTTATGAGTTGAATATTGGTTCTATTTTGTGGGATTAAATTGTAAATTTCTTGAAAGGATTTTTTTCAAAAAAATTTAAACGTATAGTATTAACTGATCTCATTTAAACATGTTATCTTGTCTATTTATTATGTCAATAATCCGTTCAAATATCATATTTATATTCGTATTCAAAATTTTAAATGGTTAATTTTAATGAGTTATTTGTGTTTAATCTTATTGTACCTATATTATCGTGTCAATTAATTAACTGAACTAATTTAGGTGGGGGGTGGGTGGGGGAGGTTTGGGTAAACTCAAGCTAGGTAAGATTCATAGTTTATGGCAAATCAAAGTTTGTTGAATGTTGATAGAGAGCATCTTTTGGAAAGCGGAGGGTTTGGTCGTCCCGTTTGTCGAACTTGTACTGAGGGTGACACCAATCTCAAGGCGATCTGATTCTCTCTCTGTGGGTATGTATGTTCTTTTTCGTGTTTCAATCTTTTAATCGAATCCACTGATATTTCACTACTAGTGTTTTTGTTTTTGCTCATCTCACACAACATTTTACACCGTTAATCTATAGGGTGTAAGGTAAATAACTGTTAGCTGATAACTGTTTTTTCGCAAAATAACTTTCTCAAAAATGAGATCGGCAGCGTTTTGAAGCAATAAGCGATTACAAAAAATTAAGGAAAAATTATACTTTTCGTCCCTAAGTTATAGGGTAATTGTAGAATTCGTACCTAAGTGTTGGTCATACTCACTTTTCGTCCCTAAGTTATCATTGATGTTGCATTTTTCGTATAACTCAAGGACGAAAAGTGAGCACGAAAGAACGAAAAGTGCAACGCCAATAATAAGTTAGGGACGAAAAATGAGCATGACCAACACTTAGAGACGAATTCTACAATTATCCTATAACTTAGGGATGAAAAATGTAATTACCCCAAAAGTTAATTAATCAAACACTTATATTGACTGTTTAACCAAGTCAAACAACTAATAATAGTCAAATAAGCCAAAATTGATTGATAAGCTAATTATGTTACCGGAAAAGGCCTATATCTAAAATCTAAAAACATAATAAGTGTAAATAAAAGTTAGATATAGGATTTATGTCCATTTTTTCCGTTAATTTTTTTTGTACGTTATGCTATAAAGGTTGTACATTAAAATATTTTGGACAAACATACCCCTACCGTTATAACTTCCGTTATCTTTTCCACTGTTGTTACCATGCACATGCATCCACCATATATTTTCTTATCTTCTTCATTAATAATAATATATACACATTAAATACTTGAATTATATGTTAATTATTATATAAATATAAATATCAAATTTATAAAAATGATTTACATTATTATTATTTAGAATAATTTAAATATTTAAAATTTAAATAAATTTAAAATTTTAATATAATATATTAATATTGGGCACCTATTTTTTGCGCATCACGCATAAAAAATACTAGTTTATCTAATGTGTGTGTGTGTGTGTGTTTTTTTTTTTTTTTGAATGCTATTGACTCTAATTTTATCTCATGTGATTTTGATTAAGCTAAAAATTATTTATTCCACTCTAACCCATTTCAATGTGAGCTAAAGATTATTTATTCCACTCTAACTCAATGTGGGTTAGCTCTGATTTGTAACTAGATACAAGCTAGTTTATAATGTGAATTAGTATCGGTGTTAATGCGAGTAAATTTTGATTTGTAACACTTGGTATAAGTATATAGTATTAATTTGCACTAGTAAAATTTTAATTACTACAAAGTATTTTTTGTATGTGTCATTCACTCTAAACATTTGAAAAGTTCTAAGATTTAGACATGATATTTGAATGATGTTAAATTTAATTTTCAAAATCACGACAAACTTGAACGTTGAAAATGATACTCATCATTGACGAAGACTGATGCAACTTTCTTGCATAAGTGTCGACACGTGTTATAAACGTAAAAAAATTATGAAACACCTTTGAAAAATCAATCGTTAGCGACTTTAAATAATTCAACGATCTAAATTCGTCGGTAACCGTGGTTATCGAGGCCAGAGACCCCATTTGCAACACATTTGGTCAGTTAATTAAAAACTCCATCCATGTGTAATAGTCTATGAGCCAAACATGAGAAGTAAATTGTACGACGAAGATCTTGTACAACAGATTCAACCAATAAGGTGCTGGTAAAAATAGAATTTGTAACTTTTTGGTACGAGAAC
This sequence comes from Ipomoea nil, assembly GCF_001879475.1. Taxonomy (NCBI): domain Eukaryota; kingdom Viridiplantae; phylum Streptophyta; class Magnoliopsida; order Solanales; family Convolvulaceae; genus Ipomoea; species Ipomoea nil. The sequence goes on along the minus strand of NW_017619627.1, from coordinate 83,726 downwards.
CATGCTCTACATGTTCTCAGCCACGTATTTCGGGATTTTATAAAAGGGGTAAATGCATGCTTAAACAATGTGGAGGGAGCTAAGGAATAACTTTGTTCACTTTTGCATTCCAAGTTACCATATGGGTCAAAGATAGCTCTCTAACGCCACAACAACCAAATGCTGCTTTGATGATTGCAGAGTATCCGATTTTGATGATTCCATTCTTCTTAGCTTTCCCTTTTGATTGCCTCTTTTCTTCTTTCCAATGACCCATACCCTCTTGATCTACATCTTGTCTGCTTATATTATCTTATTTAATTCATGATTGTACAACCTTTTACCTTGTCCACTAAGTAAAACCAACCCTCTTTGAATTCCCACTTAACCAACATTTTAATTTAAACCCTACATTCCAAATATTATACAACTTAAAGATGTACTTCAAATGACAATAACTTTAAATTTGAATAACCAATTTGGTAAATCTCAAATTTAATTTGAATTAAGCAAAACCAATTTGCTCATTAATCTTATAATTAAATATTTGCTAATAACACTATGTTTTGGCATAAAAAACAAAAAATATATATGTATTATTTATCGGTGTCCTTCAAACATTTGTTTAAAGTATATACATACATACATATGTTTTATATAATTTTACTTTTGATCATACGATAATATTAATGATTTCTGTTTTAGTTCATGATTTTCAACTTAACTATATTTAATTATTAATCTTTTAAAAAATGAACACGTTTGAAATTAAAGATTAAATATGATCAAATTATCAATTGAAGATGAACTTGAAATTGTTATTATAGTTATTCAATAATATTCCTAATATATTTTTGAAATAAAATAGTCTCAACCTACTGAAACACAAAGAACCAATAACGCCTCCACTGAGGCTTAAACTCGTAACTTTCCAAATGAAAGTCCAACCCGGGTACCATTAGACCATATAGTCTTGATAACTAATTGACCAATCTATTTCTTTAATAATTACATATTAATCTTTAATAGTTTAGTGTAAGGGCATGTTTGCTCTCGAGAGAAGGTACATTTTTTTCTTTGAGAAAGAGTTATACCCTAATCTTGAGGACCTCCTCTGCCTTAAGAGACTGTGTGGATAAGATTAATCATAAAATATGCTCCAACTAGTCTATAAATTCCACATGTTTGTACATCAGTGCTCATAACATATAACTAATTTCATACTCCATCTGTCTCATTTTATATATCTTGTTTATTATTTATTAGTCAAATCAATTTTTTTTCTTTGCTAAACTTAACATTATAAAAAATTAAATTAAAAATAATTTCAGCCAAATCTCGCAAACACATAAAATGATAAAATGAGACGTATGGAGTATTTTTTTTTTTATTTTAAATTTTAATTATCTATGAGAATGGAACCTTACATCATATCGCATGCACTTCTTTTATCAACTTATTTTGAGTTGGTATTTATTTTGTTGAATGAAATACGGAGGAATAGAATTATATATGGAGATGAATATATTGGGGAGAGTGAAGCTAGGGAGGTGATGATGATGATGATGAAGAGTGGAGAACTGGAGATCGAATGAGGCAAAAATTTTGGTTTAGAGTTCACGTGAAACAAGTTAAGGGGTATGTACGGGCAGCCACTGATTGAGGGTATGCCTGAGACTGTGACTGGGTGTTAGTATGTCATATATCCATCAATCTCATTTCCTTTCCTATCGTACTCATGATGGATTGGACTGCCTTAAACCACTACCGTTTACCCCCATAATAGCTCTCCTCATTCTCACGTTCAAAAGATATCAATATCTCATCTTCATTTCGTACGTGCATGGCGGACGTGTATGCATGCACTAGATGGTCGGAAAGAATGGCATTCTCGCCGGCGGCGTGAGTTGGGAGGGCGCAGAGAGAGAGATATAGAGAGAGAGAGGAGAGAGAAGATGGAGCAGAGAAACGACAGAAGTTTAGATGTAGTATTGGGTTTGAGACACTACTGGGCACCTCGTGATCGGAGACGGCAGATCCATGGAAGACTGTACCCCCTAGTCACGTGGGCTCTTTTGACTACCTCTTTGACCACTTCTCTCCTACATTTCCATATATTATTGGAGAGATAGATAGATGCAGCCTACATACACTGTGTCTTCGTCATTAGGGTATTTCAATTCAATTCTTCTTTAATAATTTTTTTTCTTTTTTTTTTTTTTTAAGCAAAGGGTTCCTGCATATACTTTATATTAAACATAAAATTTATTCAGTCCAATCTAACTACTTAGTAAGCTAGTTAACATGCAGAAAAATCTAGTTAATCAGCTGCTAGCTTTGATAATTTTTTTAATAAAAATATGCTATTGATCTTATTGATTTAAGGTGATCAACTATTAATAACTGGTTTAAGTATATATATATATAGACGCAGTATAGGGTATTTGTATAGAGATAAGAAAGGGCGGTCCACAAGTCTCAAGTTTGAATCTCTCTGCCTTTCTCTTTCTTGCTCGCTAAATTACACGATTCTGGACCCCTCTGTCTACCTCAACTGCTGCGAAGAATCAAAAACATTTCAAGAAACCAAAAAAGAAACGAAAATGACGCTGTCGTTTGGCGACAACCTGGACTACTGCAACTGCTGACTGTTATTTCGCCATTTTATGATCATATAAAGCTACCAGACAACTCCATCTCCTTCCTTCCTCATCACCTCTCAAAACCCCAGCCCTTTCATTCTAACAACGTTAAATTATCACCAACTCAGCTCCCTCCTCCAGCCTCCATTGATTAGAAGAGGGAATCAGGGATAGATATATAGATATATAGATGATGCAGCATAGGTGTAGTAGCAGCTGCGGCCATTGTTCTTTCTGCGGCGGCGGCGCCGCTTCTTCTGCGGCTTTCTCCATGTTCTTGTCGGCTATGCCGAATAGTAATCAAACCCAATGCTACAAAACTTCTGGGTTTCACAGTGAAGAAGATGAGAACGTATATTCCTTTGCGTCGGCTCCGGCGTCGTCTGTGGATTGTACTCTTTCTTTAGCGACTCCTTCCACTCGTCGCTTCAATGAGAATGAGAAACGCGGCGAACGGCGCATGTCCAACTTTTGCAGCTGGGATATTTTGCAGCCGTCCAAGCAACCGCCGCCCTCCTCCGTGGTCGTCCATAAATCCGCCGCCGACACCGTAGTCCCTCGCCGCTGCGCTAACTGCGATACCACCTCCACTCCCCTCTGGCGAAACGGCCCTCGCGGCCCTAAGGTATTTAATATATGTATGCAAGAATGGTACGGTATTATTCCGGCCATTTCTAACAATTTGTTTACTAATTTGCAGTCGCTTTGCAACGCGTGCGGAATTCGATTCAAGAAAGAGGAGAGGAGAGCGAGCGCGGCGGCGGCGGCGACAGCGACCTGCGCCGCCGCAGGCGGAGTAGGGATTGAGGCGCAACACATGATAAATACGTCATGGGTTCATCATCACCACCACCACACGCAAGCCCAGAAAATGGGTTACTACTCGTCAGCGGCGGCGTACGGGAACGAGTTCAGGTTCATCGACGACGACCATCGCGACTCCGATGCCGCCGGCGCCATTCCCTTCATCTCATGGCGTCTCAGCAACGTCGCCGACCGGTCCAGCCTCGTTCATGACTTCACCAGATGAAAAAGCAAAACCCCGTATCCAAAAAAAAAAATTAAAAAAATAAAAAAGAAGAAAGAAGAAAGAACGAACAATGTTCAAACTCCTGGAAAATCTATGGCGCATGAATTGATTCTATTTGTTCACTGTTACTTCTTTTAGTTTTGGTTCTTTTTGGACCGTTGTTCAGGGATGAAGTGAAAATGAGCTAATTCTATGATAGATCGAGCTTGGCATTGTCGCTTTACTTTTTCTCTTTTAGCAGTCAAGATCAAGTTAGATGCACTTCTTTAACTTTTCACTTTTATGACGTCTATATATTTGTCTGTGACATAATCTACCACCAATCCTAAATCTCTCCATCTTCATTTTTCCCTTTATTCTCCATCCCGGGTTCCACTGTCACTCGAAATAATATCTATCTAGTAAGTAAAGACGCAAGATCAAGCTTTGATAGTCACATTATAGTGCTACACTTAATGTGATGGACACCTTATATTGGTCACATACAGAACCAAAGTGTGGGCTAGAGATTTAGCTAGCACAATCGAATCGGATCCCTTTTACCTTCTGAAAAGGGATATTTGTACAAGCTAAGAACACTATGTATTCGAGAGGAAACTAATTCCTATGATTTCCTTATTATGAAAATTCTTATTAAGTAATTGACTATCTTACCAACTGGGTCCGTTCTAGTGTTCAACTCCAAGCCGATCAATTAGGCCTTAGTGCCCTATCCATCATTCTTCTTCCAAATACTGCTTATTAAACGTTAAGCCTGTCCGGGCATATGGTTTATTGAGAATAGGAGGTCTGAAATGTGGGGAGGTCTGAAATGTTTTGATTTCCGATGTGCAGATGAACGTTACGTTACTGATGGTTGATGATTGTATTATCCGTAGTTACGTTGTTCCAAAGTCGGTTTCATATGATTCTGGGCCAGATCAGAGGAATTAAATTCCCACTGACGCTTCAACAATGCTGATCAGTCTTTGATGTACTCTGTGTTTTTCATTGGGAGGGATAAGGTTTTCAGTAACGTTGCCACTGTTTAAGCTCACCATTCTTTCTTTTTCTGGTAACTTTTTGTTTTCCCTTTGTTTTTTGGTGCACAGCTGTCTCACCAGGAAGATAAAGTTCCAATCAAGCCTACACCAATAAATAGTTGATTCCTTGGTGGTAGATTGTATGTAAGAACACATGATCAAACTATGATGTGCACCGGACATTGGTCCTCCAACTTAATTATGGCGTTGCTGAGCCCGGCTTGAACGGACATAGCTCACTAGTTCAGTAAGAGAGAAGAAATTAAAGTTCGAACCTTAGCAGTCACAATGTAGGAATTATGTTTAAAGTGGACAGATTCCTTATGCGCACCGACATTTGGTATATATACTGAACCATTGAGTTACAGTGATTTACATCCTACCAAATGTTTTGTTGAGTCGGGGTATAAGAACCTTTGAGATTAAAGATTCAACCTTTTAGGAGAAGAATTGTTGAGCCGTGATTTACCTCTTCACTATTTTGTCAAGTCAAGATCTAACCCAAGAACCAATAAAATTTCGACTCCTATAGGCAAGATAAAGTTCAATCAAGGTTTTTTTTTTTTTTTTTTTAATAAAAAAAATTAATTAATTATGAAATATATTAATTAAATTTTAAAGAGGGGAAAAGATTTATAAAGCCCAATATTTATCATATATTTCCAGTTTAAGGGGCAAGGTTAGCCCATATTACGTGAAGCCTATTATTTGTATGGGCTGGGCGGGTAAGGTTTAGCAATTGGCCCAAGTGGGATGAATTGTGAGAAGCTGCTTTATTTTTTATGTTAGGCCATTTGAGGTTAATGTTGAAATGAGTTTTGGAGCTATTACATTGTTAGGATAAAGGTTTTTGTTTTGTTGTTCTTGAGTGCAAGTCCTTGCCGGTTGTAAAAAAGGTGAAGTATGCCTCCCATTTAAGAGACCATCTCATTATCATTTTCTCAAAACTATTATAACAGTTTTGAGGCGATACACAACATGTTTTTTAAGACACATTCATAAGGAATCTAATTCTTGCATAGGCTTAATGGCAATATAACATATCATGATTGCTCTAGAATAATAATAATCAAAATAGTATTAACTAATTCAATAATTTGGGACAGTTAGCAAGCGGACGATGTTGAAAAAAATAGCTTAAAATGACATAAAATGGCATTATAAGTGGCTATTTTGTGGTACAATTATTAGTGTGGTCCACTTCCGATTTGGGTCGGATTAAAGTGGATTTGGGTTCTTTGTAGTGAGACGAAAAAATTGATATATTGTACGCTCAAAATGGATAATGGGTGAATGAGAAATTGATTCTCAAAGTAGACCCATTTGAGTTGAAAAAATGAAGGTGAAAAAAAGAAGTTATTGCCCCACATTGGTTTGGGAAGTGGATTTGCACCACTATTATACAACAACAGTTTTAAGGTTTATTGAATTGTATAGTATAAAAATTCTTTCTCATGAGCAAAGGATGCAAATCAAATCCCAAATTGGCTATATCCAATTCTGAGGTGCACTAAATTCGGCAAATTATTGTATGTGAACCATAACAAAAACTACATTTTTAATATACTAAATGTACATTATTTTTGTACTGAATGTACATTATACAATATAATGTATACTCGGTACAAAAATAATGTACATTGTTTGTATTGAATGTACATTATATTACAGTATAAAAAATATGGTCCACACAATAATGATTGAAATCAATCATTGTGGCAATGGTTGGTTCGGCGTGTATACAATACGTGCTGATGGCTCGACCCAGGCAGAATCGGCCAGGCCAACCATCACATCGTGCTGGGTTGACGAGCTGTGATTCGGCCAGGCCAACCAACATGAGCATCATGGCAATGGTTCGGCATGTATACAACACGTGCTGATGGCTCAGCCCAGGCAGAATCGTCCGGGCAACCATCACCTCGTGCTGGGTTGACGAGTCGTGACTCAGCCAGGCCAACCAACACGAGTTGATGTCGTGGTTCGATTTGGTCAACCGGAGTCGTTGTCGGCTTAGGACGAATCGATGGTTCTGGCAGCGACCGTTCTAGTATTAAATTTCATCAGTTACGAAATTAATTCGGTCAGGCCAACCAACATGAGTTGATGTCATGGTTCGGTTCGGCCAACCATGATCCGGAAAATTGGCTAGCCTTGCGGGCTAAGTTATTTCCAACACAGAAGCTACTAGATTCAGCCAAGGCAGAATCAATCAACCTGGCAATGGTTCGGCGTGTATACAACACGTGTTGATGGCTCGGCCTAGGCAGAATCGTTCGGCCAACCATCACCTCGTGTTGGTTTGACGAGCTATGATTCGGCCAGGCCAACCAACACGAGTTGATGTCATGGTTCGGTTCAGCCAACCAGAGTCGTTGTCGGCTTATGACGAATCGATGGTTCTGGCAGCGACCGTTCTAGGATTAAATTTCATCAGTTATAGAATTAATTTTGAATTAATTTTGAATTAATTTTGAATTAAATCTAATTTTAAATTTCGATTTTAAATCTTAGGTAATGACCTGCTGTTTCAGGAGTTACAAGCTGATTTTATATCAGTTTTAAATACCATCCTAAATGTTATTCATTCCTTCAACCACTATATAAGTAGTGGTAAAGCAGAAGGTAGGCTTTTTGACCACCAAAAAAAAAACAAAAAAATCTCTCTCAAAATTTTGCTTCTACTCCTTACTAGCCTACTGTGTTCTTACTTTGCTCTAGTTCGTCAGGTTCTTTGTTTGGGTGCTAAAACAATTGAACCGTAGTACGTTTTATCCTAGAAAATCTAGGCTACAATGCTCCTAACACTTTTAAGAGGTAGCAAATAAGGTTTTAAGAAAAGAATGATTCGCTCAATTCGTGCTAACCACCTACACTGTACCCACCGTAACCATTCGTCCTTCCCAGTTTTTTCCATATAATAAAAATAATCCTTTTTTTGTAGGATTATTATTGGGTTTTTTCCGACCTTCTTTCCTACAGACGACTAATACAAAATTGAAGATTTGACTTATGTATGTATGTGTTACTTTAAAGTACGTACTTGACTAGCTAGACATTTCTTCTAATAAGAGTTAAACATTGCATGTCATAATTTGAATCAAATCCAAATTAATCCCCAAAGCGATAGAAATATCAAATGTCGTATAAAGAAATAACATTCACTTTGTAATATATTTTTATCGTTGAATAAAGTCCAAATTAGTCACTGAACGTATCTGAAAGTGTAATTAGATCACTTAATAAAAAAAAAAAAAATACAAAAATACAATTAGACCACTAAATACCCCAAATGCAAGTAATTTTACCATCTATTGCTTTCTTACGTGGATGGTGAGTTAGCATTTTAAATAATTTTAATAATAAATATTATATTTTTTTTTTTAAAAAAAAAAGATCAGGGTGGCTGGCTCTAACCGTAGACGAAGGAGGAGGGAGAATTGGGAATGGACATGTTTGGTTATTGGCAAATTCATCAAAATTTTGACAAATCTATCAACTTTGACATTTTGAGCTGCCTCAAACCGCTGAAAGCAACGAATTGCTCCAAACCTGAAATGCAACACGCTGCATTTAGCAGCCTGTTGGGTCAGCGTTTTGGGGAAGGAAAATGCCTTCCCAAAACACCCTCCAATATTATATAAAAAATATATTTATGTTATGTTTTGAAGCTTGATGCTTCTTTAAATATAGAAGCCTCAGGCTTCTCCTCTCTTACCCATCCGATGTGGGATGGGCAAGAGGTGAATTAATCTAAATGGGTGTTGAGCTCCCTTTTATAAGGGAGCCAACGCCCCTGTTTTTCTATTTCTTTCGATGTGGGATTAGTGGGATTCTAATCGCACATCTTCTTTGTTTTTTTTTTTTTTGTTTTTATTATTATTATTATTATTATTATTATTATTATTATTATTGTTATTATTATTATTGTTATTATTATTATTATATGTATACCCTTTTGGTCATTTTACATGTTAACCGTTAATTTTACCAAACATCATTTTACAAATCGCTGATACAATCCGCTGGTCAAACACGCTAACACAATCCGTTATTTGTTAACCGTTAATACAATCCGCTACCGCTAACCGTTGATTGCTAAACAAGTCCAATATATCAATGAACTTGCATCTGTAATCCCAATGACAAATGAATCCATAAGAACAACACTTGACACTGGTTGCAGAGTATGTCTTATATTCTTTAGCTTCGAAATCATGTATTCTTGACATTTTGAATCTTGGTGTTCCTTAATTATTACATATATTTCTACCTGTGTATTTTCATGGTTTCTGAATGTTGGTTGCATGCATCATATTTAGGTAGCAAGATGTGGAGCTTATTTGATGAAAATAAATAAAAAATAAAAAGGCTGGGTAGCAGCCGAGGGCGGCCCCGGCCCCTCGCCCTTTCCCCCTCCTCCAAGGAAGGGGGAAGGGGGAAGGGGGCCCGGTGTTTTTTTATTTTTTATTTTTATTTTTAAAGTTTATTATTAAAAATTATTTAAAATGTCATCTCACTATTCACGTAAGCAGGCAACCTGATAAAATAGATGATAACCTGCTATCAGGTAAAATTGTATACATTTAGAATGTTTAGTGGTCTAATTATATATATTTTTTTCATTTAGTGACCTATTTGACCAATTTAGACCTTATTCCTTTTATCACTTATGTAAAAAAATTTCAATAGGGTGTTATACAGTTTTGGGCTTCTCGTAAACACAAGAATATTTCATGCAAGGAGAAAGGCATGTTTTGGGGCTGTTCCCTACGTAGTTTTACGCTGTGTTTAACAGTGCCCATATTGCTGGTCTTCTATATAGGCAAATTTTTATAAGGAATGGTCCAAACAGTAAAAAGTACATTTTTAATATACTAAAAATATATTATTTGTGTACTGAACATACATTATATAAAATAATGTATTTTCAGTACTCAAATAATGTATTTTATCTGAGTACAAGATATATTTTTAATATATTAAAAATACATTATTTGTGTTTTAAATGTATATTATTTGATAGTATACAAAATAATGTACTTTCAGTACTTAAATAATATACTTTATATACACAAATAATGTACTTTTTATTTGTAGTCCATACAATAACGACTCCTCTATATACGATATCACAAATTAAATTATATATATATCGTAAATTAGGATTTCCTTTGTGCATTGTAAACCCGATTCACATAATGTACTTACAATTAATATATTAATTAATATATTATGTTATGTATCTAAAGTTAACAAATTATATACATGTAAATAAAATAAACTAAAAATATATAATATATATGTTATCTATAAAATATACATAATGTAATATATTAACTGAAATTACATAATCTTACCCCAAAAGGTTGAATTTTCAACCCTAAAGGTTCCCCACACTCCGACCCGATAGAGCATGTGGGAGGATGTAATATATTAACTGAAATTACATAATCTAGATATACGCAATCGTTATGCCCTGGACCCGTGTCCAGCATGCATGCTGGACACAGGTAACAGTGCCGTTAGGCAATGTTATCTTCTTTCTTTCTTTCATTTTTTTTTTTTTTTTTTAAATTTCATATTCGTTATAGGAGTATATTTTCATAATTTTATTACTATATGTTCATAATTTTAAATTCATAATGTCAGAGCTCTATGTTCATAATTCAATAACTGTACATTCATACTTCCATAACTGTACATTCATAATTCAATAACTGTAACTTCATAATTTTCGAAGCTCTATGTTCACAATTTTAGAGCTTTATGTTCATAATTTTATCACTATATGTTCATATTGTAAGTTTATAATGTCAGAGCTTTGTGTTCATAATTCCATAACAGTATATTCATAATTGCATAACTGTACATTCATAATTGCATAACTGTACATTCATAATTCCGTAACTGTACATTCATAATTCAATAACTGTAAAATCATAATTTTCGAAGCTCCATGTTCACAATTTTAGAGCTCTATGTTCATAATTTTATCACTATATGTTCATAATTGTAAGTTAATAATGTCAGAATTCTGTATTTATAATTTTATAACTTACATTCATAATGTCATAACTGTATATTCATAATGCCATAACTGTACATTCATAATGGCCCAAACGAATAACGCCGTTAACGGCGAGACAAAATCAATTTTTTTTTTAACTGGAATGACGCGTTTTTCTTAAAAACGATATCGTTTTGGACTCGTGTCCACAATGCATTGTGGACACGGGCCCAGGGCACATGTAGACCCCCAATCGTTATGCTGTGCATCCGTATGCACCATGCATGGTGCATACGGATGCCAAAACGACGTCGTTTTATTAAAAAACGCGCTCTCCCCTTTAAAAAAAATTCAGGTTCGATTCCCAGCAACAACATTATATTGTTCATTCATTATGGAATTATAGTTCATTGATTATGGAATTATAGTTCATCGATTATGGAATTGTAGTTCATCGATTTTGAAATTTTAGTTTATAGATTATGGAATTTTAGTTCATTCATTCTGAAATTTTTAGTTCATAGATTAGATTATGGAATTATAGTTCATCGATTATGGAATTATAGTTCATATGTTGTTGCTGGGAATCGAACCTGTTTTTTTTTTTAAGAGGAAACGCGCGTTTTATTAAAACGATGTCGTTTTTGCATCCGTATGCATCATGCATGGTGCATACGGATGCACAGCATAATTTGCCGTAGACCCCCTATTCCGCGATATAATGATCGACCTGATACCGGCCCGGATACTCCACGGTATTGTGTGCAAGTGCAAAGGCCCGCTAAATTCTCGTGCTAACAAATCAAAGACACTAGTGTGGAACTTGGTCAAACTTGTTACTTATGAACCATTAAATCATTAATATTGAATGAAATAAGTGTTGGAAGACCAATTATGACTAATCGAACTAGTTGTTATAGAATAAGTTAATGTATGTATAAATTCTCACTACACCATCACCATTCCACCATTATTTCACCATAAAGGCTCATAACTTACCATGAACTAATGTAGGCACATTAAGAGTGTGTTTGGAAACTCGAAAAATGACTTTTGAAAAATATTTTTCAGATTTTCAGTGTTTGGCAAGAGATGAGAAAATGAAGTCAATGGAAAATAGGTATGTTTTGGGGGAAAATGATCCCAAGGGGTGCACATGCAAAATTTTTTGGGCTTAATTTTTGACGGGCTTTTGCATGTTGGCCCACCAAGTCCATGGATTAGGGTCCATGCAACCATAGCCCGCCCCATGCGGGTTGATGGGCCTCGTGGCCCAGTCCACGAACTTTTTTTTTTTTTTTTTAACTCAAAATTTAAAAAAAAAAAAGTAAAATCTACAAATAATATTTATTTTTCGTATTTAAAAATTAAAAAAAAATTACATTTCTTAAAACTGTGTAGTTTATATATATATATATATATATATATATATATATATATATATATATATATATCAAAAGAGAATTATTCACAAAATAATTTTATCAAAAGTATCAAATAATTAAAATTTTGAATTATTCAATTCTTTTCATTTTCAGGCTCATTTTCTGGAAAATGAATCAAACATACAAAGACAGTTTTCGATTGTGTAGCCAAACACCAGAAAGGAAAATATTTTTTAGAAAATGACTCATTTTCCAGAAGTTATTTTCCTACTTCCAAACGGAGCCTAAATCTTTATGACTCAATACTCATTATTTATGAATTGTTCATATACTTGTTTCTTGCCATTCCTCCGTTCATAGGACCCCTACATCCTGGTCTGACACGGTATTGGAGAGATAAATCAAGATAACTTAATAACTCATTAAACGGGGGACCACACCCACATATTGAGTGCAACTCCCACAATTCAGCTCCTAGAGTTCATACTTTTTTTTCTTTTTCTTTTTCTAATCATCACTAAAGTTAATTCTTCATAATACGACTTGAACTACGAACCGGGCCGGCCCTATCATTTTATAGGCCCAGGGCGTAGCAACAAAAATGTGCCCTATATTAAATTAATATATATTCTTATAACTAAAATTTAAATTAAGTAAGAGAAAAAAAATATTAATGTCAAATAACTTGAAATAATATTCACAAATTTTTAACAATTATACATACACATGATAACAATTCTAGATGTTTTCCTAAATCCAAAATAATCAATAATAACTGCATCAATGCTTTCGTAAATAAAGAATTATAGTTTATAAAAATAAATAAATAATTTAAAACCAAATGAGCTTATAGAGTATCACATCTATCAATATAATAAAGCAGTAACTTTCTACCAAAAATAGTTTCCCGCTATACTGCGTCGTTTTAAGCATTTAGTTATATGTGTCGAATTAATTGTGTCCACATGACTTTTGGGTTTCCAATGTGCATTATCCGGCTACTATGTTCGGATACCAAGTAAAATAGATAGACTTCTACTAATTGAAGAGTTCTAATGATAACATAAACCTAAATAAGTAAATATAAATTGATTTACATATATACACCTACAGACATACAGATAAACACATACATATTTTACATCTGTATATATAGCATTAAATGCTTCGAAATAATTAGCTATTGATTGCGCTCTTGAAAAGTGAAAGGTTTCCAGCAGCTTCATGCTTCCAAGATAATATTCAAATTTCGAAATCTAATTTTACAGTCTATATAAACCTTTGTTGATATACATCTCCATTCCCCATTTGTCCATCTCTTCAGTTCGAAGTACCTGATCTGCAGTACATTTTTGTTAAAGCCTCTAGATATTGAAGAAGAGTAATACGAGTGAGTTGTGTTAGAGTTTATGAAACACCTGAAAGTAGGGGCTCTACACAAATCAAGTGTAGAGAATGTTTGGTATGCTATGAACAGGTAAACTCATTTTGTATAATTTTTGCTCACTGTTTAACGTTCTGTCTTCATTAGACTAATATTTGATGCTATGATGCTACTAAACTGTATTTGAGTGCCTCTTATCAGGAAGTTGATGATTTAAGGTCAAAGTGTATAGAATTTCTTTTTTATCTGCAGTATATATTAGCTACACTATTCAATATGGTTTCAGACTAAAGTATGGTACAGTATACACACTTAACATTTTGTATTTTATTTATAGTAGGTAAATCTGAATTTCATATTATTTGTTTATGTAGGATAACTGCTGTTCATAGTCCGTTAAGAAGTATCAGTACTGCAACAGTTATTGAATGGTCTAGATGGTATTTTTAATTTTTTTTTTAAATTTTGGTTGCAGTTTGGAGACTACTGGGAGGACTGTAAGATTGTTGGTATTAAATCTAACATATATGACTGGTACTATGACTCTTGCAAGTCTCAAGGATGTAACAAAGAACTGGATTTTAAAGATTGAATGTATTTGTGCAAAAAATGTAGTAGAAATTGACTTGAGGATGCTTTAAGATTTAGGGTCAAAGTTTTGTGTCATTGGATGTTAATGGTAATGCAAATTTGTTACTTTGGGATCATTAATGTGTTGAGCTTTTAGGTATGAAAGACGAAGAGCTCAAATCTACTCAGCAAAAGGTTAGTACAGTGCTATTTTTCACTATATCTTAATTGATCTATACCTCTATACACAGATTGTATCTGTACTGTTAACTAAATTTTTTCTCATTTTTTAGGTTGTTAGAAAAATCCCCATAGAGCTTGAAAGTTTGGTAGGTAATTGAATGTTATTTAAAATTGCTGTGATGAAGGATCAATTTTTCAATCTACTTAATGCTTTTACTGTAATGCAAATTAAGATTGACTCATCTCTATTTGATGTTTTCTGCCCTGGACTTCTTGATAGTAAGGATAAAGATTTGACTTCAAAGTTGGAACTTAAAAGATGGTGATGTGGTGAGTTAAGTATTCAGTTTTGATAAAAATGTTTTATGTATATATCATTAAGATTGCATTTTCTAACTCATTTTATGTTACCTATGTAGTGATTTTTTTTCTGACCATGAGGCATAGAGCCCCATTTTGAATGCTGATCAAGAAAGGAATGTTAAAGGAACCGAAAGTGATGCAGTTAAGAGATGCCTACTAGATTAATTTTCCAGTACAAAGTTCCAAATAGAAGAAACAAGCTACTGTCAGTTGAATAAATTACTGATAAAGATGAAGTTCCTGTGGCTGAATCAACAATTTGATAACCGTTTTTGTTTATCTGTGTTTCTTTGGAGGACAGTGCTTCTACATTGTTTTAGACTGTTTGCTTTATTTCTACATGTTTGGGACTGTTTTAAACTTAACTTCTAAGTTGCTATTTTCTGTTTTATTTAGGTTGGATTTCATATTTTATATTATCTGTTCTATTTTATTCTTTGTTGGAAATCATTGAATGGTAGAAGACAATCACAAGTGAAGACCTGTAGAAGTTTTTTTTTTTTTTTTTTTTTTTTTTTTTTTTTTTTAAATAATGATGTATATCATCCAATATAGATTGTATTTAGGAATAGATTTGAGTAACACACTTATATAATAATCTAATAAAAACAAAAGTTACATAACAAAGGTCCCAAAACACTATAATGTTAATAATGTTTAAGAACACTTACTTGACATTTCAAGGTGCCAAAGCATTTAAGCATCCTTCCTATAATCGTTGTAGTCATATACTTAACATGACACAACATTGGTACTTGAAAATATACTGTTACAAAACATTATAAAAAATAAATAATTAAAAACAATTTAAGCCATAGCATTAGAAAACATCCTAACTTAATCAGTCTAAATTAAATAAACAAATTAAAATGAAATTCTACCGGGAAATGTAATATTCAAAAAAGTTAAGAGTAACACAATTCATCATTATTATGAAAGGCATTAATTTAAAGCATCATATATATAATTCAACTATATATTGAAAAAATCATACACATAGTTAAATATTGCAGAGCTAAAAGAAAAAAATTAACTATACTAAATTAGACAATAAATTCATATACTACTTGAATACAATGTTCAGCTTAATAATCACATGGGACTATGATTATAAAAATGGTATATCAACAGCTTAAAAAATCAATACAAATAACAACTAAATCATATTAAGATGACAGTAAACACCAAACAAATCATATTAAGCTTTTAATTTTAGTAGGCTGTCATAAATAGTCATGAGCCTACTTCAACAAATCTAATATTTAAGCTAAGTCATAATCTTTTAACACCAAGTCATAAGCTTTTAATTTAAGCTAATATTTCCCAGGAAGAATTAACTATAACAACAGCTAATTAATAATAGCAATTCTAAATGCCAAGCTATAAAAGGAACAACTACTCAAACAGTTCTAATCAAATAGCAGCAATAATCAACTCAAAGTATGCTATACTTCAACAGTTCAAGAAATAAAGAAATTGACAAGATCGTGTGTTATAGGAAGCAATCAGAAATTTCAAATGAAAACAAAGCTAAATACAACTTTACTTTTATTTTCTTTTTTACATCTATCAGTAGACATCATATGAATACGAAATCTACTTATTGAACAAATCACGCAAAAAATACTTAGCTTTCTTCAAATGCCTCTTTGAAGCTACTCATTCTGCAAAAAGTAAAAACAAAGCCAAAAAGAAACAGTTAGAAACATTTGTGGGTAAAGAGAATAAAGAAAAAATTCATAGATCTACAACAATCAAGAAAAATAATCCCCATCCAAGTACGCCACCGTGAAATAAATTAGGCTACCAACGCATGCATTTCTAAATTTAAAGAAAAAAAAAATCATAGAGAGACGATTAAGTGAACCTACTGCTCATATCGTTTAATCTATTCAAAAGATTATGTCTTTCTTAGACTTAAAATTGAAAAAATTCATAAAGATAATCTACAAATGCTTGGCTAAATTAAACGAATTAGATAGATTTGATAGATGGGTTATACTTACAATGATTATTATCCCAACATTCGTCTTCACTATTAGCTTAGATTTACGATAGTATGGTTGCCAGATTTGTGATGCTTTGAGAGTGGTTGCATAAAAAATCTGGTAAGAGAGAGAGAGAGAGAGAGACGGTGAGGATGAGAGATGAGTAGAAGAGGATGTGATAAACTTCCAGATCCGGGTGAGGATGAGAGATGAGTAGAAGAGGATGTGATAAATTTTCAGATCCTTCATCTGATTTTTATTATATATATATATATATGTATATATATATGTATATATATATATATATATATATATATATATATATATATATATATATATATCATAGGCACGTATATATAGATTTTTCTATATATTTTATATCATAGGTACACTAGATTGCCTTTGAAGTTTAACATAAGACAATTTCATAAATAAGAGTCATGATAAACATTGTTGAAGGTTGGATTGCTAATAAAAGAAATCAGTATTTGTTCATGGTCAGTTATATGTGACTGCATAAAAAATAAGTAATCCATACGACCTAAAAAATATTACTTTGTTGTGAATCATTAAATAATTATACTTCTACTACTATTGTAGTTTACAAATAAGTTTTTAATAATTTGTAATTTAATCTTTCTTTCAATAATATTTCATTTTTTTTTTTTTACAACAACAATTTATTTTTATTAAAATTGTATTTACCCCGTGCATTAGACTCAATAAAAGTTGGGTTCTATTTCTAATCTACTATAAAATATGTATTATAGTAAATTATATCTTGGTTTGGTGATAGCCCTTTCGTAGTATCTTGATTTTTTTTTTTTTTTTTTTTTTTTAGGAATCAAGCTATGTGAGTGCAGTTGAAGAGACCTAAAGAATATTAAAAAAAAAAAAAAAGGACAAGCTGTGCATCAAATTAGACCAAAACAATGAAGAAATCAAGATTTATCAGATAAAAGAACAATCTTGGTTCAACAAGAACAGGACAGTTAATAACATGAGATGTACTTAGACTCGACAAACTGAATTCTAAGTCCAAAGTTCACAGTACAAGAACTATGAAGCTTTTAGTTGATGTGGAACTTAACTTTGTAAGTAAAAGTTAAGTGAGGAGCATGTAGATTGTACTAGATTGTAGATATCTCAAGCTATGGTTAATCAATTGATAAAACTAATTATATCAAACTGCTCTAAGTATGAATTAAACTTACATGCCATTTCAGTGGTATGTCAGTCTTATTGATTAACCACCATACAACACTACTTAAAACACAAAACAA
Organism: Ipomoea nil; assembly: GCF_001879475.1. Lineage (NCBI taxonomy): Eukaryota > Viridiplantae > Streptophyta > Magnoliopsida > Solanales > Convolvulaceae > Ipomoea > Ipomoea nil. Next base: position 65,887 of record NW_017619627.1, on the reverse strand, counting down.
AAGTTAACACTAAATTAAATTTTCAGAATTGCAATTTAAACAGTCAGAAAAAAAAAAAAAACTTTGTGATTCAAAATTATAGTAAAAGAAGTAAATTAACTCTAATTTAATTAGTAGTAACTCAATTTAAAGCATAAAGATGAAAACTTGGTGGTGGGGTGTGTAAGAATTCCTGTGATGGTTGTTTCCTGCCATAGTTCATTCAAAACCATAATTATGCTCCAGTGGAGAAAGCAAAATACTAAGTACAAACCACCAAAGTTTAAAAAATAGGGAAAAAATGTGATTCAAAAGGCATAGTAAAATAATGATATTATATCCAAAAAAATAAATGTGATTCAAAAGGCATAGTAAAATAATGATTTAAGGAACGGAGTCATTTAAACCCTTTTGTTAAATAGAAAGTCTACTTTAAAAAAAAAAATCAAACCACCAAAATCAAAGTATTTTGGTGGATTAATGATTGCAGATAATGGAGACAATTCATCATTAACAAATATTGCAACTGAACTCTCACAATATGATAGTTCTAACATTTCTAGAAGATACTCGGTTAGAGGTTATTCTACAAAAATAATACACCAATGAAGGTATTTTGTTTTTTTATTTTTTTTTTTGTATTTTGTTTTTGTTTTTGTCTATTATATAATTTGTCTAAATTATATAAATTATGTAATGATTCACTTATAATTTCAATTAATATCAATTATTATTTACAGTTAATGAAGGTACTTTTAGTATACCCTTTAGTAGCCGTAACCACTACTGGAAATTATGAAATTTCCGACCACCTGAAAGTGATCTTAAATTAAGTTGATACCAAAAAGTTCAAAAAGTGGTCGGAAATAGCAACAAAGGTTTTTCCGGATACCAAAAGTGGTCGGAACAAGACTTTCGACTTGATTTAAGATCACTTTCAGGTGGTCGGAAATTCCATAATTTCCAGTAGTGAACAAGTCACAAACTAAAGGCTCAAACAATTTCAAGCATTTTAGATTACAAGATTTAAAGAGCGCAATATCAACAGGATAGAAGTGATTACCGGGTAACTTTCTATACTCATATTTGATTTGTGGTGAAAATGTACCAATTGTAAGTACAACTAAAAATGTTATGTACAAAGAAATTTTTAGTAATGTGTAATAAAATTGTAATTTTTATCGTTTCAAAATTTTTAGATTTTCATATATTATATTCTCTTCTTATTACCCTAAAAAAAATAAATTATCTTCTTATTATATTATACATATTCTATATATTATATATATGGCCGTGCCAGGGGATCAACGATTGGGTATCTGCCAGGGGAACCTACAAATACAACCACTTTGTTGTTCATGGGGCGGGTTTGGGTTAATAAATTGCTTTGGTTATTTAGGCCTATCCTGAAACCAACTAATATATTATCATTGTTGGGCTAATTATGTTTAAATCTCATATTAATTTATAATTTGTTATATTTATGTGAAGAATAAATATTTTCAAGACATATTGTAAAATATTTTTATTTTATCAACATATCTATCATAAAATTTCATAATAATGGATTGCTTTAAGTTTTTGGGTTTTCTTTTTTTACGAAAGAAATATCAAATTATGTAATTACTGAATAAATTAAATTTTTGGTTTATATATTATTTTATTTTGGGTTTGCAGAAAATGTTGCAAATTCAACGGTCGCAAAAAATAATAATGCTATTGGGAAAGAAAATCAAACTAATTCATCTACGGGATGCATGCCAATGTTATCTTTTACTTTTTGTAACATTGTATATTATTTGCAGTTAAACACGACTCTTTGAGTATACATCTAAGTAGCCATAACATGGAATATATGACAAGCCAAAATAAATGTAGAAAGTTTGTATTAGGAAATATTGATCACTCATTGGGATTGTGCAATGGTACAAGGATGATCATTTCAAAGTTTGGCTGATCATGTTTTAGAAGCTCAAATACTGTGCGGATCAAGTGCTGGTACAAATGTATTAATTTCAAGGATGTCCTAAACACCTTCTGATCCAAGATTGCTTTTAAGTTCCAAATAAAACAATTTCCCCTAATGTTGTCATATGCCATGACAATAAATAAAAGCTAGGGTCAAACACTATCCAACGTGTGTTTGTTTTTGAAGAAGCCGGTATTTAATCATTGTCAAATGTATGTAGTAGTGTGAGTTAGTAATTCTAAGGGATTAAAAGTACTTATTTGTGAAGAAAATGTACAATCTAAAAATACGACTACAAATGTTGTATATAAAGAAGTATTCAATAATGTCTAATAAAATTCAAATTTTGTGTTATTTTTTTAAATTATAATACTATATATTCTATTAATTATATTTATGGCCGTGCATCGCACGGGTGCAAATACTAGTTATTATTATTATAATAAATAATAAAGTAATTTTTAATAAAAATTTATATAAAAAAAAAACTTGCAAATAAGAGCATAGCATAAAATCATAATTATTGAAAGTAATAAATCAAAAAATTCCAAACGTTATAAAAGATATTCATAATAAAATATGAAACATCATTAATTGGTAAAATAGTTCGAATAAAAAATACATAATAAATCACACATCTTCTATATTTATATACATATTTATAAATACTTTTTCTTTTAGTTAGATCAATTTCAAATTTTTTCTATATTAATTTGAATACGATAATGCACAATAGGACTTTTAAACTACATTGACTAGATAATTCATTAAAAAAAAATTAAACTATATTTTAAAATATTTTTCATAACTAAATCAAAAAATAATTATATATACATAATTCATTATAAAGTTCATAAAATAACACATATTTTTAAATATAAGTAGTAAATTACTCTAATAAAAATAGATTCAAAATTTAATATGAATCACAAATCAATCTAGCTATATTATAAATCTCATTATAATTAAAGAAATGTAAAAAAAATTCACAAAGTTACAAATTAAATTTAAAAAATAAAAATTAGAAATATAAATAGAGTAGAGAGGAATACATACATAACTCATTATAAAGTTCACAATATAACACATATTTTAAATATAAGTAGTAAATTACTCAAACAAAAATAGATTCAAAATTTGATATGAATCACAAACCAATCTATATTTTAAATCTCACTACAATTATAGAAAGATAAAAAAAAAAATCACAAAGTTATAAATTAAATTTTAAAAAAATGCATATTAAAAATAGGGGAAATAACACTTTTTCCCTCTGAGTTATATACTTATAGAACTTTTCCCACCTGAATTATTCAAATGACTATTTTTTCCCCTGAAATGTTAAATGAACATATTTACCCTTAAAATAATTATTTCATTTATTTTTTCTTCTCCAACAAATTATGACCACAATTTGGTTCAAACCAAACATACATTATAGCAACCAAACTGAAATATTTCAATTATAATTTAGAATCGAAACTCGATATTTAGAGTTTATTAAAATTACAAACCAGAACGGCCGGTTCATGTTTCAAACTGAAAAAATAAAATACATTTATTGTTGAATTTAGACTATTTTAAAATAAAAATTTAAAATAAAGACGGTTCAAAATCGGGAACTGGATCCAGAACCAGCGGTTCACGGTTCAGGATCCATTTTTTTCGATCCATAAGTTTAATAAATTGAAATTCAAATATTGGATTCTGGATCTGAATCATAATAACCGAAAACTTTTAATTCGATTGTTATAGTGTCCGGTTCAGTTAGAACCGAACCGTGGTCATTCCTACTTATACGCAATAATTTGTTAGAGAAGGAAAATAAATATAATGTTTACTTTAAGGATAGAAATGTCAATTTAATATATTAGAGGGGGAGGGGGAAGGGGCGAGAAACCGTCACTTTTATAATAATTGAGGGAGATAATGTGCTTACATGAATAATTTAAGGAGAAAAACTAGTAGGGGTGGGCACTTCGGTTCGGTTTATCCGAACCGAACTGAACCGAACTAGTAATAAAAAACCGAATGGTTCGGAATTTTGTAACCCGAACGGTTTAGTACCGAACTGAAACCGAAACCGAACGATTTGGCAAAAACCGAACCGAACAGAATGCTATATAATTTTTTTAATAAATAATAATAATAATAATAATAATAATAATAATAATAATAAAAGAAGCAAATCCAAGTTCCTTGAGGCCTGCTCCGCCGTTCAGTTCTCATTCTTACTGGTACCGAACCTTAAATTTTTTATTTGATTTCTTTATAGCTTATTTTCTACATTGCACTTTTGTTGTTTGTCGCAATTGTTCTTTACCTCACAATTATATATAACTTGAGTTATATTTACAATATTCAGTATTTTCCTTAGTTTCATGTTTTTCTATAAATTTAATGTGCTTCACAGTCATTCTAATTTTGATTTTCAGTGCACTATAATTATTTTCTAGTACTAGAATATATTTCGAGTGCACTAGTAATGACAGATTGTGTTAAAAAATTAACTATATAGTAATTGACACTTGTTCTTTTAATATCAACTATACAGATAGATGATTATTCATCTTATCATAAAAATATTCCAACTGAACCAACTGAAGAGTCGGTTGTGCAAAAACGTTAACTGATGTTTGGTAATTAGTACTTAGTATTGTGTTTGAACTTTGGATTGCTATTTTGTTATATAATGTTTAGAGTTTGAATTTGGATTATGTGAAATGTATTGTTTGGTAGTATGTTCGAAAAATTAGGAAATGTTGAAATTTGGGGATCTTAAACCGAACCGAACACAATACTTTATTGAACTGAACACAATAATAATAATAATAATAATAATAATAATAATAATAATAATAATAATAATAATAATAATAATAATAATAATAATAATATATTGAAAATTAAATATTTTTTTTTTTAAAAAAAAGCTTGTGGTCAAGCTTTAAGTTTTATTATTATTGATAATAATACTTTATTGAAAATTAAATATTTTAAAAATTTAAAAAAAAAAACTTGCGGTCAAGCTTTAAAATTTTTAAATAATAATAATAATATTATTATTAAAAAATTAAAATATTTTTAAAAACTTGGCTATCAATTGTTATGGCGGCCAAAACTTTTCTTTTTTAAAATGTAACATTTTATTTTTAATAAATTATTATTATGTGATCGAATTGAGCATCCATGTCATCAAAACATATTGATGTGGCATTCTAATCACCTTTAGCTTAGAGGTTACCTACATAACATGTTAAATGTGGTTAAGTACATTTTTTTCTAAATTTAAATGTAATTAGAATTTTTTTTTCCTAATTTGAACACGTAATTGCACTTTTATGAATAATTTAATAACTTATTTGACCCTTATCCTAAACATTTAGTATCATAATTAAGAAACACACTTTTTATTTAGTAGTGCATTAATTGTACTATTGGGTGAATATTGGTGAGTGCAAATTTTGATGGGCACAGAGATCAAAGCTGATTGGCGACGATTACATTATTTCTGTGACTCAATCATATACCAAATGCCAATTCAAACTTGGCATACATCCATGTAAAGAATAAAGCTAAGGCAAGCAAATCCCAGGCCAGGCGTATGCTAAGTTGCTAACAGTAACAGGCCGGGGAAAACATATATATATATATATATATATATATATATATATATATATATATATATATATATATATATATATTCCACCATTATATTGCTTGTAATTCGATCTGCAAAAAAACAACATTGAAGTCACGTACGTTGTAACACGTAGAGGAAAACGTGGGATTAGTGTAGAAACATGTCGAGAGAATTGGACCACTTGTGGGCGGACCAACCCCAAAACTGTAGGGATAGGAATAGTTGTTGTACAGTAGGTGTGGTGCTGGTTACACAAGGGAAGGGTTATTATTATTATTTTTAAATTTTGTTGGAATCCAGTTAATTGTGATGCTGACTCCACCACCTTTTGTATATATACCATCATCATAATTTGGCATAACAAATTAACAAGCGTGCAGATGTTGATGTGACTTGTCGATCATCTTTACCTGTTTTAACCTTGGCCGGAGCATGCCTAACAACAATTTTTTTAAGATTTTTTTTTTTTTTTTGGTAGAGGATGAAATGTTTTATGATTTAGTGAAACCCATTGAAAAAATAAATACGGGTTACATATGGTATTCAATTGTACACCAAATTGCAATTAGGCTATCGAATTAAAAAATATATATATAAATGGATCCCTTAACAATACAAACTAATGTAATTCAATCTAAAATGACACGTTTACTTGAAATTATGCTGATGTGACGGTTACCAATTTTTAAAATATTTTTTAAAAAATAATTAATTAAAATAAATAATATATATATATATATATATATATATATATATATATATATATATATATAAAGAATTCGTCTTCGGCCAACTTCGTCTCCAACCATGGAAACAAAGGGACTTTCGCACCTTCGTCTTTATCTCCGACCATGGAGACGAAGGGGTGAAAGTCCCATTCGTCTTCATGGTCAAGGAGACGAAGGTCATCTCCATGGCCAAGGAGACGAAGAGACCTTCGTCTCCTAGCCATGGAGCCGAAGGTTTTCTTCTCCGATCATGGAGACGACGACCGTTCTTTATTTTATTTTATTTTAATTAATTATTTTATTTAAAATTATTTTAAAAAATTATGTTTAAAATTGATAACTGTCATGTCAGCATACTTTCAAATAAATATGTCATTTTGGGTTGAATTGCATGAGCTTGTGCTGTTCAGGGACCCAATTACATTTTTTTGAGTTCGATGGCCTAATTGCAATTTAGTGTGCAGTTAAGTGGCCTATTTGACACTTATTCCTTGAAAAAATAATAACAATAAAAAAGTAAGATTGGTGCCCGTATTACGCACCAACAACGCTCACTTATTGTGTAGATTATATTGTGTAGTTTCCTAATTGGAAAACCAGTTTAAGTTGTGCATAGTTAATTTAACCGGTTCAATACAAGAAAATAGACAACTTTTATTGCAGGTTGAATTTAAAATTTTGTAATTATCAAATGAATTGTCCAATTAACTTGACTAAGAATTACCTCATGTGCCAAAGACCTTGTGATCGAGTGACATAACTGTGACCCCTCAAATGAGAAGTCTCAGGTTTGAACCTAAGTGTAATATTAACAAATACTACATTGTAATAGAGTTAACAATATTCAAAAAAAAAAAAAAGAATTACCTCATGTTAAGTCAATTTTTATTTATTACCATCCTGACCTTACCTCTTAGTTTATATTTATTTCGGAGTAAACATTTATAGTTATCAATTAATTAATGAATTTATCATATACGTTAATATAAAAGTAAAATATTAATTGTCACAAAAAAAGTAAAATATTAATTACACACCCAAGAATGATATATTTTCACTATATCAAGTTGATGGGAAAGGAGCTAAATTTAAAAGGATTAGATAGTCGCCAACGAGACGGTGTGTTTTTTTAAAAAAAATATCGTTGTTGATGGGGTACAAGAAAAATTAAAAATAATTTAAGAGAAAAATAAATAAAAACACTTATAGTATAAAACTAAACAATTAAGCTAACAACCTTTGTTGTCTAGCACCTTATGCTCGGATGACACCTATGTAACTCCCCTTGAGGGAAGGTCAAAAGAACGATACCTCTGTAGCTTCCCTTGAGGGAAGATCGCAAGATCAAATCACGGTGGTGAGATATTAATTCTTTGGGTTGCAATAATAATTAGAGAAAGTATAAAACAGATATTACTTTGTAATAGAGGCAATAGTATTTTATTTGAAAAAAAAAAAAGCTAACAGCCTTTGTTGAGTGATCCATTTCTAAAAATATTTAATTCTAAGAGAAAAAGTATGAAAGCTAGGGAGAGTGCCACGTTTATCAATCCATTGCAGCATTTTTCTTACTTATCATGCGCAACGACAACTGGATATGAGCTTTTTGCTTTAATTTATTATTTCAATATATGTAATTGAACCCTAATTTGGGACTAGTTTAAACCGTTATTAACTACTCGTAATTTGTTCCCACAATGACAGGTACAAACATCTTAGCTCCTTCGATTAAACAATGATGTTGATTGTTGAGTCAACGATTATACAATTCATATAATATACAAATAATTAACGCATAAGCTAACTATTAATTTAAACCAAACAAACATTTCGATTTAGTAGCTCTCATCAGTTAAACAATTTTAAAAAATCAGAGGGTGGAGAAATATATACATGCACATAAGGCAGGAGAACTATAAGTGGGAATGGTGTCTAACTCTAAGCATAGAAGTATATAGTTCAAGACTCCGCCCCAAATCGTGCACAAAATATTTTCAATGTAATTTAAACCGTGCATCTTATTATATAAAAATTATATATAATTAGAAGTAAAGACACAATTTTATTTTCTGATAATTACGTAACAATTCATGCACGTTACATTTCGATGACGAGATATTGAATTGATCCTCTAAGTTTTCACATCACATATATGCACTATGCAATGCAAAATACAGCATACATCTAGAAGTGTACTAAAAAAGCATGCAAACTATAAAACTGTATTGCAAAACTATATAAAGCACTCGTTCATGAGTTACATTTTTAGTGTACTTTAATATGCCATTCACTTTATATTTTGGCGGTTTATGTTCCCCTTTGGACAGCCAATCTCATCTAATCCAAGACACACACACACACACACACACACACACACACATATATATATATATATATATATATATATATATATATATATATATAGTGAAAGGTTCCAGTGCGGTTGAATGTTTTCCGTGCGATTGTGCGGTTGATTAATGTGTGTGAGATTTGTACTCAATGTGCGTGAGTGTTGTGCTTAATGTGCCTGAGATTTGTACTTAATATGCTAAATGTGTAAAATGCAGCAGAAAATATGGATGTCAGCTTTTTCCCCGTCCCCAGTAACCATTGCCCCCTCCCTGATGATGATGATGCGGATGCGACTATGGTGGTTAAGAATTATGGGAATAATACAACAGAAATTCACACTTAGTTGGTGTGCAAATTTTGCTGTGCGTGCGTCATCTATATAAACATTCAACTGCACTTAAAGTAGCTGATAATCCAGAATCTATGGCCAAATTGAAGGAAGAAGTAACAAGAAGCTGGGGTGTTAATGTGCGTGAGTTTTCTGTTCTGCTTCTTTCTGAGCTCGTAATTATGAACTACTCACGCACATTAAGCACAAATTTCACGCACATTAAGCACAATACTCAGGCACATTAAGTACAAAACTCACGCACATTAAGTACAAATCTCAGGCACATTAAGCACAAGAATCACGCACATTAAGTATAAAACTCACGTACATTAATCAACCGCACAACCGCACGGGAAGTCACGAATGCACCTGATCCCTTCCCTATATATATGTGTGTGTGTGTGTGTGTGTGCGCGCGCACGCGCGCGCGTGGTGTCAAAAAAAAAAAAAAAACTTTCGATGATACATTTTTTATATTGTGTTTTTTTTTTATATATAGAAATTATATTTTTTCATAAATCAAACAATGACAAAATATACATTGGGAGTCTTTAGAAAATGATTTATCAGTCAAAGTATAACTGGTTTGATTGGTCAAATAGCTAATATAACTTATTTTCATTTTCTAGCTTCTCTCTAAGTTTTCCTCCATAAAAAACCTCGCTCTCAAACACTTTTACTTTGTAATGAATCCGAATCATTGAGGATTTAGGGAACAAATTCAACTTGTAATTTCTTCAATTCCTAGTCTCAATTTCCAGATTTGATCTTTCAAAGTTCATAATCAAAACTAAGTTTTTCTCTTTCATTTTTGCACTTTCTTTTTCTTGTGATTTGTGATTGCAATGTCTCTTGTTTCAATTGATGCTTCAATTTTCTTTCCTAGCATGAGTAGCTAAAATTTCTTAGGGATTTAGATTAAACTCCTTTGTGATGGATGCTATGTGAATAAAAATTGCAATATTAGATGATGTAATGGATCAATGTTGATTCTACTATTTTAGTGGTGAGATGGTGGTTTGAATTGACTCTTGCTTAGTTATGGTCCAACTATGCACGTGTAATGGATCAATGTTGATTCTAGTGGTCAGATAGTAGTTTGAATTGACTCTTGCTTAGTTACGGTCCAACTATGCAAGATGTGCAAGGATAAGATAAGGTGCAGTCGTTATATCGTGGACCACGGTCAAAACACCGCCGTTTCTTTAAGTAAAGAAATGGTGCGCTGTTACTATTAACGGAGTGCGCATTTTTTGGTGTGTTAATTACCAACTGAAACTACAATGTATCTAAACTGACACTATAGTGTATCTAAACTGACACTGCCTCACGTATTATTTTATATATTATCAAATGAAACTGCAGTTATATCCAAATGATACTGTAGTTGTGGTGAAATGAAACTGCAGTGTATATAAAATGAAATTGAATAACATTTCACATATTTGAGTGTATATTGTGCAATGAAGCTATAGTTATATCAAAATGATCATGTAGTTGTGTTTTAATGAAACTATAGTGTATATAAAATAAAATTAAATAACATTTTTACATATTTGAGTGTATAACTATCGAAATGAAATTGTAATTGTGTTGAACTGAAACTACACTGTATACAAAATGAAACTGAATAACAGAGTTACTTTTTGCGGAACGGGTGCCGCTTCTTGAAGCTCGGTGCACGATATAATTTGTGCTCCTATGAGAATAGGAGGCCACTAAACTACAAAGTCATTTGTTTGTATCTTTGAAAATAATTACAATATTTTTCTTTGTTTTATTGTCGTATTTTCTCCTAATCTCTATCTCTATATATATTAAAGCAAAATAATTAGGAAAATTTATTTTCCTCCAAAGTGTGAAAGCATTTATTGTATTAACATTAATTTATAAATTCATGTAATTTTAGTTACAAATCAAATCAACATCAACATAATTATTAAATTAGTCAACATAACATGTCTATATCATTAATTTATAAAATATTGCATATATTATATATTATATCTCTATCTCTTCTCTTCTCTAATTATTAAATTAGTCAACATAACATGTCTATATCATTAATTTATAAAATATTGCATATATTATATATTATATCTCTATCTCTTCTCTTCTCTTCTCTTCTCTTCTCTTCTCTTCTCTTCTCTTCTCTTCTCTTCTCTTCTCTTCTCTATCTCTATCTCTATCTCTATCTCTATCTCTATCTCTATCTCTATATATATTAAAGCAAAATGATTAGGAAAAATTTTTCCCTAATCATAATCATCATAAATAATTAAATAAAGATGAAAAGAAAATCAAAGTGAATAATAAGCAAAAAAAAAAAAATTAGTAGATAGGAGAGTAATTCACAAAATTAATTTGAGTAATAATTGTTGATCCATAATTGAGAATTAATATTGCAATAATTATGTTATGTTTCTAACATTAATTGATTGGAGATAAATTTAAAATTCAGAATCAATATTTACATGAACATTTACACCTACTTCAATACTATAAATAAACCATCATCCACAGGACCACAATCAATACTACAATTATGTTTTGGTCGTGGCTGGAATTGGGAGGATGGTTGTGGCTAGAATAGGGAGAAGAATATTTCTGAGAGTTTAGATCTCTTATAGAGCTTTATACCGTGCGATCTGGGAAAGATGAATCAAGAATGCACAGTAGACATGATGAAAAAGCTGAGGATAAAAATCATACCTTGCTTCTGAACCTGGGGCTTCGATTCTTGGAACTGTTCTTTCTTGGAAGTAGAGGCAACTGTTAGCCGTAGCTCATGAACGCGAAGAAGAAGAAGAAGAAGCTTACGTAAAAAAAAAGACTATTTTGCCCTCATGAATAAAAAATTTTAAAAAGGTTTAAGTTTTTGCGGCCAATTTCCACCGTGATTTGACCGGAAGGACCAAATCTGTTAAAAATAATATAATTAAAAGACTAAATTGTTAGTTTTAAAAGTAATGAAGCGAAATTAACACACCCGTTATAATCATAGGACCAAATATGTAATTTACTTATTTGTTAAATTAATAATAGTCCGTGCTTCACTAGTTAATATGAAAGCTCCACTTACTAGTTAATATGAAAGCTCTAATGACAATATAATCTCATTTAAAGTATTCTAATTTCTATTTAAAAATATTTTATTAAAAAACACGGCAACTAATTAATCACTTAATTCTGCAAAAAAAAAAATTAATCACTTAAAAATTGGCAAGTAGCTTGGTATAATCTATGCGTACATAGAATTGCGACTTACGTTGGAAGTGAGGTTATGCGTGTTTCTAGTTTTGCACGAAAAAAATGTTTTTTTTTTTTTTTTTTTTTTTTTTTTTGGATTTAAAAAAAAAAAAAAAAAAAAAAAAAAAAAAAAAAACTCCCTAGCATAGCAAATTCAATGAATCTAAAGAGAAAATTATATGGTCATGAAAATAGTGGACCAAGTGACCAGCCAAGCTACGCAGCCACACTAATTTTGAATGCACAATGCACTATCAAATCACATAGGAAAAGTAAATAACACTAAGAAGATCGTATTATGTGACAGACTCTATATGATAAAGTCTTATATTAAGGATTGGTTGGACAGTTGGCTTGGTAACCACAGGGTTCCAGTTCGACTCTCCGTAAAAATTGTCTATTAATCTTCTTAGTTTAATTTGAGTCGAACAATTATAGACAACCTAGATTGATTTACTTCATTGGGATCCTTTGTCAACTAGAGTTACATGAACAACTATTCATTTATGTATGAACTCCTTCCAGTACGAAAATTGTACTTCACTCACTTGGTCAATCCTTTTGAAGCAGTATCTATATTCTTTTATTAATAATAATTTGAGCATGACATGCCCACATTTCATGTAGCCTTCTTGTTAGTGTCTTGTTATTTTTCTTTTTTCTTCATCTAACCATCAGACCACAGGGTATTTAGCTATAACACAATTTTTATAATTTTATTATTCTTGATAGTGTAGACTAAAAATTTAAAATTTGACTCACCTAATGTCACAATGTGTGAATGCGTTGATTTAGGTCAGGTGATCCAATATGATGCACCATCACGTGGTATATACAGATTTTTGTAGTCAAGAAAACCCTAATAAGCTTAGAAACGTGAACCAGTATGTGCCAGTGGGGCACAGGAAATAAAGCAAAAGAGGGAAGAAAACAACAAATTGAACAACAACTCCATCTATCGTCACAATTACCCTACACAATAATTTACATTCGTCCCTTCCCAAAAGTATTGTCCAATTGGGTGAAACATAATTCTCGACTTTTTTTTGCATATGAAAGTTGTCAGTTTGATTCTTGCATCTGAAAATACGTTTTGGATAAAATTCACCTTATAATTTCTAACTGATAAAGAAAAACAAGAAGACCGATAAACCAATTTAATTTGCTCATAACTTACTGACGGGCTCAAATTAATAAAATCAATATGCAGCTATCACGAAAAGTCAGAACTTAAAATCATAATTCTTAAGCGTGAAAAGCTGCTGCATACTTGTCTTGTATAATAAACAATTATTATCACTAAGACTACTACTCTGAAAATTTTTATAGACAATTATCAACAAAACTACTTCTAGAAGACTAGAACATTTTATTATTATTATTATTATTATTATTATTATTATTATTATTATTATTATTATTATCAAATTCTACATCATTGTATAAATTTATTTAATTAATTCACGATCAACTCATTTTCTTTTGAAAAATGATATACTAATTTAACTATAAGTAAAAATGTTATAATAACCTAATTACTTGAATGTAAAATTGAGTGTAAGTAACATCTTTCTTCTTCCATTATGCAGTTTTTAATGCATTAAGGCAACTAACTACCTTAACATCTAAGGAAATTTACAGAACAATAACTAAGGTTGTACATATGATGCAACATTAAACACTGAATAATAAACGATTACTCCGTCTCATTTTGTCTACGATGTTACTATAACGATACTCTGTCTCATTTTACCTTTATACTGTTTACTAAGATTGTAATTTCTTGCAATAATATTCGGAAGTACCAACAGCATATATTCATCCACTGTCAAGTAACAGTGTAGTCCCTAAGCAATTCTATTCCCATTTTCCTTTCCTAAAAGGCTGAGACCAAAGTAAAAACCTATTCCTGCAAAACCATTAACAACAACTATTTAGGCATTACCAATTTATCACCGCTATTTATGAGCTGTATGTAGCATCTCTGACACAAATACACTAACACCATATATGCTTTGAATTCAATTGCTTTGTACACAGTACCATCATTTTTCCCACCAACTATCACACCAGAAAAAAAGTTAACTTAATTCAACAATTAACTTAATAATCATAATATTTTAAGATTAATTTTTCGTCAAAGTTATTTATTGATATAATTTCTTAGTTTGAACTAGTCAATTATAAGCAACCTATATTGGTCCACTATCAATTAAAATTACAAAGCGGACTTCACTTTCTGTGAAAAAAAAAAAAAGTTAAACCCTTTTTGGTGATCTTCCTTACCTTGAACAGATTGAATAATTAAGCTTATCTACCAAACTAGCAAAGCATTTATGAGCATGAAAGTTGTTTATTGGCTTTCTTGATTTGAAACAGTTAGCTATGAGCAACCTAGAATGATTTACTCTGTCCGTAAGAGCTGTCTATTGAATTTCTTGATTTGAGCTGACAATTATATATGAACAACTTATATTGATTTACCTCCTTGTAGTACTTTATCGACTATAACTATAAGACGAACTTCATCCAGAAAACACTATCGAATAATGGCTAAGAGTTTTCAGTAAATCAAAGAAACAGAAAAAAAAATCTAAGTTAAACCTAATCTTTCTCACCTTGAAGATCGAGATTAATTAAGCTTAGCTGCCAAACTAGCAAGGCATTTACACAGATTTTGCAGGAAGATTCCAGGCAACCAATGCTACGTCCCATCAAAGCTATACCCCTTTACCAAATCCATTCCTTTCTCTCTCATCTTATAGAGAGAGAGAATAATGAGAAACTGTTGGGCTGCAGAAGAGCTAACATGAAGTTGTCGGTTGTTCAGCAGAGGAACCCCATCATCATCTGAAATTTTTGGCTCCCTTCAACGTTTGTTCTTTATAGGTTTTTTGACGGATCTGAGGAGACACAAAACCCTGTCTTCTTTAATTTACTCTCCCCCCCTTCTCCCTCCACTGCATTAGCTCCTGAATCAGTGCTCCTGAAACTATATACCCTACAGTTTTCGAATCAAATATAATCCACTGTTCCCTGTGGCTACCAGTACTCATAATCTCCTGTTTCGAGGGGTCCCATAAAAGCTTTCAAGATTCTCTTGAATGTTTTAGCTTGAAGCCGGACAACATAGCTGCCATTTTATGTGGGTGCGGTTTCTTAATCCCACCATCCATCACTTTACTACGTAGTAATAGGAAGAGGTTTGTCATTTGTGACTTTAATTTGTGGGTTTGGCACTAACAACTAACAAGAGTGTCGACATCAAAGGATAAACGTACGGATTGGTCTGAGAAAAATTGCAGATTAATGGTGTATTAAGGTAAGTTCGGAGATATCAAGAATCAATGGAGGTGAGAGGTAGCAGCCAACAACAAAAGGATATGAGAATACTACAAAACTCTATTGGCGGCGGCTATCCATCTTCAAGAATCAGTCATCATCGTCTTCAAGAACCGCTGTCTTCTTTGGATAGAAGAAACAATGGTTTGATTATTGAGAATCATCATCCTATGCAAACCCTAGATCAACTTCACCTCGCTCAAGATGATGAGGCTGCGAATCCAGATCCAGATCCGGGTGTTCTTCCAGCTGGGCCGGGGAATAGCGCCGCCGTGGCGGCGCCGCCGCAAGTGCTGCCGGAAACTTCCGCCAATGGCTCTGGGAATTCAGTTAGGTACAAAGCGTGCCTCAAGAACCATGCGGCTAGCATGGGGGGACATGTGATCGATGGGTGTGGAGAATTTATGCCCAGCGGCGAAGACGGCACTCCGGACGCCCTGAAATGCGCCGCCTGTGACTGCCACCGCAATTTCCACCGGAAAGAAATCGACGGCGAAGCCCCGCCGCCGCCCTATTTCCCATTTACTCCAGCAATAAACAACCACCATCATCGTGTTCACACTCCACATTCCGCTCCGGTGGCAATGCCTCCCCGGAACCTCCACCACTACTCCCACGGTCTGCAGGTGCCGCCGGTAATGATGGCATTTGGCGGCGGCGCTCCGGCGGAATCTTCCAGCGAAGATCTCAACCTGTTTAACCACGCCCGAGGACAGGTTTTACACAATCCCTCGCCATTTTCAGTGTCGAGAAAGCGGTTTAGGACGAAATTCACGCAGCAACAGAAGGATAGCATGCATGAATTTGCAGAAAAGCTCGGGTGGAAGATCCAGAAGCAAGATGAGCAACAAGTGCTGCAATTCTGCAGTGAAATGGGCATAAAAAGGCAAGTGTTCAAGGTGTGGATGCACAACAATAAACAAAATTTCAAGAAGCCACAAATGTAAGCCATAAAATACATGTGTGAATTTAACTTCTACTGTGCTTAGAACTTATCCATTGTGCATAATTGCATAGAAGTAGCTAGAGCTACAAAAATAACTTCTTTTTTTTTTTTTTTTTAATTCACAATTCCCAGATTTGTGGATCTAGATCGAGCTCTCTAGATTCTAGAATATAACCTTCACTACCATCTACAGGCTATGCCTTTTAGTTTCTATTTGAGATCTCCAGTTAATATATCCAGCCTTCAGAATTTGACCCATAATTTTTTCCCTAGCTACCAGTTGGGCAGCTATTCGGAGAATCGAGTTCAGCATCTTACCATTAAAACATAGCGTTGACTTAGAGAGTCGAGTGTAACATCTTACTAGTAAAACGTAACTTGTTAGGTAGAAATAGATTGCACCTTTGCTGCTAACTATAATTTTTGGTGTAGCTGTAAATACTTGATTGATTATTGAAATTAGTGGGTAAGGTTGGTAAATAATTAATATTTGACAAGATAAGAATCCAAAGTAATAATATCACGAACCTGATGAGCAAAAGATTTGAAGTTCAAACCTTATTTTCTCATATGTACCAAGAAAAAAAAAAGGCTGGATATTATTGAGTTGAATCAGTTTCTGCATATAATGTCAAGAATTTGAAATTAACCTATAAAAATAGGAATAAAGTTCAAATAGGCAATTGAATTGCATATAATAATGCAATTAGGCTACTGATTTAAAAAAAAAAAAAACAATTGAGTCTCTAAACTAACCAATTTCATGCAATTAATCCAATTTACAAGTTTTGCAAGTTACAAACAAGTCACCACATATTTAAAATATTTTTTTAAAATTATTATTTAAAAGAAAATAAAGTCTCCATTTCTTCGTCTCCGGCCAGAAGAGATTCCTCGTCTCCGGCCATGGAAACGAAGAGTTTCTTCGTCTCCTTAAACCGATGTTAAAGCAGGAATTCAATTTAGAACCTTATGATGATTACCAATTCAATTATCCGACCAACTTGGTGAGTGCAGTTAAACCAATATTAAAGCGAGAACGCGAAATCTTATAATTACCAAGTCAATTATCCGACAACTTAATTGGTGGTTACACCCAGTGCACAATTGCACATACATAACAAATATGGAACTATAGGAAGAATGATGTAGGATTTGATCTGAGCTATATCAAAGGGTTGTTATTCTAATTCAATTAAGTAGACTACCGGAGAGCTCAAAAAGGGCAAACAATGCATAAGACATGACAAAAAAACATAAAACCTTGCAAGGAACAATGATGTTTTGGAAGGTAGAATGATTCTGGTAATTTAAAGTTGAGCTACCTCCTTCACTAGGGTACAAAGAACTTCAATATTCGCCGACACATGCATGAACAGCAGAACATGCATCATAAAAGTACCTTGCATCCTTGGTCAAATTAAAGCTGATGAACTGTTTCTCGACTCCTGTGCAAATGGCGTGTTTAATTTGGTACTGAAAGATATAAACTGAAAACCCTACTCTTTAAATGTCTGGAATATTGTGCAGCTACCACACCATACAAAATTAAAATGAGAACGACCATACTTAGCTTAAAGATATGTGTAATATGATAATGCATAGACTCATGAGGGAGATTTTGATTTATCTCCACTGACTAAGGATGCGCATTGCCATAACTGACCAGTTCAAACCAAGAATACAAATAGACAGTTCGGATTGGGAGTTAAACTTGAGAACTTTGTAGTTACCAAATCAACAGCATGACCAACTTGGTTTCGGGTTGTCGATCTCCTAAACACATTTCTTTTGTTTTCTTGGTTGGTTGGTCGGCTAGTGTGGTGGTTCTAAAGTTATTTTACTTGCATTATAGTACACTACCTTAACACAATCATCTGAGGTTCAATGTTGAGTTGCAGCAGCTTCATAGGTAGAAGAAAAATGTATAAATGTCATCTAAAAAGCAGGGAATGTTAGTAGGTAGGTTGAATTGAAGGTAGCAATGAGCAGTGTCAGATTTCAGCAAATGATAAACATGTGCTATTGAGTCTTTATTAGTTCTTCAGAGGGGTCATTCAGGTGTCAGACTTCCCCACCTTATATAATTATTTGCAATTTATTTTTCTCAGGACACATTTTTATTCAAAAAATTAAAAGAAAATTTATTGAAAGTGATACTCCATATAAAAGAGGGAAAACCAAACTAATCAGGAGTCAGGACTATTGAAGACTCAATAGCACTGGTGTATGGTGAGGATTGAGAGCAAGCCGGGTTTTTGCAGCTCTAACGGTAGTTTGTAGCTCAATGGTACCTCTGATCTGTTGCTCTTCGAAATAGGAGGTCACTGTGCCACTAGGCAGCATGCAGTGCAATGGCTGTTGGTGCCCAAAAAACTCCCCTTATGTAAAAACAATTTCAACTGTGAGTTTTATCCAGTTTTTTTTTTTTTTTTTTTTTTTTTGGACCCAGTATGTACTTCATCATTCACTATCTAACTAACTTAATCTGAAAAACCCTTTTTTTTTTTCAAAAGTTTAAAATTTTTTGAAGTTTTGTGTTAACCCACCATTTTACACAAGCTATATATTTTAATTATTTTTTATTTATTATCATTCTAAAAAATTATAATTGTAATTATAATAATTATAATTATTATTTATATTTAAAGTAAACATGTCAAAATTCAATCTAATTGATAATTATAAATTTAATAACAAAATTAAATTTAAAAAAATAAATAAAGAAAGCTGGCCTAATTTTTAAAAATTTAATAAAAAATTAAGTAATATGTTTTAAAAATAATAATAATAATAAATAAGCTGGTCATTGCAATTAATATTTTTTAAAAAGAAATGAATTAACACATTTAAAGTGGCGGCCACTATGAGGCACTCGCTATGGTGATTCGTGCACTTTAAATTCGCATCCCTTATGTTTTTTTTTTACTCTATTTCTTCTCTCACATCCACCTCACTAAAAAACTTCACAAAAAAACCCAACAAATATGGCTATTGGGGTTGCTTTGAGGCTGGTAAAAGCAAAGAAAACTTAACTAAAAAGAGCATTGAAATCCCTTTGCAAATTCATCAGAAAGAGATACCCATTCAAGAGTCTGATAATTTAGCTTCAGTGACAATATCCAGAATGGCTTAAAAAACTATCAGTTTGAATTTCTCAAGATCAGCTATATATATAACTGAGTCAAATTCTTCATGGAAATTGAAGTTCAGCAAATTCTTTAATGAATTCCCAGCATGCTTAAAAGCCCACAAAACATGAATATATAACTCTTAAACTGGGTACTTCCAGACTAAATCAATAGTTTCACAGAATATGCCAACAAAAAAAATGATATCTTTCATTCAGCAGAATGATATATAACTGCACTGCACTCATAATCATAGTTTGCATGGAGCAAAGTTTACTTAAATAGTAATATTTCATTTCCATAAATTGAGCTGTGCAACAGCAAGAATCATTACATTTGATTATATTTTCGGAAGACTTGACAGATCAGAAAGCAAGCAATCATGCTTGATAGAATCACAATCAGTAATTAATGACTCAGTACTGATCTATTAAGCAAGACATATATATGACTAAATGTTGTGCTCTATAAATGTGTGACAATGAACACTAATTTTTTGGTGCTCTATATTGATGGAACACTTGAAGAATGAAGTATCTAGGGTCCTACCTTACATAAATCTCAGTCTATGTGTAAATGATGTTTTTGTTGTATACTGAGCTTTTCTATTCAAAAGCAATGATAGTTTATACTTTATACACATCAAAGTGATGTTTAATTTATATTTGGTTTCGAACATTAGTGTGATGAATTGATTTTTTTTTAGTGTAACCCAAGTTTCAACCGTCGGACAAAGTGAATAATATAATCTTGTCGCTGAATTGTAAGCACTTCTAAAGGTGGTACAATTTGGCCTAGAGATATAAGGCTACTACCATACCCAAAGTCAAGATACTTTAAGTAATTAAGTATTACCTGGAGATGAAGTTCATCCCTTTCCATTTGCATTAAAATCTTCTCTTAACCAAACGTAGTATGTATATATATATATATATATATATATATACCAAATAATCAAATATCTGAGGTTTCAGTGAAGTAAACAAAGTAACAAACTCAGTCCTCTAGTTTAATTTCCCAACATACACTGTCACTTTGAATCACTCATCATGTAGAACCTGAGCATATTAATTAAGCAACTACTTTCTGATCAAGCGCTTATCACTTTGTCAAAAAGTGTATTAATTAGTAGCAAATGTGTAACTTAAGGAACATTTTATTGTGATCTAGCGTTTATCACTAAGCCAAAAATTATAGTTATTATATACCTAAGATGCAATTTTATTTTCTTATACTTGTGTAGCGGTCAAGAATGTATTATATCAATCCTAGTATCAACTCAAAGGTCAAGGGTTCAATCATTGACTTTGGAGCAACCTTAAATCTCTACGCCAACTATCCCACCCAATAGAGGTGCCTACAATTCAGCGAGAAAATTAGTTACTGTATTTAACTGTGGAAACCCTGACCTACACCCAAAAAACTCCTAGTATCCACATCCTCTGCAACAGGTTCTACCGTTGCATGTATTATAAAGCATCATATCATAGAAAAACAGATGTAATTCCAGAAGAATGAAGAAGAAGAAAATGATACTCCCAACAAATTAAAACACAACATACAAACACATGGTGGATTTTGTCATATATATGATTAATAAAGCTCCTTATAAAGCAGTAATTAAGAAAGCAGTAGGATCTGATCTGATCTGATCTATTCCTTGTTATCATTTAGCCTTTAAAAATGAATGCAGAGTTAAAGCTCAACAAAGAAACAGATTACTCACAATCTTCATGATGACAGTATGCATGAAAATCCTTGGTTCTGGCTAACTGTCAGCAGTAGTATCAACAACGCCGTTCTCTACTTCTCCCCCATTTTAACTTCATACTATAATTTTATTTACTGCAGCATTATATATATGTAATGGGTTGTTGAAATTTTTGTGTTTTATTCTTGTATCGGCTTTTGTGATGGCGAGGGACAAAACAATAATGGAAGCGATGGAGATAACGACTTGGCCGTTGAAGGAAGCGAGAGCGACGTGTGGACAGTTGAAGAGGCCGGTTCGTGGAACTGAGGATTAGAGGCATTTTGACACGTAGTTATTGGAAGGTATAACACCTCAGATCACCAGGGGTCGGCTCAAAGTAATGCTAACCCTGATTAATTGAGATGTGAATCTTACTTGGAACTTTTTTCTCATCAGACCACAAGTATTTGACAAGAATTTTTTTTATTTTTTATTTTTTTTGGTCTTAACTACTACCCGTTGGGTTGGGTTAAGGTACATGTTCATAACTACTTTCTCAACTTATTAAAGAATTTAAAACACAAAAAAGTCGATATAACTTTCACTGATACTCAAATTCACAATCTCCTATATTAAAGTGCAACTTAGTGTTATGTGCCATAAACTGTCACTTAGACCACAAAGTCTTGGCGAGTTATTATTGATATAATAATAAAAAATTTGCGATTTTCATTAATTAATTATAATATACACAAAATTTCATCTTTCATTATGTGTAAAGTTGTAGTTTTCATACACCACCAACCATTTATATCAATATTAGTAATGTATTTTAATTTTAATTTTCAAATTATTAGGATACCTTAGTCATTTTTTATTTATATCATTTTCTATTAAATAATTAATAATTAATTGTTGAGGTTGACAAACACATTTTTATGTTATTGGAGTGCAGCTAAAACTTCCAAATTATTTTGGTTTCCAAGTTTATTAAATATTATTGGTTGAAATAAAGATTACAAATTTAAGTACTTTGTTGTTTTCATGTCAATAAGTTAAAGTGAATCTTTTTCAAAAAAAAAAAAAAAAAATTAAAGTGAATTTTCAATTTATAAGCACTTTGAATTCATATGTAATTTCCATTTTCTTTTAAAGAGAGAGAGAGAGAGTAGTGATACTACTACAATTGCATTTTCACTTTTCCATTTGCAAACACAAAAAACAAGCATATTGTATCATTGACAAATATTAAAGAACAAATATCGATTTTGGTCTCACGAGTATTAGCAAAATGACGTTTGTCAAAATGGAAAATGTTGCAAATAAATATTTAAATAGACAAATTTTAAAATCTTTGAAAATTATATCCCGAAGACTTATGGTTGTATTCTTTTGTTGATAATAATTTTCAAGGGAGTGTTATAAATACTCTTTAATGTGGACTGATAAGTTATATACCCCGGGTCCGTGCCATTGCTTACAGTGGGGTTGGGGTATCGCGGTTCGGGTCTTGGCCTGCGGGTCGGGGTCAAAGGTGTCGGGCCAAACCCGCCACCTCGGTTGGCCCTATTTAAGGGCCTTTTTAGCCCTTGGGCTTTGGGGGGGGGGGGGGGGGAGGGGGGGCGTTTGGGCCATTCCACTCCATTCTCACGGCTCTCTCTCTCTCTCTCAAAAATATATCCTCTCTATTCTCTCTAAAGTTACAGGGAAAAGATGAATAAAAGGGGGGATTTTGGAGCTATTTTCCGGTGTTCTTCTTTCTTGTTTATACGTTCATATACATATATACATCTTTTAGTATCATGGACATTATGGGTTGATTGTGTAACAGTCGCGTATATATATATATATATATATATATATATATATATATATATATATATATATATGTTTACATTATTCTTTTTCGTTACGATTGCAATTATATATAGATTCATTACAATGTTACTTTGTCTCTTTTTGCCTAATATTTGTCTCTCTGTAATCCGTTTCACCACGGAACTCTACAAGCTAAAGACGATCAATTACAACAATTTTCAATTTTAATCTAGCATTAACTTTTTTCCTTATGTGAATCATTAACATTGAAGGTCAAATTAGAAAGTCATGACCATTAAATCAATTGTTTTTCAGACACTGGAAACAAATTTCCTTATTCTAGCTACCTGCTCTTATTTCACCTTCAATGTTAATAAAAATCAGGATTAACAATACTCGATCAGATGATAATTAAAACTGGAAATAACTAGCTTGATTATGTCGGTCTATAAATT
The DNA here is from genome assembly GCF_001879475.1 of Ipomoea nil. Taxonomy (NCBI): domain Eukaryota; kingdom Viridiplantae; phylum Streptophyta; class Magnoliopsida; order Solanales; family Convolvulaceae; genus Ipomoea; species Ipomoea nil. The sequence continues at coordinate 42,251 of NW_017619627.1, read as the reverse complement.
CATTTATTTTGTGAAATAAAAACCAGGAAAATATAAGCTAGCTAGCTCGCTCAACAACACTAATACAACAAGTGAAAGGGTTGGGCTTCAATTCATTTAGGCTTAGCTTTTTAGTGTATCTGCAAGCAACAATTCTACATTCACCCATTATATTATTGAAATAGTGGTTGTTGCATCTCGATCTTCAATAATGTAGCTTTTCCTCCCTCTTTTTTTCTTTGTTACATATCTCAGATAGATATATTTATGCATCATATCACCATTCACCTGAAAGTTGGAAAATGGATTTAGGAATTTAGTGATATAGGCTAAATAATACTTCAAGAATGCATGCATATGAAGACAAAAAATAAAAATAAAAAGTTAAAACTTAAAAGACTAAATAAAGGCTAAAAAGAAATGTTACGGAGCAACACCAGTCATTTATGTTAACTTTAAGGATACTAGTTCAACTCTAGTATTGACTTCTTAGCTTGATCTGGTTATTTATGAACAATTTAAACTGATTTATCCTGTGGATTTTTCTTTAGTCCAAAGGGTCTATTAACTTCTTAACTTGATAAGTTTAGCTATAAGTAATTTAGCCTGGTTTACTCTACGAGTTTTTTCACAACTAAAAAAAATGTTACGTACCCCTTGAAGCTAAGGGCTGAATCAACGGCGGCGGGTTCCGGTGGACCTGTAGTTTGGGACAGGGACGTCCCCAGACTCGATGTGTTTAAGGTCGTGTACGAGGATGTCGTAGAGTTGCTTGACCTCGGCTGGTGATTTGCCGACTTCCCTGGCAATGTTTTGCCAGCGGTCAGGCGTGTCGCGGTCGTGGCGGGCAAGAGCCTCCTCGAATTGTTTGTTTTGGTCGGCAGTCCATGATGATGAGGCACGCGACGACAGGGAATCTGACGCCATTATATTTCTCGCCGGATTTTTGTACGTACTGGTTTGGGGAGGTTGAGGCTTATTAGAAAAGAGATGGCAATAAATAGGAGGAAAAAGCTAAGGTATATAGTGGGAGTGGGGTTTTGCAAGTTGGAAATGGAATAATAATAATATAATGCATGGTTTGGAAAGGGCAGAATGAGGAGTAGTGATCCGTCCCCTCTGAGACCACAAGAAGAAAGAAGCAAGACAAGAATTAATCTCGACCCTTTTAACTTTTAACCAGTTAAAATTTTCTTTGTGGCAATATCTATCATTTTCTACTCTTATCTTTTGAGATAAGAGATGATTATTAATCATTAAAGTTGTTGGAGATATATACCCCGGTCCAATTTTTTGGAGGTCCAAGTAAATTCACTGGTTCAAAGGCATTGAAACTCATCTACAACCAGAACGTAGTATCTATATGTAACTCCTTTTTCCTCCTATTTTGAGATTATATTCTTCTTCAAGATTTTGTTTTTTTTTTTTTTTTTTTTTAAAGCAAACCAATGTGGTTTTTATAGAAAGCCTAAAATCAAGTCAGTTGGGACTGAATCCCAATACATAGTAGTAGCATAGTCAAAAGTTGTAGAAGCTAAAGTGTGTGCTAAGTAGTTCTGCGATCTAGGAATAAATTTAATCAAACAGTGCTGAAAAGTAGATATGGTACCATCAATAGAATAATCAATATATGAACAAAATGGAGCGCAATCCGTGTATAGCTCTATAGATTGTTCTCCCCGGCCCTTGAGCCATGACAAGGCCTCTTTGCATGCCACCGCCTCGGCCATAAGAGGGGATAAACAGTTCTGGATGGGGGCGTTGAAGGCCAAAATATATCCACCGTCGCTGTCGAAGAGGACGGCTCCAACCGTGGCCGTGTTCGTTGCATGATGGTACCCGGCGTCGACATGGCATATTCTGGGCCGAGTAGCAGCAAATTGGTTCACGGCAGCAGGCAGCAGCGTTGGTGGGGGTTGAAGCTTCGGCAGTAGCGGCATGGTTGGCATTTGCCGTCGGGAGTGCGTCGGTGACCGGCAGATGCACCCGTAGCCATGCATGCATGGTGGTTGTAGCGGTAGCTAACAACTTCTTCGGCATTGGTAAGCAAGCATCCCACACCGCTCCATTCCGCGCTCTCCAAATATGATATAGAATGGCAGCTGCGTAGACAATTCCATTAAGATCTAGAACATCCAAGATTGCACTAAACCAAACATGGAAAATATTTGTCACAATATTTGGGGGTGGAAGGTTGGATTTAGCCCAAATGGATTTTGCATAGTCACACAATACTAGTGAGTGCATAATGTCTTGATGGATGATACTACACATGGCACATTTAGGATCAACCTCAACCCTCTTTATAAGCAAATTGTTAGTAGTGGGAAGAATATCACTTATAGCTCTCCATAAAAAGGTTTTTCATTTGGGTGGGATTTTAAGCTTCCATAGGGTGAGCCATTTATCAAAAGTATCATTCCTATTGCTTTCCTAATTTCCAACAATGAGTCTGTAGCATGCTTTCATTGTAGAGCAACCTCTTGGGTCTGTATAGCAACCTCTTGGGTCTCCATGCCAATACCATGTGTCTTCATATTCAGGGGAGATGGGTATCTTTAAAATTCGAGTCACATCACTTGCAGAAAAATATCAGACAAAATATGTTGATCCACGAACCTGTTTCTGATCTAACAAACCCATCACTCTTGATCCAGTCAGTTGAGGTGGCATCTCAGTCTGTATCATAGGGTCTAGATCATCCTGGAGACAGAAATGATCCCAAATTAATGTAGAATTTCTATTCCCTAGCACCACAACATATTAAACCTTTTGCTGCAATAATACTATGCCAACAAAAGCTGGGGTTATTTCCTAAACATGCTTCAGAAAATGATAAGCCTAAATTTACAGCTTTCAAAGAACTCAACTAGCTCTGAAGGTTATTGGTCTCCAAATTAATTAAATTGATTCGATTTATCTCTCTTCGTGGGTCTAGATTTAATTCATGATGTCTACATTGTACACCTTTGAGTTTCGTTTTGACCAATGAGGAGAGATAAATTAAGTCAATTTAGTTTAAAACCCGAACCTGCACTGATTTCTCATTTAGGAGATTCCAGAATTATGTCGTTCGATCACAGGGTCTTTGGTGAATTTCTTAAACATTTTGTTTTGAGTATGAATCCCTAACTTGATTTAACTAAATTGAAAAAAGATTATATTGGTAAGTTTCCCTTTCAAATTTTTAGGTAAAAATCTTCCGGAGTATATTATTACCATTTTAATTATTTAAGTTATATGTGTACTATAAGTAATTCTGATCGAGTCCAAAACCAAACAAAATCAATGAATCTTTTTTTATCCATTCTTATCAAGATTTGTCGGGGAGAAAGAATCTCATTACCATTTCTCGCCCTCACCTCTATCATTTCTTATCTTGCAGGCTTAATTAATTGTACGCTGATATACTTGGTGAGTTGATATAATAAAGAGGGTTGAGCCGAGAGCGGTAATTAGCCAAGAATAATGATTGATGACTAAAGGATTGTTGGACGGAGATCCGTGATATATAAAGAAATAAAATTGCAGCTTCGCTTTGAGTTATAACTTTTGGTGTAATAGTAATCGTTTGATCTAAGAATAATGATTGGTGACTAAAGGATTGTTGGGCAGAGATCCGTGATATATAAAGCAATAAAATTACAGCTTCGCTCGTGATATATAAAGAAATAAAATTACAGCTTCGCTGTGAGTTATAGCTTTTGATGTAATAGTAATCGTTTGATCTAAGAATAATGATTGATGACTAAAGAATTTTTGGGTAGAGATCCGTGATATATAAAGAAATAAAATTGCAGCTTCGCTGTGAGTTATACCTTTTGGTGTAATAGTAATCGTTTGATCTAACAAATGGTATCAGAGCCGGGTCACGGGTTCAAGTCCTGGCCTGGCCTGCAGAATTGGTATTAATGAAACCATGTGATCTGACCAAAAAGAGGGTGGTGAGTGATCTGATGGGGTTACAGAAGGATTCTGCGTGCTGCAATGGCGGTCATATACTGGGAATTGATGGAATCTTTATCATGCCATATCTCTTTCCTTTCAACTAGATCTTTCTTTTCCCCGATCCTTGGTATATATACAATAAGGATATCCGAATTCTTTGATACAGAACGATAACCATGCATTTTATCATGGATTCATCACTAATTAAGTACTAAAATCCATATTCATTATCCCTGTAATGAAGCCCTGGGTTGCATATGAGTGGTCAGCAAGGAAGGACCGCCGTGCATGGATGGTGCGCGGCCTAACACGGTGGTGCCGATATTGCCATTACCACTACACTAAAAAGTATAGCTCAGAGCAATTTTATACTGTCACCATAATTTCGAGAGATAAGGTGATGAATTTGCCCCTTCACTAACTTTCTTCCAACAATTCCCTAGGCTCTAGTCACCAATTACTGGACTCCCAACAACTTCGATGGTTCGTACTTTTAATTTTGAATAACACATAATTTTTAGGTCAGAAACTCATGTCATTTCATTCGTAGTCTATAGATAAATACTCTCTAATATATATCTTTTACGGAGTATAAATTAATTTGAGTCCAAAAAATAAAATGTATATTATAAACCAATAAGTTTAGATTAACCTTTTAGATTTTGTTAGTTTCATGAATTTCATCCGAATCATGAGTAGAACATAGTAATCATATATGATAACATTATATTAATATGAGTACAGTAACAACTAACCATTACACAACATACATTAAATGTATTGAAATTCAAGTAGGGTTTTTGGTGGATCTACAAATAACTATATATTCTGCATTATTCAAAATTCTTGTAGAGTTGTAGCAGCTAGCTAGCAGATCGATGTATCTAGCTTGAACTTCAATTCCATGTTGTTATCTTTGATATATATATATATATATGCCTGCATCATCAGTAACCTAAAAAAGGGTTAGGGTTGAGATATATATATATATATATATATATATATATATATATATATATATATATATATATATATATATATATATATATATATATATATATATATATATATATATACGTATATTTTTTGAAACGCTCATAATTCTTTATTTCTATATATATATATATATATATATATATATATATATATAATTTGTTAGTTTCGGGAAAAAAAAGGCAGTAAAAATAAGATAATAAAATTATGAATAAGGATGCCAGACGCTTCAAGATTGCATCATGCAGTTGTGCATGCTCCGAATAAATAATCCTGTTTTGAGATGTAATTAAATGGGAAATTAAAGGATCACTAGGGATGTGTTTGGTTCGCACATCGGAATCGAAATGGGTATCAAATACTTGGTAATGGTAATGGGTTTTGGTGAAAGTATTTAACATGTTTGGTAGTATGGTGGAATGGGATTGGTTACTAATAGTAGTGCTACTTGAGAATGAATAAGGGAATGAAACCCTTATTTTATTTGAGTATGGGTTTTTCAATTGATGGGGTATTCGAAACCCATAGTAGTATTCTAAAAACCTATCAACCAAACAACAACAATCACTTTCATACCCATTCCTATGGGCAAAATCCACTAACCAAACACACCCTAGGTTGTTTAATTATACAGGTGGAGTGAACAACTGGAGTTGGCGTGTAGAGGTTACACATGGGGTGTTTGACCCAATTAATACTTTTTATAAAGATTTGGAGTGTAGTGGTGAAGGAAATGAAAATGGGATATGATATATGCAATATAATGGTATGTAGTATGGGCAACTCTCTGTGGTGAAAGGATAAGAAACGAGTGATCTCTAAACCTCTTTATAAAAAGTAGTCTGTATCATTTAGGCAGACGACGTGCATGCATGACATACATAACTTTGCATTATATTATTGACTACGTACCTAGCTAGCTAGCTTGCGGGCGGCGGCATTGGCTCATCAACGGTGGTTTCCGGTGGACGTGTAGTATATGGGGAAAGGAATTTCGCCGGACTCTATGTGTTTGAGATCCTGTACGAGGATGTCGTAGTGTCGTTTCACCTCCTCCGCTGATTTGCCGACTTCCCTGGCAACGTTTTGCCAGCGGTCCGGGGTGTCCTTGTCGAAGAGGGCTAGTGCCTTCTCGAACTGCTTGTTTTGCTTGGCAGTCCAAGTTGAAGAGAAGGAATTTGAAGCCATTATATGATTGTATATTCAGAAACCAGAAGAAGATGAGATGGGTAGGTAGGTGGATACGAATTAAAGGGTAGACAAGATGGGTAATAAATAGGTGGAAAAAGGGTTACGTTGTCCCATCCAGTTGGAGAATAAACCAAAGGGCAGAATTGAATGAGTGACCCGTCCCCTTTAAGACCACAACAACAACCATACAAACCTCAAAATTCTCATCTAGTAACGCTAGCTGTTGTGGAACTACCAAGTCCGGTCGTGCATGTTCTTTTAATTTGGATATCAATTTTTGCTCTCATACCATTAATTGTTTATTGCATTATTTTTCCTCGCATTCTTCATATAAGATTCGAATAAATCATATAAATAAAGCAATCATTAACTTTAAATTGATCAATTGTACGTGTGACGAAAGCTTTTTATTTTCATCAATATTATAAGAGCAACCTCAATAGTTGTAGATATTTGTGAATTTTTTGTAAGCCATGTAAGAGAGAGAAGCAAGCCTGAAGAGGAAAACAGAGCGAAAAAAAAAACAATAAATTCTTACCCCAAAAAAAAAAAAAAAAACCTAAATAAATTACTGGCGTGCAAATTGTTGCACACGTGCAACAATCAAGTTTTCCCCTTTCCCTTTAAAAAGTGGACCCCACCCAAAAATCATATTTGCAACAGAAAAATCTAGTAAAAAATCTCCCTTTCCCATTAGATAAAAACAAATTTCTAATTTTTTTCTTCCTAAAAAACTAAGCAAAAACTACTATTATGGCCTGTTTGGTTCACGGAATAGGCCGGGAATGGCATAGCATTCCCAGTAATAGGACTATTCTTTTGTTTGGTAACCATTTCTATTACCAGGAATAATATTCCTGGTAATAGCCTATTACCTCAAATAAGGTAATAGCTATTACTAGGGCCCCCTCTGGTATTAGCCTATTACTGAACGCTCAGGAATAGATTTTAAAATCTATTTTCTTTTTTACCCCTTTCTTTAACCTAATTTTTTTTTATCTTATATATAAATTTATCCTATTTCACCACCGTCGTCGCCACCACCGTCGTCGCCACCACCGTCGTCGCCACCACCATCGCCGCCGCCGCCGCCACCACCACCATCGCCACAACCGTCGCCGCCCCCAGCACCACCACCGCCACCACCACCATCACCACCACTGCCACCACCACCACCGCCACCACCACCATCACCACCACTGCCACCACCACCACCGCCACCAGAACCACCACCCAGCAGCACCACCACCACAACCATCACCGTCATCACCACCACCGTCGCCCCCACCACTGCCACCGCCACCACCACCACTATCACCCCAGCACCACCACCACCATCGCCGCCACCACCACCACATATTTTTATAAGGGTATTTGTATCTTTTAAAACATATTTCATTTCTATTCCTTAAATCAACCAAACACTGTAATATAATTCCTAAAGTCTATTCCTTCCGCGAACCAAACAATAGAATACAATTCCTATTCTATTCCTTGCCTATTCCATTTCTTATGGAATAACATTCCTATTACCTCAAAATTCATCCCGTGAACCAAACGTGTTGTTATAGTTTCTCTAACAGGGCGTTTAGTTGAAGGGAATTTAAATTCCCTTCCCACTTAATTCTCACCTAATTCCAAAGGCCACAAAATTCATTTGTTTGGTTGAAAGAAATTACAATTCCATGGAATTGCAATTCTCCCATTTTCATGGAATTAAAATCCCCCCGTGGGATTTTAGGAAGAAAAAAAATATAGTGATGAGTCAAAATTACCCCTCTCTTTTTTAACCTAAAATTAATGCTTAACAAGAACAATGGACATTTTTGACTTTATACCAAACATTGGAATTGAAATTCCAAGTAATTCTATTCCTGTAAACCAAACACTAGAATTTAAATTCCCACTTTATTCTCAGTAATTCATCTCCCATGGAATTGCAATTCTTTTCCCACGTAATTCTCCCTCTCCAACCAAACGCCCTGTAAGAGTCTGTTTGATAGAGCTTATTTAGGAGCTTATAGCTTATTTTAAACTACTAATAAGCTATAAGCTCTATTTAGTAATGTTCCCAAAATAAGCTCGTAGCTTAAAATATATAAGAGCTTATTTTGGAACACTACCTTAGGTAGCGTTTCAAAATAAGCTAGTATGATAGCTTCCTAACTTTTTTTTTTTTCATATTTGTCCTTATTATTTTAAAGAAATGACGTCTTTTACCCTTTCCAATTAAAACTCTTTTCTCTTCTCCTTTATCCGCAACTTTCACCGCAATTATTATTATTATTATTATTATTATTATTATTATTATTATTATTATTATTATTATTATTATTATTATATGAAGGAGATTCGCAACAATATTGCTACTTCATTATGGGATGCTAAATCATGATTATGCTAATAATTTTGTTTCAAAATGTTACGAAGTAATTTTTTGAAGACAATGTTAAATTTTAATATGTAAACAAAGTAATTTAAATTTTATGAAGACGTCCTTTTGAGTCTTTTTACATTTATCAGATTATCAAAAAGTTAATTTTACCAAACACTTTTCAGCATAACAACTAGCTTAACAGTTCTTCAGTTTTCAGCTATAGCTTATAACTTTTCAGCTTCCAACTACCTTTTCAGCTAGGTTTGCCAAACATAACCTACGTAGGTAATGATTTGTACATAAATATTATATGTAGTTATGTACAAACTAGTTAATATTATTATATAATCCTCCAAAATCGACAAAGCTAAGGCTCTTGTAGCATTGTTTATTGCATTTTTATTCATCATATGTGCTCTTTAATAAGATTCGAATAATTCGCATAATATAAATAAAACAGATCATTAACTTTAAATTGGTCAGTTATGCCTAATAGCAAGCTGGGGCGGATCTATAAATCTTTTCCAGGGGTGAAAGATTAAAACTAACACAGATATTTTGAAAAAAAAATGAAACACTGACTGGGTCATAAATATTGTTGACTACAGATGAAAAATCAAAATATATTAATATAAAAAATATTTTTAAAAAAATATAAAACATAATTAATTAGATAAAATAGTTTGAATGGAAAACTCTTTATAAAATCATAAATTTCACTATTAATATTAAAAAATGGAAAAAAAAAATCACAATGTTACAAATAAAAAAATCCAATTAGAATTCTCACTATTGATTTTAAAAAATTCGGGAAAAAAAGTCACAATGTTACAAATAAAAAATCCAATTAGAATTTTCACTATTGATTTTTAAAAATTCGGGAAAAAAAATTAAGTGTTGTAAGATTCGAACTAGTAACCATTTCATATTATATGAAAATAATGACCTTACCATCTATAAATAATTATCTTTTTTTTTTTAATTTTGATATATATATATATATATATATATATATATATATATATATATATATATGGGGTGGAGGAATGGGGCAGCTGTCCCCACTATGACTCCGCCACTGATAGCAAGTGGTGGTTACGGGTAGTTAGAAGGTTATCCTTGCTCACTACTATCGCCAAGAATATTATCAACTCTTTTGGTCCAATGAAAAAGGAAAGTTAGACTTGAGATAGTGCCCATCGATTAATTATTTTAAAAAGTCTTTAATGATTATATTACTAGAGCTTTTGTTATAAATCTTTAATCTCAAAATGGTAAAGATACACACTCTAAATAACCAAACAGCACACTAAACCCCGTTTAACCTAAGCGTATGGACACCATTGTTTTTCTGTTTATTAACTTTCGCTCATATATAATTAACTCATGACGAATCATACAATTATTTAAATATGAATATGTACAAATAGCATTTTTCAGTTATTTAAGTTGGAGGATTTGACAGATCTATGGCACTTGCACATTGCCTTTGTTCTGTTCTGAGATTCAACTGTGCAGAATATTACACAATAATTTTAAGATTCTGAATGCATAATGTTGTAATATTAATTTCCAAGTTGCCCTTATTCCAAAGATCAAGTGGACTGGTACCTTTGTTAGTGGAAGACTTTGTACATTCTAGAGGCGGAGGTAGGGGCAGAGCTAAGCTGGCTAGTAGGGTCCCGATCCTTCAGATACTATGTATATATGGTGTATGTATAGACTCAGTCCCTCCCGACTTTATTTCGTCGCATCTATAAATCGAGTTCATTTTGCTTTCAAAAAAATATTAAATTAAAATTCAGATTTAGAATTTGTTTAGAATACTTTAATAGTTGAATTATTGTATTCACTTTAGTATGTTGTGTTTTTAGAAAGAATAGAATTAAATTATTGATGGATCATAGATTTCATCAATTATAATTACTTATTACAATACTTCAAATTAAATTTTATAACTCCTATTTAGTATTTGCTGATCAATTCAACTTGTTTTTAATACCTGTTTTCTTAAACAGTTTTTTTAAAAATAATTTTTTATTTAAACTATTTGTATTTAATGCAACAATTAATTAAATTTTTAAATGCATAATTTTATCTAATACTATAAATTAAATATTATAAAAAATAAATTATAAATAATTTGATTTACGTTTTAATATCTTGTAGACAATGTTTTTGACGACTTGTATACATTAACTAGTTTTTTAACGCGCTTTGCGCAAATGGGATAATTCTCAATGATTATTTTTAAATAAGTGTTTGAATATATATTAATGCAATATTATATATGATATATTTATGTATAGGTAAATAAATGTTGAATTTATTTATTTAAATTGATAATTCAAAGTATATAAATGCAAGATAATGTATGCGAGATTATATCATATATAATATTACTTGTGATAGTTTAGGACAAAAGGTAGAACATGCCCTTAACAAGACAATTACTAGGCTATTTATGCAAAGGAAATTCCAATCAATTACTGCTAAATTCGTGGAGGGCCACGGGACTAAATCCAAGCCCATGTGGTGGGCCGTGGGACAAAGTCAAGGCCCATCATTCTTAGCCCAGAGGTAAGCTCCGGGCTTGAAACTCTTCTTGGACTGCTCGGGTTATACATCCCGGATCCTGGGTCTCTATTATTATTGGGCCATTTCCAATATATCCATCAATTATAATTGTCACTAAAATAAATGTTTGCAACTTTGTAATAACGCTAGTCTAAATACTTAGTCTAAAAATGATAGTTTAAATAAATACTACTTTTAGATTAAATTTCTAAATACTTAGTCTAAAAATGATAGTTTAAATAAATACTACTTTTAGATTAAATTTCTCTAATTCTTCTTAATTCTCTTTTGGACAGCATTGGCTGCTCACATGCCCCCTCACGTGTGAGGTGGAACGCATATGGCTGCTCACACGCCCCCTCACGTGTGCGGTGAAACGGGGTGGGTTCCAAGCAGGACCCCCTCACGTGTGAGGTGGAACGCATATGGCTGCTCACACGCCCCCTCACGTGTGAGGTGGAACGCATATGGCTGCTCACACGCCCCCTCACGTGTGCGGTGAAACGGGGTGGGTTCCAAGCAGGACCCCCTCACGTGTGAGGTGGAACGCATATGGCTGCTCACACGCCCCCTCACGTGTGCGGTGAAACGCGGTGGGTTCCAAGCAGGACCGGTAAACCGTAGTCGCTTACGAGTGGCGTTGAGATTCGAACCCATGACCTTTGGTCTGGCTATGATACCAAATTGAAGCATGTGTTCCATCTCAACTAAAAGCCTAAGCAAATAGTTGGATTGCACGTTAATGGCTAAATGCTCACAGTGAGATGTGTGTCGTACGTTATCATGTGAAAGTATTGGACAAAATATTAATATTTATTATATTTGTATAAAATACTTGGTAAATAAATATATATAACATATTGTGTATTATAACTTTGATATTTAATTACAAGATAATGTAAAAAGAAAACAATGAACAATGTAGTGAATATAATAAATTAATAAATTTGATAGTATTGAATCTTTGAATTGTAGAAAATAAAGATAATATAACTAATGAAATTATTATCTCTTTTTAAATTTTTTATAATGAATAATTTTTTTAAAAAAATAAAGGCATTATAGGGATTTATAGGCATCTAATTCTAAATTAATTAAATGCATATGTATTACTTTTTGTTGTAGCTACTAATTTATTTAATTTAATAAGAGTAATAAAGTGGCATACATACTTTTCATCAACAATAATGAAATCAATTGGTTTTTTTTTTTTTAAATTTTCATTCGTTGTTGGGACAAATTATTTTGAGAGTTTGTCAATGACAATTCTTACCATTCATGTCAATAGAGGATAATAATAATTTTACAATTGAAATTGTTTTGAGAGTTTGTCAATGACAAATTTCTTTAGAAGTTTGATAATAAATAATTTAAAATATATAGTTACAATAGATATTGTTATAATGATATAGTAAAAATTAACTTACAAATTTCTTTAGAATTTTTCATGCATTAATAAAATTCCGATGTGTAAACTTGTTCAATTGGAGCCAGTGTGATGTCAACATTGTCAATTCTTTGGGAAATGGTCATATCATTTTAGAGTCCAGGTGTAATTGTATTTATGATCAACAACTTTGTAGTTAGGTCGCGCAGGTCTGACAATGATGTAAGAACAATTTTGTCCGATAAAAAAAATAAAAGTATAATATTTATAATAAAGTAATGTACAATTGTACCATTATAAAAAATACATACAAAAAATATTAATTTAACGACCTAAATCATTCCAATAATGCAAAAGTATAATTGAAATATTAAGTTGTCTTCTAACTAATCAAAATAAGATTAATTAAATGAAAAAAAAAACTTAACCTTTTTTTTTTGTGTGTGTTTAAAATAAAAAGCATAGAAATCAAATGATTTTTAAAGTTCATGATTTATAATCTTTGAATACTATGTATTTAGTCGGACTAATTATTTGACCAAAGTTTATGTTAAATTTTATATTATATATTTTTTTTAATACATTTTAACATACTCGTAGTATATGTTTAATAATTATGCCAACTCTAATTGGAATGAGGTTTGAACCTAAGACCTTTCTTATATAAATTAATGAGTAAGTTAAAAATAATAAATAATTAACGGAATATTCCTTATACTAACGGAATTTAAGTTATTTAAGGAAAAAAAATAACATAATAGAGGATAAATAAAAAAAATCATTTAAAAAATACTAAAATCAAAATAATATGAACCATTCATTTTAAGAAAAAATTATACTGACATTTTTTTTTCTTTCAGTTAAGAGCATAACATTATTGGTTCCTATTAGAATGGTAGATAGATAGAAATGGTAGATATTTCATCTCTATTTTGTTATGTGTCTTATATCTTATTTTATTTTATTATTATAAATAAATAAATAAATAAATATAAATAATTAAATATATATATATATATATATATATATATATATATATATATATATATATATATAGTCTTTTAGACATGAATATTACAAACATAATTTATGAAAAATATACGGGGTATCATTTAATTTCTCTTATTATTATTAATATTACTAGTAATTCACCCGCGCGATGCACGAAAAAAAATTATGTTATTATAAATATAAATAAAAAAATAAAAAAAAATAAAAATATTTTAAATTGTTTAATATAATAATATTTTGAGCTTCCATTGGTCAAGTATTTATTATTTTTATAGAACACAAAATTACAATTACAATTAAAATTAAATTAAAATTTTGTATGGTTAATATAATCTCTAATTATGTACATATTCAAATAAACTTATAAAAGAATTTACATAATTACATTGATTTATTCTTAATTGTATTTCATCTATATTATAATTTTCACAATACGAATAATAACTAAGATAATTACATTAGAAAGCAAATTTTAAATTTTGTAGGAGTAAATTTAAACTCTAATTGAACACATTTTTTATATGATTATATAATATATTCTTTATGCACATGTCATTCCATAAACCCACATGTCATTCTATAAGCCCAAGACCATTTTTTGCGCAAATTATGCCATGGAATCGTGTTCACCGAGAATGGTGAACACAAGGCAAAACGACGTCGTTTTTAGGCAAAAAAAAAAAAAAAATTCGCGGATGTGGAGTTAACGGCGCGCGTTTGATCAAATTATGAATTTTCTGTTATGAGATTATGAATTTTATGAAAATTCATAATCTCATAACAGAAAATTCATAATCACATAACAGAAAATTCATAATCGCATAACAGAAAATTCATAATCTCATAACAGAAAATTCATAATCTTATAACAGAAATTTATAATCTCATGGTTCCAAAGTGAATGTGTAGGCATGGTTCCAAAGTGAATGTGCAGGCATGGATTCATAATTTATGAATGTCCGTAATTTCGGACGGGAATATGTAGGCATGGTTCCAAAGTGAATGTGCAGGCATGAATTCATAATTTATGAATGTCCGAAATTATGAATGTAATGAAAATTCATAATCTCATAACAGAAAATTCATAATCGCATAACAGAAAATTCATAATCTCATAACAGAAAATTCATAATCTCATGGTTCCAAAGTGAATGTGTAGGCATGGTTCCAAAGTGAATGTGCAGGCATGGATTCATAATTTATGAATGTCCGTGATTTCGGACAGGAATGTGTAGGCATGGTTCCAAAGTGAATGTGCAGGCATGAATTCATAATTTATGAATGTCCGAAATCTTTGTTCACCTCAAATTAAAGTGAAACTGCAAAATGTGAAAATAAAGAAGAAAAGTCACGCAATTAATTAAAAAAAAAAAAAAAGACAACGGTGTACTAACACCATTGGAACCGTGTTCACCATGAATGGTGAACACGGTTCCATGGCATAACGTCCCCATTTTTTGTGCAATAGTTATGTTGTGCAGCCGTGTGCACCATGCATGGTGCACACGGTTGCAAAAAGACGTCGTTTTGACTAAAAAACGCGCGTCTCATTTAAACAAAAAAAAAAAAATTCAGTTTCGATTTCTCTCAACAGCATTATTGTGGATATAAAGTTATGAATTATTGTGGATATATAGTTATGAATTTGTGGATATATAGTTATGAATTTATGGATATTTAGTTCATTCATTGTGGATATTTAGTTCATTCATTGTGGATATTTAGCTCATTCAATGTGGATATTTAGTTAATTCATTGTGGATATTTAGTTCATTCATTCTGGATTTTGTATTATTCATTCACTATGGATATATAGTTATAAATTTGTGGATATATAGTTATGAATTTGTGGATATATAATTCGAATTATGCACACAAAAATGCTATTGCCGGGAATTCGATCCTGATTTTTTTTTTAAGTGGGACGCGCATTTTTAGTCAAAACGACGTCGTTTTTGCAACCGTGTGCACCATGTATGGTGCACACGGTTGCACAGCATAATTTGCGCTTTTTGTGGAGATAATTCAAATGGATTTTTTTTTCTTTTAAAAGTCGTAAGTTTAGAAATCCAAAAAAACATTAAAGACCCATATGATATATACATTTATATATTTAAATTTTTATTTATGGCTCAAATGATTTCTTTTTTTTTTTTTTTTAATTCTGAAGTTCAATAATTGACCCACGGCCCGCAACATTTGTTTTCTTCATCCCTTCTCGCTTCTGCCATTTCTTTGAAGCATTTGAGAAGATAGAAAAGTACACTCCACAATCTCTACCTGTAGAAGGTAGTTCCTTAATGTCTGGCTGCATTTTTTCTACTACTTTCCATGATTCTTCTCTTTTATTTACTCTTTTTTTTTATATATATATAGGTGTGATTGTTAGAGCCTCCTCTACATTCTACCGTCTTTTGTCTCCTCCGCTGCCATGGCCATGAAAATACACAAATGGTAGGACAAATTGCTGTAGTTTACGGTCACATGGATTTGATCTGGGGTGTTTTATAGGAGAAAAATTATATGTAGAGGCTTGCATTAATTGCATTGTTTCGGATATCGAATAGGCTTTCATCGAAAATTTTATTAATATTGTAATCCCAAGAAACACCATACATAACACAAGCATATCAAATAGACTTTCATTGTAAAGTCAGAGATTTAATTAATATTGCATCGTTTCATATTTTCTATTAATCGAGAATCGGAATCCTTAATCATAATATCATAACAGTTAATAACTCCATTAATTCAATAAATGTAACCCTTTGTTATGGGCGAAAAAAAATAGCTATCTTATTTTTCAAATGTTGTGTTTTTTTTTTTTTTTAAATTTTTATAGTAAAGGATGTTGTGGCTATTTTATAATAATAATAACTTAATAAGGATAGAGATAATAATTGTAACAATAATACACTCACCAAAATAATAATTGTAACATTAATTACTTCCCAAACCATATAACATTATTATTATTATTATTATTATTATTATTATTATTATTTTGCAAACACGGTTGTGACGGTACTATGGAATCAGGTATCATTCTGGAATTTTGAATGTTCCAACCAGAATTTTTGCATCATCCTTTGAATTTTTTACTTTGAGGCCGCATATATTCCATAGTTTTCTCCATCATAATAAAAATATCTAAAGGGTAGTGTTATATTTTCCAATTCTTTTACGTCAAATTTTGGTTTTTTCGTGGTTTGATTTTTCCAACTCTTTTATATGAAATTTCGTTCAGAATTGAATGATGTCGTTTGATTTAATTAATCCTTGAGAAAAAAAGTCAAATAGGCGATTGAACTGCATACAAAAAAAATATTAAGTCTATTTACTTTAAAAAGTTACAACTAAACACATCAATTTGTTATTTTGGTGTAATTGGACCATAGTAGTCAATTATCCATTTATCCCTATGTCAAAATTGGTCATTTTTAACGTGACAATTTACGTGTTAAGCCACATATGCAATTAAAAATTAAAACAAAAAAAATTATATTTAAAATAATATTTTATTTGTAATAGGGAAAATCAACGATTTGGTTCCTCAGTTGTTGGCGAACTGTCAATGTAGTCCCTTAATTTCATATTCATCAATTTGATCCCCGGAATCAATTATTTTTTATCGAATAGGTCCTTCCGACCGTGTTCCGTCATTCAGCCGGTGAGAGGTCCGATTTAGCATGGGCATTTTGGTCATTTCCAATCTTCATCACTGGCCACTTTGTTCAAAATTGGAACACCATTTCCAATCTTCATCGCTGGTGTAGATGATCTTGGCCACTTTGTTCTCAGCTGGAACCCGACGGCGGCACAAGCGATGATGAGAACAAAGTAATCTACACCGTTTTCCTTCTGTTAACATTCACGCCGAAACTGATGTCGCCAACTAAGAAGAGGGATGTAGATTCTTCCACGACGGTCGCCTAGCAAAGCGGCCGACACCAAGGACGGCGTTGCTGAAAGGCAAGCTGCCGCAGCAAGGGCTACGTCTCCCCATATAGATCATTCCTATCATAGCTCTGTTGTGAGGAGGCAAAGTTATAGTGAAAGGCAACCCGCCGCAGCAGGCGGTGACGGCCGCCTCCGGCTCCGACTCCGGCATGCTCTTCGTCTGCACCCACCGAACCCTAATGGATCATGTGGTTCTCCTTGTTGTTCTCCAGCGCAAAATCCTAACCGTGACCTACTCCATTTCGTGATTATCCGAAATCCTCTCGCCGATCACCACTCTCCAACTGATGCACAGCCGTGACCTCGACCAGAAAGACATGGACCCCATCTTCTTCATGAACCCAAGACCGGTTTACAATGTCACGTTTTTTAACCTGTTGCCGACAGAAGCCACGTGCTCATCGAGGAAAAGCCCCTACGATGTCACCAACTACGTGCAGATGATCTTGGCCACTGGTTCAAGATTGGAACACCGTTTCGAGACGAGTTTTCCTTCATGGCAGCAGCGGCGGTGATGAGAACAAAGTAATGTACATCGTTTTCCTTCCGTTAATCGAACACCCATTCCAAGCGTGTCATCAGGGGAATTCTCGGGACGAGCTCGAGCTCTGGCTCGAGAGCGGCGATTTGGATACTCTTGGGTCGGATTTTACCCACTCCGTTTACATCTACGCTGGAACTGATGTTGCCAACTAAGAAGAGGGATGGAGATTGGAAATGACCAAAATGTCCATGCTAAATCGGACTTCTCACTGACTGAACGACGAAACACGGCCGAAAGGACTTATTCGACCAAAATAATTGATTTCGGGGATCAAATTGATGAATATGAAATTGAGAGACTACATTGACAGTTCGCCAAGAATTGAAAGACCAAATTGTTGATTTTCCCTTTGTAATAATATAATAATATCTTATTTATAACAAAATAAATATTTTCAAGACCAACTCGACTGCCTGGGGTTGCCCCAATCTTCCTTTACGTACCATCAATATATACTTGCCCATCCATTAAACCAAATGCAACACTAAATATAAGAAATTGCTATCTTCATCACCAAACCAGACAAATTTGATGCGCATAATTAGAAAAACGAAAATAGTGTTTATGGTATCTAGCTATTTCCCCAGTCTCAACGTAACTGTACTAGGGTGTACCCACACTGACTTGAATAAAGAGGATTCTTCATTCTGCTCTAATAATGGCCGGTGAAGCTAGTGGTCCATTACATACATATATATACATAATAATGAAATAATACTGGGAATTGAATCCATATCATGCCATATCTCTTTCTTTTCTCCCATCTTTTATGTATGAAGGTCCGGATTCTTGCTTTTTTTAAGCATTTTTTTTATTATCAAAGATTCATCACCAAGTAGTAAAACGGTGGGCATGGCAGACCAATTGGTCCGTTACATTTTATGTAATGTTTTTAATTAACACCAGCGGGAAGAATTAATATAAGAGCAAATACCAATTTTGGTCCCAAGAATATTAGCAAAATGATTGTTTTGGTCCACATATTTAATTTCTACCCATTTTTATACATGATTATTGTTTTAGTACAAATTTTCGTTCACACTATTGTTTCAGTGTCAAGGATTTAAAAGTTGCGGTATCAAATATGAAAATTTTAATAATCAGAGACCAAATGTGAAAATGGTCTCATACTCGTGGGACCAAAAATAGAAATAACTCAATTCAATTGTTATAAATTCCCTTTCCATTCGTCAAACCCGTCACACTTGATTTTCTAATTTGTGCACACATTCGAATAATGATTACGGTTTTCATTCTTAGTCAAGAATATCAGGGTGTGTGGATGTGTAAATTTCCATAATTTACAGCAACTTAAATTCCTCCACCAAGGTGGACATTTACTTTTTGTTTGAAGTAATCAGCATAAATATGGTGAGATCTTCCCTTTTGGAATCTGGAAATTAAAAAGCATATGGGTCCAAATTTATGGTGGTTCTGCTTGTGCTATGGCCCATGGGTGACGATTTGGATGGGATTTGGTTCTCAAGAAAGTGAATGGTAGATACATGATATTACTGTTCCAAGCAATGATTTAAAAAAACATAATTCTTTTTTAAACTTCAATGTTAAGATTGTTTTTTTTCAACCACCAATAGACTTGTGATGCAATTGGAAGAATATACCTTTTTTTTTTTCCAAAAGGAGGGGAGTACATCCAGGATTAATAGCTAATCATGCTATCCAAAAGGCCAAGCTCATCTTCCCTTAAGGCTTCCTGAATTGTTCCGGGGGCTGTTCGAACCATCTTGTGATTTCATTCTGTTCGTAAGCTTGCTTTGCCAAGATATCAGGCACTTTATTTTGTTCTCGTGGTACATGCATAAATGCAATCTCCCACTGTCTTGTCTTCGCCTCTCTGCATTTGGCTATTAGGTTATTAGCCGGTCCTTCATAAACACTGCTATTGTTGAGAATAGAGATGTCCATCTCACAGTCTGATTCTACGATCATCTTTCGAAATCCCATCTCCCATGCTATTTTCATCCCGACATAAATGCCCCACATCTCAGCTTCCATGACACTGCAAGTGTAACACCCCGAAATTTTGAAACTTTTAAAGCTTATATAATAAAGGTGAATTATCATTAAATCCCAAAAGTAACACAAGAGTGCGGGGTGCTATGCCACATCTGGGCTGGAAAACTCAGATGCACAGGCTAAACTAACTAAACAACCTCAAAGCAATGTCAATACATAATCATGGCACGCAGGCCGAAAGGGAAACTAACTAGTCTACGCTCCGGTCCTCTAGCGCGCTCCGGTGTCTACTCATCTATGCCTGAAAGCCAAATATATCTGTTCAGCGAATGATGCTGGTAACCCACTCCAACGCGTTGAAATACAATATAGGTATATATATATATATATATATATACGAAAACCATTTTGAAGCAGGAAGAGATATACTTAGGGGACTCTAGCTTTAAAATTAGAGACAGACTCAGCAAGTAAGGGTAAGCACATTCAATTATGATAAACAGTTATACAGAGACAACATTATAAAGAACATGTAACTAAGGTCACAGTTTACTTTCGAATTATCCACATCATCATTCAATCATCATTCATTCGTCATTCAAGTCATCATTCAAATCATCATCATTTAAATCATCATTCGAGTCACATAAACACACTTTGGTGGCGCCACGGGACCAATCACATGCCCCGAACATGCGGGTTAGTGCGTATAGCACTAACATGGCCCCGCAGCACCCTACCTCATACCGCAGCATGAAGGGGTTATCGCAACCAACCGTACAGGCCGCCGAAAGCTCGACGGCGGATAACAGCCCTACACACCGCTCACGCGCTCAGTCAGTGGACTGCGATCCTCTTTTGGGAACTACGACCCTACACACCGTTGATGAGCACAGTCGGTGGATCGTAGCGAATCAAGCCCTACACACCACTGAGGGACTCACTCGGTGGGCGAAGATCCTCGGAGACTACGATCCTACACACCGCTGGCCCTTCACTCGGTGGATCGTAGCCAACCATAGCCCTACACACCGTCTGATCACTCATTCGGTGGGCTATGGGCTTCCTCAGGCTGGTGGTCCTACACACCGCTGGCGCGTCCAGTCGGTGGACCATCCGCACACGAGGCCCGTGGGCTGTAGCCCAAGAAGTGAATCACTGACCGCAGCCAGGAAAATGAACCGCAGCTCATGTACAACCAAACAGTGGACCGCAGCCCTATATTATATTTATATACCTGACCGCGCAACCGGCCTGGTTAACAGTTGGTATGGTTCTCAACCCATCCAACTGCCCGTATAGCCAATTTGATCGCAACCAAATAGGGGAGTCATGCATCACATAACAAATTGTAGCACATAATAGCACATTGGGAAGGAGGAGACATATAAATAAGCTTACGCGTGATCATTCACATACTAAGAATAGTCTTAAGGGGTTCATACAACTTCCACCTAGGTCGACGGGTTACCGATTCAACTAGCATGTAATTCCTAAGACTCTTCTAACCTACGAATGGCACCCGAAACATCAAACTAGACTCAAGCACAACAAACGGCGTCCGTTGGGACACCACGGGGAATGTGGAACATCAAACGGGGAAGCCGAGGACCCGGGATGGGTACGGACCAACAGGTAATCGATGGGTGCGGGTCACCCGCCAGTGGTGAACTTCCGGGCAGCGGGTAGTCGGCGGGCAAATGCCTGCCCGCCGGCTGCCCGCTGCTTGGCGGTAAAACTCGGGTAGCGGGTAGGTGGCGGGTACCCTTGCCCCACCTACCCCCCACTGACTCTTTAACTCAAATAAACGTCCCGGGATCCTTTGTGGAACCCGAAACCATGCTTAGACACTTTTAAATGCAATTAACGACACCACATAGGCAATTAATAGATCCAAAGCAAGAATCATATTGAACATATCCTAACATGATTTCTAGGCACGAACAATACCCGAGTATGCCAATTCCCACCCAAATACAAATCAAGAACATCACAATACAATTCCCAAACCAACCTAGGGCTCTAATCCCATCCAATTCATAAAAATCATATTTTATTTCTATCATCAAAAAACATCAAGATTTCATCAAGAATCATCACATAAATATCAAGAACCTCTTTTTAACATCAAGATCATCAAGATCATCAAGATCGCACATAAAATCATCACATCAATCAACATGATTATATCACGAATAACATAAAGGAATTCATCAAGACACAAGTATATAGAGGGAGCCAAAGAAGGAGATCATAGCAAGGAAAATAGGTTTTGTTGAGACATGAGTTACCTCTTAGCCTTAATTAATCCTCCCTTGGCTATTAAGGTTCTTCCATCCGATTGATCTCCCTAGGCTTGGTGGTGGGGAACCCCTTGGGAATACTTTTGTGTAATATAACTATGGGAGGGTTCTAATGCTTTCTAATCCCTTATTTATAGCATCAGGAATCCTAATCATAATCTGAATAGTAAAGGCCTACTTTCTTCATTTCTAATAGATAATTAGGTCTAGGATTCCTAATTAGAATCTGATTAGTAAAAGGTTTACTTTCTTTATTCCTAATAGGCTTAAGACTCTAGTTTAGGCAAGGGTCCACGATCCATGGTGGACCACATTAATTAATTAAAGAGAATCCTAGCCAAATTAAATCCTTTTTAATTATTATTAACGGAATTAATTAAATAATTAATCCAGGATTGAAGGCCGTAACACGGGGTGTTACAGCAAGTGCTAATCTGTTTGGAGAAAGCGCCTAAGAACTCAGCATCTGCATTTCTAAAGACCCCCTCCGCATGCAGCTCTGTTTTGCTTTCCAATGCATCCATCTGTATTTAATTTGATCCAGCTGATCTCCGGTGGCTTCCAAGGTTGGTTGCGTCCTATCACCCTGGTCATAGACTCTTGTCAAGCGCTTTCTCGATGTCCTCGATTTGTCGATTGAGAGTCCTCATCTTGTCATTTATGTCCACCTCCCCGGCACTGAAGATGTAGTTATTTCTCCAACGCCAAATCCACCAAGTTGTAATGGCGAATTTTGCACTCTTCTTCTTCCGCTTCATATCACCTTGAGTACCTGCAAGGTTATGAGTCAGCCACTTGTCAAAATCCATTGAGAAGAACATACCTGAATTGTTGATGCAGTTGCTTCTCTCCCAGACTTCCGCCGCTGTTGGGCATTTCCTAACGGTGTGATCAACATCTTCTTTGTCAGACCCACAGAGGCTACATCGCTCTTCTCTTGTAAACCCACATTTGAATCTCTCCGAGTTGCACATGATTCGTCCTTGCTTAAAAAGCCAAATGAAGGATCTTATTTTGTTTGGAACTCGAAGACTCCAGACCGCCCTCCACTCTTTTGGCTCCGAACTTCCATGTTCTGGTGTTAGCAGCCCATAGGCTGTTCTTGCCGAGAAGGTGTTGTTCTCCTCCAGACCCCATCCTATGACATCTTTCTTGCTATCATCATTTAGAATAACCTTCGCCGCAATCGCGTTACGTGCTTCTTGTCTAAGCCCAATGCGGACATCCGCTACCCTCAAATCTTCTGCATTTTTGTTGAGGGGCCCTATAAGACTGTTCCGAAGAGGCTCATTTCCTAGCCATCGATCTGTCCAAAAACGAGTCTCCCTGCCATTCCTCACTATTTTTCTAATACCTCTTTCTAGTAAGGGGGTGGCAGCGCAGACTCCTTTCCACACATTGGAATCCATGCGTTTGCGTTTCATGTTTTCAATGTAGTTACCCTTCTTCATATATTTGCAGGCAATAACTCTGGCCCACGTATTCTCTCCGCCCTTCAAGATGCGCCATCCAAGCTTGGCTAGGAGGGAGAGATTCATGTTCCTCATAGATTTAATTCCCAAGCCACCTCCTTCCTTAGGCAGCGTAATCGTGCTCCACTTGACTAAACTTGGTTTTCGCTTGGTGCCGTCACCTCCCCAGAGAAAGGACCTCGTTGTTTTGTTTATCGCGTGGCATACTCCTTTGGGTAGGAGAATTGTTTGCATAGCATACTAGGGAATCCCATTAAGAACCGATTGTGCCAAAACTTGCCTTCCTGCTAGGCTAAGGAAATGCGTTTTACACCCCTCCAGCTTACTTTGGACTCGGTCCATTATACTCTTGCAATGGTCTTTAGTGATCCTTCCGTGAAGTGACAGGACCCCAAGGTATCTTCCCAGGTCTGTGGTCTCGGGGATGCCAGCTACATTTGTTAAGACATTCGCTTTCTCCCTGCAAACATTAGTAGAAAAGAAAATATTCGATTTCATTTTATTAATCTTCTGACCAGAAAACTTACAAAACCTGTCCAGGCAATCCATGATTGTTCTTATTTGGCTTTCCTCGGCTTTAGCAAACAGGACCATATCATCTGCAAAGAACATGTGAGATATTGTTGGTCCATTTCTAGAGGCTTTCACGCCTTTCCAAAGACCTTGAGTGACCGCCTCTGTAATAATATGTCTGAGCCTTTCGATGCAAAGTACAAAAAGATAAGGAGAGATGGAATCTCCTTGTCTAACTCCTCTCTCTGGTTTGAATCTATCCAAATTCTTGCCTTCCCATAATATTAACATCCCCGCAGTTTCGACACAATTCATGATATTCCTGACCCAATCATTGTTGAGACCCACTTCCCTTAGAGTGGACCGTATAAACCCCCAGTCCAGTATGTCATAGGCTTTTTCGAGGTCAATTTTGAGGATCATGATCCCCGACTGGCTCTTTTGAGTACGACTAGTATGTAGGATCTCATGATATATCACAATATTGTCTGTTATTTGCCTGTTGGGGACAAAACAACACTGGTTCGGGCTAACAAGATCCTGCATGACGGTTTTGAGTCTGTTTTCCATAACTTTAGTGATAAGTTTGTAGGCTACGTTGCATAGGCTTATTGGTCTCAACTGTGCTATTTTTTCCGGATTTTGTACCTTTGGGATGAGAACCAAGTTGGTTTCATTGAGCCCATCCGGAAGTGTACCCCTAATGAAGAAGTCAGCTACCAATTTGAAAAGGCTATCCCCCACAATATTCCACGATTGATGGTAGAACATAGTGTGGAAGCCGTCCGGGCCCAGTGCCTTTAGCGGGGCCATCTCCATGAGAGCCTCTTTAACTTCCTCCTTTGTCAGTTTGGAATTAACTATGCTTCATTTCCTTTCATCGATGATTGGGAACTTACTAGTGCAAACTTCGAAATTAAAATCCCTGTCCTCTCGTGCGTACAGTAATTTGTAGTAGCTTAGAATCATTACTTCAATTGCCTTTCTGTCATGGACCCATTCATCTTTGTCATTCTTGAGGCCATGTACTTTGTTTCTTGTTTGTCTAACCTTCGTTGCCGCATGATAGAAACGTGTGTTCCGATCCCCGGATTGAATCCAGTCCTCTTTTGATTTTTGTAACCATTTTATCTCTTCTTGGTGGAGTGTTTCTTCTAGTTCGGACCTCAGTTTCCTTTCAAGCTTGATGAGTCCATTCGTTGGTTGGCAGCCCATGGCCCTTTGAATGACATCAATTCTGGACATGAGCTTCCTCTTACGTTTTTCAATATTCCCGAATACTACTGTATTCCACTCCTCATATCCGGCTTGCATGCTGTGTATATTTTCCATGATAGGCTTGTCACAGTCCCAGCAATCCTCCGTTACTTGCCTAAACCCCTCATGTATCGTCCAAGCTGCTTGGAAGAGAAAGCCAGGTCCCTTAGGCGTCTCCATTTTCCTCCCTAATTCGATCAAGAGGGGTGAGTGGTCGGAGCACACTCGGGTTATGTGCGATACTTTTGTTCCCGGGTGTTGCGTGATCCAATCCAGATTACATAGAGCCTGGTCCAATCTCGCTCCGGTGAAAGTTGTTGATTCCCTACCTCGCGTCCAAGTGAACCTGGGACCAACAAAACCCATATCAATTAAACCTTCTTTAAAAATCCATTCGTTCATACCTACGCATCTGTGATTGCTGAAATTTTGCTGGTTGCTCACGTCCTCCATGCATGTCACTGCATTGAAGTCTCCCACTGCAAGCCAACCCTCATGCATATGAAAGTTGTCGGTCGACAGTCCCTCCCACAGCTTTTTCCTATAGCAGCTCGATGGACTCCCGTAGACGAACGACACAATACCAAAGTTTTTATTGTTCTTACCGATTCTTGTTAGAATATATTGGGGATTAGTGGCGACAATTTCCACCCTAACTCCATCATTCCAGAGGATCCATATTCCCCCGCTAAACCCTACGGCTTCCACACGGATCCAGTTTTCAAAGCCAAAGCTCTTGCAAGCCTTGTCCGCAGAATTGCCAGAAATCCTTGGTTCAAGCAATCCCACCACATCCACTTCGTGTTTTCTAACCAACATGTGAAGCGCCCGTCTAAAGCCGCTAGACGCCGCTCCCTGACAGTTCCAACTGACAATATTCATGGGACACACAACAAAAGCGCGAGCCCAAAAGAACACTCAACAGCAAAAAGAAACACAAAAGGGAAGGCCTACAAAGAGGTCGAACCCTCACCAGCCTGCAGCTGGCCTGTCCCACCTTCTTCTTCACTCATAGGATCTCCTGGATCATTTTCCTGACCATTTATATGTCCTTGGGGGGGGATCTTGATGATGTTCCCCTCCTTGCTCGTGATTTTGGACTTCTTCGGTGACCCATCCATCCTCCGATATCGTAGTCCTGGTTACTAAGTTTCCCCTTCTTGACCCTCTTATTACCACGTGTTCCTCCGACTCTGCTGCTTGCCTGGACTGCCTTCTATTTCTCGTCGTGCCCCCTTGTTCAGACTCCCTGGTTGCAATATTTGCTATCTCTTTTCCTTTTCCTTTGTTTTTGTCATTTGCATCGTTCCTTATTTGGGCCTCTGTTATCTGGACTTGCGGTCTTTTGCCCCTTCCTGATAAAATAGCGTCGGTTGGTCCATCGGGCCGCTCCCACGCCTCATCCTCTTGCTGGGCTTCAAGGTCAAAATCTTCATCCGTAGCTTCAATATCCCCAAATCTGGAATTGGTCCACATCCTAAAATTATCCTTATTAAAGTTGCTGTTCTTATTTCCTTGATTTCCTCCATTTCCCGTTTTAGATGATTCTCCTCTCTCATTCTGTAGTTTCCTTTGATACTTCTTAGGATCTCCTCTGTTTTGGTAAGGCCTTAATTGCCCTTTTTGGGCAATCATCCAAGATCCTAGTTTATCACCCAAAGATTGTTTTTTCCCCTGATTACTCGTACTATTTCTGCTATCTTTCCATGTTTGTCCACCTTCATTTTCTGTTGCCTTCCCGGCCTCTGTCCTCGATTCACCGCCATCATCTCCCGACGCCTCGCCGTCCTTTTCCGGTGTTCCATTTTCGCTATGAATTCCGGCCAGATTGCATGCTTCTTTTCTATGACCCACCATTCCACATCGAAAGCAAACTAAGTGCAGGCATTCATATTCCACAGTCCTCCTCTTATTTCTGAGTGTGAATCTGGCGATGAGTGGCTTAGTGATATCCACTTCTACACATATCCTTGCAAATAATCCACGAAAGGTCATACTTGTCGTTCGATCAACCTTGATGGCAGTTCCTACTTTGTTTCCATGCCTCATTAAAAACTCATAGTCGTAATATTCTATAGGAAGACATGGGACTCTGATCTAAACAAGGAGTCTTTGCGTTTCATCCCTCATCGGATCGAAATTGGGCTCCCACTCCTTCACTGCCAGGCAATGATCGATGAACGTCCACGGGCCTTCCAGGACCTTGATGATCAAATCGAACCAAATGGTATCCATTTTGAATGGCGATCAGGTCCATTCCAGATTCGGATTCCAGATGGTACATAAGCGTTTCAGCAAGTAGTTGTAGCCCACCGTTTTACCCAGGACCTTGATGATCAAGGTGTTTTCCCATCTCTTCCGCATCCTCAGTTTCTCATCCTTCGTGAGCGTTATGACTGGGCATTCTGGATCGTCATCGTCCTGTTCCCCCGCTTCATCGTCTGATACATCCTCATTTGTGTTCTCCTTATCTTCAATGCCAGTGAGAGCCTTTCTGAAAGACATTGGTTGTGTCCAGGCGGTCTGGCCAGTTTGCAGCGGCGTTGAGTTCATCAGATTTTCAGTACTGGATCCCCCGCAGCTTGTTCCTCTGCATTGTCTCCATGGTATCGCCTGCGTTTTCCAGCAAAGCACGTTTCGTTTTCTTAGTACTGCGCTGGAGTAGATCGACCTCCTCCTTGGTGCCGCCGAACATTCGTTGTTTCTCCGGTTGACTAGAGAGCAGAATCATAGAGAGCTTGTATTTATCATTTCACATAAGATTTAATTTAATTTTTTTTTTATTTTGGAAGAATATACTTTCTGAACCTATTGAAGCAGAAAGAGTCAATGTCCTCATTAAGATTTGAATTTGTACAGCCACAGTTATGCCGTTTGACCACAAGATCTTTGGTAAGAGCTTTTGCTCTATTCAAACGTTGAAATTACACTATGTGTTTATTAGTAACTCATTTATGTTGGGTTAACTATATTATGTGTTATACTAGCTAGCTATACAGATGAAGCGCCCAGGAGGGAATATGCGAACGAATAAGCGCGTGACATGTGTTCAGATCTAATGGATTAAAAAAAAATGCGGTGGTATTTTCGTAAATAATTGAACATCGAAGTGCAAGTAAAATGTATTACAAGTGCATGTAAAATGTATTATAGGTGCAAGTAAAATTTACACTGAGCATCAATACTAAGTGCACCTATAGTTATATGTAGTTGCACCTATAGTTATAAGTAGGTGCACCTAGGTGCATGAATGTTTGTGGGAAGTGAATGTTAACAAGGCAAAATCACATGCACTTATAGGTGAAAGTAGGTGTACCTATAGTTATAAGTAGTTGCACCTATAGTTATAAGTAGTTGCACCTATAGTTATAAGTAGGTGCACCCAGGTGCATGAATGTTTGCGGGAAATGAATGTTAACAAGGCAAAATTACATGCACTTATAGGTGAAAGTATGTGCACTTGTAAGTGATTTTACTTGCACTTCGATGTTCAATTATTTATGAGAATGCCACCGCGTTTGCTTTAATCTATTAGATCTGGACACGTGTCGCGCGCGGATTCGTTCGCATATTCCCTCCTGAGCACTTATTTGCACCTGAGTGCATCCCTCTATATATATATATATATACAGGTTCCTGTGAGAACAGGGTCTTCCCGTACGGTCAGTGCGGCATACACCATTAGGTATGCATAAATGCACCACACAGTGTTCGAAAATACACCATTATGTGGTGTTTTTTTTTTTTTTTTTTTGTGTGGTGCATTTTTTTGCATTTTATTCTGGTGTATTCTCGAACATTGTATGATGCATTTATGCATACCTAATGGTGTATGCCGCACTGACCACACTAGAAGACTTATTCTCACAGGAACCAATATATATATATATATATATATATATATATATATATATATATATATATATATATATATATATAAAAGAAAAAGATCCAAATGAGAACTCGTTTTCATGAAAAAAAAAATAATAATAATCAATTTTAGTCGCTCATCTGGTCATATCTAACGATTTTATAACAAAGATGGAAAAAAAATTATTATGGCATTTTAGTAATTTTTTTCAACTTTAAAAATACATTTTCCAACATTATATCGCTCACTTGTGTAATACAATATCATGCATTTTAGCCAATTTGAAAGTCCAATTTACTCGAGGTTTACCTTTTAAAATTTATGGTTTTGTTTTTTAGTGTGATTTAGTGTTTCATTTTCTAGTTTGGTTTATGGGTTCATATTTTATTGTTTAGGGTTTGATATTTATGGTTTAGGTTTAGAAGTTTATTTTTTTGGTTTATGTTTTAGGGTTTTTTAGAAATATACTTATATGGTTAAAAATATAATTATACTCGTTATTGTTAAAAATTACACTTTTCAAATTAGAGAAAATTACAAGAATGTTATCACATTTTTTTTCAATTTGCATCAAATCTATTAAATCTTTTAGATAAACGGTCGAGATTGATCTTTTTTTTTTCTTTTTTTTTTTTTTTTAAATCAGTGGGAACAAACTCTCAAGTGGATATATTTCTTTAATTTACGAGAAAATGGGGTGTGAGTGCATGTGCTTCTATATCTATATAAATGAGGTGTCACCGTGTGAGTGTGCTTCTGATTTATACCTATATAAATGAGACTAGTCTTTTCTATGCGGGTTTCGCAAAAACGTATGCCTAATATTTATATTTTTTAAAAAATAACTAACAAAGGCCTACTAATTAAAATCTATATGAAATCAAATTTATATAATAATCTAATATATAATGTCTACAAATATTATTATCATTAAAGAATATAATAAAATATATAGTGGATGCATGTGCATGGTAACAATAATGTAAAAGATAAAGGAAGTTATAACGGTAGGGATATTTTTGTCCAAAAAATTATATAGTACAACTCTAAATGCACAATGTACAAAATGATTAACATTAAAAACATGAACATAAATGAGGGAGATAACTTTGATTGAGACTTATTATGTTTTTAAATATATGCAATTATTGTAAAGAAGGTCTAAAATATGAATAGAACGGTCACGGAGGATAATACATATGATTGGAGAAAAAAGGGTAAACAAACTGAGATGTTACTTTCAGTCGTCGCGCACCATTTTTGGTCAAGTATGTCAGCTTTAATTTAGTTTTAAGAATTTTGGGCTGCATAGCATATATATTGTATATGCAACGTGCATTATTTGTGTAATCGGTTATTGCGTGGAGGGATACTTATGCTGTGCATCCGTATGCACCATGCATGGGGCATACGGATGCCAAAACGATGTTGTTTTATTAAAAAATGCGTGTCTCTCCTTAAAAAAAAAAATTCAGGTTCAATTGCCAGCAATAACATTATATTGTTCATTCATTCTGGAATTTTAGTTCATAGATTATGGAATTATAGTTCATTGATTATGGAATTATAGTTCATCGATTATGGAATTGTAGTTCATCGATTATGGAATTATAGTTCATCGATTATGGAATTTTAGTTCATATGTTATTGCTGGGAATCGAACCTGATTTTTTTTTTTAAGGGGAGACACGCGTTTTATTAAAACGACGTCGTTTTCGCATCCGTATGCACCATGCATGGTGCATTCGGATGCACAGCATAATTTGCCTGCGTGGAGCTGTGTAAGACCACAATTCAAAAACAACGTTGTTTCGCGTAATTTTTTATTTTTTTTATTTTATCTTTTTTCACGTGACTCGGTGCAATATACATTTTTATAACTCATAATGTACATTATCCTAAAGCATAAATGTAAATTATTCTAATTTATAAAATATATTATTCTAACTCATAATATAAAATACATTATCTCACTCTTGAAGTTTTATTATTCTAAAACACATATAGTACATTATTATAACACATAAAGTACATTATTCTATCTAACTCATAAAATTCAACAACATCATTTTGAACCATAGTCCATACAATTGTGTGGATCATGTTTTCCGCATTTGTGTCTCCTCGTCTTTTCGACTTGATGAATTTAATGTTTTACAATACTTTTTCTTTTCTTTTTATTAGAAAAAAAAATATCTTCAATTTAACTCTTACATTTAAAAATATACTAACAATTTTAGTCATTGATATAGTGTGCGCAAAAAAAAAAAAAAAAAAAAAAAAAAAAAAAAAAATCTTCTAATATAACAACATATTTCACAACTTTCAAAATTTATGAATATAAATCTTACACACTTTTTAATATGGAACAATAACTTTTACAAAACCTTTCTAGGCTCCCCATTATCAATTCCAATCATCCATATATTACTCATTTTGAGATTATAAATATACGAAATTAATTTTCTCACATAAAAGAATTAAAATATGAACCAACCAGATTAATAGTAGACTTCATTCAAAATAATGCTTTATATTACGGAGTAACTATTTATATGTTAATTTACACCAAATTTTCAACATTTAGCTAGTCAAGTAGATACCTTATTTTATTCAACATTTAGCTATTCAAGTTTGCCTCTTAACTTGGGGAACGTGGTTAACTGGAAGGGATTTATCTATCCTTAACCAAACGATAGGATTCGATCTTTAACTTTAAGTATGGAACAATCTTAAATCTCTAATTGTTCACCCGAGAGTTAGTCATTGTGTTGGACGGTGGAAAGTGGAAACTCTGGGTATACAAAAAATAATAATAATAATAATAAATAAATAAAAATAGTCTGCTTGTCAATAATTAAACTATTTTTGTTGAATGCTACTAGCTCTATTACAATGTAGTATCTGTTCATATACTTTCTCAACCTACTGAAACACAAAGAGCTAATAACACCTCCACTAGGGCTCGAACTCACAATCTTCCAAATGGAAGTCCAATCTGGGTACCATTGGACCACATAGTCTTGATTAATTAATTAAACTATTTTGATTGCATTACTATCTTTTTTTTTTTTTTTATTCAATTTCTTAAAGAGTTAATACCCAAAATCGTCCTCGACTATAGTGGTTTTTCTCAATTTCGTCCTAAACGACTTTGGTGACCTAATATCGTCCCAGACTTTTGTGTTTCGCTCAATTTAGTCCTCCATTTGTTATTCCGTCAAATTGGTGTTAAATAAAGGGACAATTCAGTAATGTCAATATTGATCTCTCTTTACTTTCAACTTGTGAAGTGCAAAATTCATCTTTCTTGTACGAATTACACCCAGAATTACTCCCGGACATGCAAATCAAATTTTATATTCGCAGTTTTAGGAGTAATTCGTAAAAAAAAAAAAAAAAAAAAAAATTGCAGTTCACATGTCTATGAGTAAAGAGATGCCAATATTAAAATTACGGAATTGTGTATTTATTTAACACCAAATGGACAGAATAACAAATGAGGGACTAAATTGAGCAAAAATACAAAAGTCTGGGACTAAATTGAGCGAAATACAAAAGTCTGGGACGATATTAGGTCGCCAAAATTGTTTAGGACGAAATTGAGAAAAATCACTATAGTCGAGGACGATTTTGGGTATTAACTCATTTTTTAAATAACCCAAAATATGAAATATTATTTGAAGTCCACATTTAGAAATAGTTCGTAGACTTTTGACTGTTTTAGTCTTCTACTCTTCTTGTACATGTCACGTTTCTCTTTCCAGATTCAAAAAAACACACTGCTTCAAATAAACATATACTCCCAAACAATTTTTACTTTTCTTTTATGTTCTTCTTTTATTTTTCAAAATTATCGTGTTACTTTATGTTTCTCTACGGCATATTAGATGTATGTGAAATAGACAGAAAATGAATGAGAGAAAATGGTCAATTTCGGCCACTATTTTTAAAATGTGAAAACACTAAAAATTTGGAGAGTTCTCGTGCAACATAACCTCATTTTAACACCTTTTATTTTTTAAAGGAATAAGGGTCAAATAGGCCATCAAACTGCACACAATAAAACAATTAGGTCACTGAACTTAAAAAACCAACAATTAGGACCCTAAATTAATCAATTTCAAACAATTCTTTCAATTAGAAGGTTTCCAACAGGTCAACAGGTCATCCTTCCAAATTAATTATTTTTTAAATTTTAAATTTTAAAAATTAATTATTTAAATTTAAAAAAAAAAAAAAAAAAAAAAAAAAAAAAAAAAAAACTGGAATCCAGACGGAGACGACACCTTCAAATTGGAAGAATTGTTTGAAATTGATTAGTTTAGGGACCTAATTGTTGATTTTTTAAGTTCAATGGCCTAATTGTTTTATCGTGTGCAGTTGGATGGCCTATTTGACCCTTATTCCTTTTTTTAAATATATAAACACCGGAACCGTACATTTTAATAGTTTTCAACTATTAAAAAAAAAAGTGTAAGATTATCAAAATGTCTCTCTCAATTTGGTTTTTAAAAAAGGCACTAAAAAAAAGATTATAGAAAATGTTTAAAATATTATTATCTCTATATTATTTGGTGAACCAAACATGATGGTGATTAAAAGGGCGTCAACTTAATTAATTATACATTAGGGGACGTCGACTGCTATAGTCTTTGGATGTCATGAGTCATGACTCATGAGAATGATGAGATCATCCATTTCGCTTTCAAGATTCAACTTAACGCGCTACTTCTTCAAATAATTTTTTTCTCAATTCCTTTCTTCATTAAAAAAAAAAAAAAAAAAAAAAAAACGTGAGAAAACAAAACGCATACATCAACCTGACGAAGAATTTCATGTTTTATTTGTCTACCAGCATTTGACTGTCTGCTGAGCCATTAAGTCACCGTAAATATAATTTCAAATGTTTTGTCGGGTCGAAATATGGAGACCTTTGAAGTTGGAGATTCAAACTTTTTTAAAAAAGAATTTCATGTTTTTAAATATTAATAACCCCATAGAACATTATATACATATTGAAATTATATTTTGATATCTTCCCCCACTTTATTGGCTCTTTAATTCTTCTTCAATGCTTGTTCTATAATTTCCATTCGATCTTACTTACTTTGCAAGAGTAAAATTATCTTTGCTCCAAGCTTTGCTACTAACCTTGCTATTAACCAATCCTTGCTGTCAAGTTCGTGTGTTACGTTGCTAGCCTTGCTTCAACTTCTTCTACCATCTTTGCTCCTTCATCTTCTCTTCTACTAACTTTGCTCCAATAACCCAACAGGGTAGCTCAAGTGACAAATGAGCTCTCTTTGTGGAGGAGAATTCTGGAATAATCCGGGTTCGACTCCCACAAGTAACGATTCCCTTGGGGCCAGCTTCTGTGCCTCTCGGAGCGAACCGGGTGGACTTGGACCGTTAAACGGACAGAGAAAGACCCGGACCTCAATGTGTGGTTGACACCAAAAAAAAAAAACGTTGCTCCAATTAATTTTCTCCAAAAGGTTAATTTTATTATTCTCTTGAATTTTTTTCCTTCTACTTAAATTCCAATTTTGTTAATTTCTCCTTATTTTGCTTAGACTCCAATTTCTACTCATTTTTCTGCTTAATTAAATAATCCTCCCATCTTCATTACTTCATTTAGAACTCTTCTCCATCTTCTTATCTTTAAATTAGGCGTTGCGGGACTACAATGTGTGGTTGACACAAAAAAAAAAAAAAAAAAAAACGTTGCTCCAATTAATTTTCTCCAAAAGGTTAATTTTATTATTCTCTTGAATTTTTTTCCTTCTACTTAAATTCCAATTTTGTTAATTTCTCCTTATTTTGCTTAGACTCCAATTTCTACTCATTTTTCTGCTTAATTAAATAATCCTCCCATCTTCATTACTTCATTTAGAACTCTTCTCCATCTTCTTATCTTTAAATTAGGCGTTGCTTCCCAAATCAAATCTAAAAACAAAGTTCTCCTAGACACTAATACATTTATAAAATGAAATTTTGTGGATTCTAATTTTTCAACAAAAGTGTCTTTTGGCTCATCAAAATCTTATTACAGATATTCCTAACATGTTAACCAACATCTTATGTCTCTGCAGTTAACATATTTTGTACATGCAGTTAATAATTGATGTGTATGTAGTTATCATGTTATGTGTCTGTAATTACCATGTTAAGTGCTTTCAATTTGTTTACAAGTACAAAAATTGTTGACTATAGGTACATAATGCATGTGTTAGCTGTAGACACATACATAATTTTTAGACCAAGGTTCACAATGCAATATGAACCCTGGTCCATGATATAACAATTGAAAACGGAAAATTATACCATGGACTGTCGTCTACCTTACATTGTAGAGCCTGATCCAAAAATAACATTCGGATTATGTATCTATAGTTGACACATTTTGTACCTCCAGTTGATAGTTTCTGTACTTGTAGCTATCATATTATGTGTCAGCAATTAGTATCTGTATCTGTAGGTATCATATAATGTGTCAGCAATTATCAAGTTAATTGTTTACATGTACAAAAACTGTTAATTGTAGATACATAATGTGTTAACTGAAGGTACATAATTTTTATATCAAAATTCACAATGCAATATGAACCCTGAGGGGTATAACAATGGTATGAAAACATGTTCTCAAAAAAAATAAATAAAAATAAAAATGAAAACAGAAAACCCATCATTTGGCTTCATTATTATATTATAGATCATTGTACTTTCTTCGTATGAAATCGTTCACATTTCATTATTCTAAAGTAGACATTTCAAAAACTTCAAAAAAAAAAAATTACATTAGCCATTTAATAAAAAGAAAATTACTTTAAAATAGTCTTTCATTATTATTAAAATTTGTATTTATAAAGAAAATTACTTTTTTAAGAGATGTTTGTTCAATAATTATTGAGTTAATACCCAAAATCGTCCTCGACTATAGTGGTTTTTCTCAATTTCGTCCTAAACGATTTTGGTGACCTAATATCGTCCCAGACTTTTGTGTTTCGCGCAATTTTGTCCCAGACTTTTGTGCTTTTGCTCAATTTAGTCCATCATTTGTTATTCTGTCCATTTGGTGTTAAATAAATAGACAATTAAGTAATTTTAATATTGGCATCTATTTACTCATAAACATGTGAACTGCGAAATTCCCTTTTTTTTTACGAATTACTCCTAAAACTGCGAATATAAAATTTGATTTGCAGGTCCCGGAGTAATTCTGGGTGTAATTCGTACAAGACAGAGAAATTTCGCACTTCACAAGTTGAAAGTAAAGAAAGATCAATATTGACATTACTGAATTGTCCCTTTATTTAACACCAATTTGACGGAATAACAAATGGAGGACGAAATTGAGCGAAACACAAAAGTCTGGGACGATATTAGGTCACCAAAGTCGTTTAGGACGAAATTGAGAAAAATCACTATAGTCGAGGACGATTTTGGGTATTAACTCAATAATTATTTATACCGCCCCAAGGCAATGCTCTTGTGGATGTGATGATGCTGGACTTTAAGGCCACTCCCAGCTGGTCGGAGTTTGAATCTCAACATTACATCCAATTTGAAGTTTAGCATCTCCAGTTTGAGCTGATGTTCAAATTCAACTCTTTGTGTGAGAAAGTGTACAAACATGTTACATGTATGGGTCATAACAAAAATATATTATAATAATAATACTAATTATTATTATTATTATTATTTATACGGACAAAGGGACGTGTTTAGCACGTTCCGCACGCATACCACAAACCACATCCACATTTATTGCTTTTGGAGGGATTATAAGAATAATTGATAAAAACAAAGAAAAAAATGATTAAAAAATAAAAAGAATAAAGTTCGGTACGTCATTCCACCCTTAAAGAATAGGAATATAATGAGAAAAATTAAGAAAATAAAAAGAAAATGAAATAACTACCATTAAATTTAGAAATAAGGGTCAAATAGGCCTATTATTATTACTAGTAATTCATCCGCGCGATACACGGGAAAAAATTATGTTATTATAAATATAAATTAAAAAATAGAAAAAATAAAATTATTTTAAATTGTTTAATATAATAATATAAAACAAAAGAGAAGGATCACGGAAATTGGTAGAATGGAGCCAGACATTAAGGAATCACCTTATACAGGTAGAGATTGTGGAGTGTACTTTTCTATCTTCTCAAATGCTTCAAAGAAATGACAGAAGCGAGAAGGGATGAAGAAAACAAATGTTGCGGGCCGTGGGTCAATTATTGAACTTCAGAATTTAAAAAAAAAAAAAATCATTTGAGCCATAAATAAAAATTTAAATATATAAATGTATATATCGTATGAGTCTTTAATGTTTTTCTTAATTTCTAAACTTATGACTTCTAAAAGAAAAAAAAAAATCATTTGAATTATCTCTACAAAAAGTGGTCTTGGGCTTATAGAATGACATATGGGTTTATGGAATGATGACATGTGCATAAAGAATATATTATATAATCATATAAAAAATGTGTTCAATTAGAGTTTAAATTTACTCTTACAAAATTTGAAATTTGCTTTCTAAATGTAATTATCTTAGTTATTATTCGTATTGTGAAAATTATAATATAAATGAAATACAATTAAGAATAAATCAATGTAATTATGTAAATTCTCTTATAAATTTATTTGAATATGTACATAATTAGAGATTATATTAACAATACAAAATTTTAATTTTAATTGTAATTTTGTGTTCTATAAAAATAATAAATCGTTGACCAATGGAAGCTCAAAAATATTATTATATTAAACAATTTAAAAATATATATATTTTTTCTATTTTTATTTATATTTATAATAACATAATAATTGTAACATTAATTACTTCCCAAACCATATAGCTTTATTATTATTATTATTATTATTATTATTATTATTATTATTATTATCATAAATTCTAAATGGCCAAATTCAATTTTTTTTTTTTTTTTGAAATTTTATGTAACACGTTATAAATAAATCCCAAAATTGGATAACAAATGCAATAAAATATATAAGAGAGTTTTGAGAAAACATATTTGATTGAGGTTAGACTACTAATTGACGTTCCGTGTTGAGAGTAGAAGAAGAAGACACGCTATAATCGAAAGAAAAATGTCAAACATCAATTTTAGATTAAAAAAATAGAGGGGTAATTTTGTCTCAAAGTTATTTTTGTTCTTCCTAAAATCTATGGAATTGAAATATCAAGGGGGGGGGGGGGGGGGTCATTCAATTCTATTTCCTTGAAAATGATGAAATTTTAATTCCACGGAATCGCAATTCCCTCCAACCAAACGAATGAATTTGCTTGCCTTCAAAATTATGTGGGAATGAAATTGTAATTCCCTCCAACCAAACACACTATCATGGTTGGTAGAAAGAAAGTTTAAAAATCTTGGGGTTGATGGATGAATTTCAGCTATTTATATTTGAAAGGGAAAGTCTACAAAAGTTCTAAAAAAAATATGTAAAAGAGTTCATAACTTTTTGAATACCACCCCTCTTTTAAAAATTCTAATGAAATATTGCTTGACTTTTAAAGACTTCTTAAAAGTTTGAATTGTAAAGTTTATAAAAGTCTACGAAAGTCAAGATCAAATACATCCCCTAAAATTGCACACGAGGTAAAGTCTATTTTTTAGGTCTTAACTGACAAAGA
This sequence comes from Ipomoea nil, assembly GCF_001879475.1. Lineage (NCBI taxonomy): Eukaryota > Viridiplantae > Streptophyta > Magnoliopsida > Solanales > Convolvulaceae > Ipomoea > Ipomoea nil. Next base: position 3,224 of record NW_017619627.1, on the reverse strand, counting down.
ATTTCAACAAGGTATTCTATACTAAGCAAGTCTTGACTGAGTAACTCAATTAAAAGGTTAATAAGCAACCCTAACAGGGAGCATGTGACTAATTTTCTTTAACTCATGTAAGTTGGTAAGGATAAATTTCTCCTTTGATGATAGGTTATTAATTTAATTTTTTTTTAGTTATGGTATATTTAAATATAAATTTGGTTCAAACATTATTTAAAAAAAAATTCACATATACTATACTGAAAAGTAAAAATAAATTGTTCTTGTCATCTAATATTAAATGAATAATAATTAATCAAATCATTTTTCATCTAAAACGAGGATCGTAACTAAATCCGGTTTGGATTTTGTTGAGTTTTTAGGATCATTCATAAATCCTATCTTTCTCCGCAAGTCCGCAATGGTGTTGACTGCTGACCCGTCCAAGGGTGTTCTGTTGAAGAGAGATCCCAAATTTTCATTCGTTAAGCGTGCAGCCACGCACTTTGTGTTCTCACAGTCTCACCAGGAGAAGTTTATGTGCAACTGTGTCTACATATACCCCCTATCTTCTCTGGGTGCCCAAGATGTGACTGGGTGGTTAGGTATCTCTTTAATGCTGTTTGTAAATGCTTGTACATTTGTGCGTGCATCCATCATTCCTTGGTCTTCTGTGGTCTCAATAAGGTTGATTTGTGTTTGAAATTGTAATCTCAGTTCAGAATCGGGTTCCTTTGTTCGGAAAAGAAAAGAAGAAGAAGAAGAAGAAGGAGGAGCTTTTCTTGAAAGTTGTCATTTGTAATATTCTATTCAAGTTTGCTGGAAAGCTTGCAGCTTTTCAAGGTGGGTGTGGTTCCAGAAGGGAATTGGCCATTGGGTTTGGGTTTCTGTTTCCAGAAGTGTAGTTATTTGGTGGTCTTGATAACTCTACCTTTTTGCTAGGTAATTAAGAATTACTGTGTCTGGTTCAGTGTTCTTTCAGAAGAGAATTGGCTGGCTTAGCTTTCTGTTAATTCTTGTTTTCCCATCTGGTTTAGCGTTCTTTCATGTTACCCTAGCAATACTATGTATGATAACAGTGTTTTTTTAATGTTTTGCAGATAAGTTATCTGTTCTTCTGTTTCCATTTCCTTTGAGTATGAAGACAGTTGTTACTGAAGCACTTCCAACTCCTAACTCCATTAAGGTACAAAACTGGTGATAATGGATGGATGAACTGTGAAGATCTATTTTTATTTTTATTTTTTTAATTTTTTTGGTCAATTCAGTTAGATTATTATTCTTTAGTAAAATCAGTTCTCTGATTATGAGTGGGTTGGGATTTGGGAATCTACTCAATTTTTGGCCAAAGTGGCACTTTTTGTTGCTTAGAAACCTGTATGTAATTTCAAGGAGTATTTTTGTAAAGATACACTTTGTTTGCCTAAATAAATTTCTAATGGTAAATCAAATTTGGGTTTCTAATGGTTGGTAACTTGGTAATGTCCATTTATAATTACTAGAATCACTATTTTGACTAAAAATTGAGTAGATATGCACCTCTTTTTTTTTGGATGACGAGGAAAACCTGTGGTCACTACCCGAGAGCGTGCATCGGGTAAACTCCGCCTTGTGACCCTAGTTGGCAACAGACCACAAGGAGGTAAACCAACATATGTTGCCTATATATAATTACCAAGTCAACAGCCTAACCAACCTGGCTGGAATTGCCCCCGATATGCAGCTCTCTTAATTCTGAGACTGGTTGTTTGAGTTGACTATTTGGGTATAACTGGGAAAAAGAACTTTTCTTTAACTTGGATGAATTTTTCTTTGGATATAATTATGATGTTGAAATCATCCCACTCATTCTTTCTATCTACTTTAGTAGTTGTATTACCTGATTGTTAAATCAAGCTGATATCCCTACAATTACTTATTACAGGTGCATCGGTTAATGTGCACAGAATTAATCAACTCAGTAAGTAGAGCTTCAAAAATACTTCCAGCGATAGAAGCATCCCGGCCTCGATGCAGATCAGGGATAGAGGCGCTTTGCTTATTGAACAAAGCCATTGAGAAGGCGAAGTTAATACTTAAGCAGTGCAGTGAATCAAGTAAACTCTACTTGGTATGTTTAACTGTTTCGGTTATTGAACAAAGTCCCTTGTTTCGATGCTTAGCGAATTTCCTTCCAATTCTCAAAACCATCCTGCCGATTTTAGTCTTTTGAGAGTGCATAGTTGTTTTAGCGTTTTGTTATTACATTTGCAGGCTCTGAAAGGAGATGTTATACTCTCGAGGTGTCAAAAGTCGTGGAGCTTACTGGAGGTTAGCTTGAGCCAGATTCAAAACATGGTTCCCGTATTGCTGGCTGCAGAGGTTCGTACTTCTTTGAAGATGATTTATTTTCCCGGGTTCTTTGTGGCCTATGTTACATCAATTAAAGCATGTGCTCCATCTCAACTAAAAGCTTAAGCTGATAGTTGGATTGCACTATATGCTCAACACGCCCCCTCACGTGTGCGGTGGGTTCCAAGCAACACGTGGACCGTGACTGATAGTTGTATTGCACATTAATGACTATATGCTCAACAACATCTACTTATGTTGTTAACTGTCATACCAGGTTGCTCAATTAGTTGATGATCTTAGAGGTGCGAGATTCAGCTTAGAACCGTCAGAAGAGGAAGCGGCTAAGGTTGTGAAAGAATTACTTTTTCAGTGCACGAAGAGCGAGCTGGAGTCTGTTCAGGTTGCGATGTGGAGGCTAAACATTACCTCGCCAAACGCACTCTTGATGGAGAAACGGTGCATCAAAACGCTGCTGGACAACGTTGGTGAAGGCGACGGTCAAAAGAAGAAGATTCTGTTGTTCTTGCTGGATCTTCTGAGCAAGTACGGGAAAGCAATCGTGGAACAGAACACCGAGAATGGCTACAATAATCTGCAGCGCGATCATCTTTTTCCTGCCCGGGCCAACATATTGAACAGACCGATCCCCCCTGATGTGTTCAAATGCCCCATATCTTCGAGGCTGATGTACGATCCTGTCGTGATTGCTTCCGGGGAAACGTTCGAGAGGATGTGGATTCAAAGGTGGTTCGACGCAGGCCACAACACGTGTCCAAAGACCGGGGAGACGCTTCCCGACTTGACAATAACACCAAACAACCTGTTGAAGGGTCTGATATTGAAGTGGTGTGCAGAACAGGGAGTTGCTTGTTCTGATCCTACCACCTGTATATATGATGCAGTTCCTCATTCATGGG